>NW_028261384.1:125121400-125421400 GCF_051295495.1 Thamnophis sirtalis
TTCCTTTACCCAATCTAACAATAAGCAATAGAAAGTCTTCTGCTCATTCATTGCAGAGTCTCAAGCATAAGAATTTATACACTCACCCAGACTCAAGAAGCTTCCCTGGATATTCAGCTTTTGAGTGTCATGTTCTCCTGACACTGTTGCTTTTATCTAGATCTCTGTTGGAATCTGGAGGAAACCTGGGGCAAAAGGATGAAGTATTTCACTTCCTTGTTGTGTAACTGTGGGCAAGCTAAGCTGGGGGGCATTTAAAATGAAAGGGGAGATGCAAGTTATCATGCTATCGATGATCTTGACATAGGAAGTATCCAGCAACACTTAAAACTTCACAAGCAGCAAGCAACATTTTTATAATTCAAATAATAGTCCTTTTAAGTTTGTTTCTTACACGAAACTTAAAGAAAAATGCAGATATGATCATGGATTCTTTATTGACTAGAGAATTTTCGTGGATATTGATTTAACCAGAAAATATTGAAATTGCATCCAATAGTTGCTTTATAGCTCTTCAGCATTTAGAATTAGCATCCTGCCTTAGGGCTGATTTTGCCAAGGGGTTAAAGAACAAAGAATTGTAGATAGAATAACTATAGCAGTGAATAGTAGCCTGTAATGACATTTGGAGGTAATTAACAGTTTGGACAAACACCCAGAATCATAAGCAGGAAGACAACTTGACTAGGATTCTGTAAAGGTTGAAGGAGTTGACATGAAAATCTCTGAATCTGACACAAGTGAAAGCAATGTCTGCAGTATTATTAGACAGAAGATGGCATGATGTGTAGCTTACTCATCCATAGGTGTGGGGTGAGTGAATTATGTTGTGAGGAGTGAGTTAGCCTAGAAAGATTTGGTCTACATTGCAATAGTCACGAATTGCCACATGGATAAAATTATGCCGGAGCAATTGAGCACAGTCAAATACCTTTAAGTAGCACAATGCAACTTTGTCGCCTTATATTATGATTAGAGAGAGCATTGCTTTCATGCCTTCAATGCATTTGTATGTTTCACAGCGCATCCCTATAATTTATGTTCCTCCTTTCCCATAAATATGGTTGTGTACTAATACATATACTTTATGTACTAACACATATACTATATACTCATATTAATACTAAAGTTCTACAACTTTCAGTTGACTAGAAAAATCAAACCCAGTTTGGATTGAATAAAGCAATTTTTGGTTCAGATCATCATGGTTCAATTCAGGATTTCAGATCATTTTAAACAATCCTTCACTGAAACAGGACTGCAAGCAATCTTTTCTAATCCAAGCAAATCTGAGTTCTTTCATTCAGGTCCCATCCTCATAGATCTGACCTCTCATTTACAATTAACTTTCAGTCGACCCACGCATTACTAAGCCTTATTGTTCTTGTGTTCACTGAAAAGTGAACACAAATACAGATAGGCCACAACTGAGTGCAAAATTTATGTCACTAAGTGAGAAATTTATTGGACCCATGCCCCTCCTGGCTGGTTGCTAACAGCAGGGAGGTGACACGGGGCTGGATCCAGGCGGTTGTTACCGCCTCCCTTCGGGAGGGGTTCTTTTCCCCCGCTTTAAAGGCGATGGTGGTAAGACCCCTTCTGAAGAAGCCATCTTTGGATCCAGCCGTTTTAAACAACTATCGTCCAGTCTCCAACCTCTCCTTCATGGGGAAGGTTGTTGAGAAAGTGGTGGCCTTTCAGCTCCGGCGGTCCTTGGAGGAAACCGATTATCTAGATCCAGTCGGGATTTAGGCCTGGCTACAGCACGGAAACCGCTTTGGTCGCGCTGACCGATGATCTCTGGAGAGCCAGGGATGGAGGTCATGCCTCCGTCCTAGTGCTCCTTGACCTCTCAGCAGCCTTCAATACCATCGACCATGGTATCCTTCTGCGACGACTGCGGGAGGTGGGGGTGGGAGGCACTGTTCTATGGTGGTTCTCCTCTTACCTCTCGGACAGGTCGCAGTCAGTGTTGGTCGGAGGGCAGAGATCTACCCCTAGGCCCCTGAATTATGGGGTGCCGCAGGGTTCGATCCTGTCCCCCCTCCTGTTTAATATCTACATGAAGCCGCTGGGTGAGATCATTCGACGGCACGGGATAAAATACCATCAGTATGTGGACAATACACAGTTGTATCTGTCCACCCCGTGCCAACTCAGTTAAGCGGTTGACGTGATGTGCCAGCGCCTCGAGGCTGTTAGGGTCTGGATGGGGGTTAACAAGCTTGTACTCAATCCGGATAAGACCAAGTGGCTGGTGTGTTTCCCTCCTACTAATTGGCCAAGTTTTTCATCTCTCAGGCTGGGGGGTCAAACAGTACGCCCCTCAGACAGGGTTCGCAATTTGGGAGTCCTCCTGGACCCACAGCTGACTTTCGAACACCACTTGTCGGCTGTGACCAGGGGGGCATTTGCCCAGGTTCGCCTGGTGCACCAGTTGCGTCCCTACCTGAACCGGGAGGCCCTCACAACAGTCACTCGTGCCCTTGTGACCTCTAGACTGGAATACTGCAACGTGCTCTACATGGGGCAGCCCTTGAAGAGCATTCAGAGACTTCAGCTTGTCCAGAATGCAGCCGCGCGAGCGATCGTGGGTGCACCTCGGTTCACCCACGTAACACCTATCCTCCGCGAGCTGCACTGGTTGCCTATTGGTCTTCGGATACGCTTCAAGGCGCTAGTCATCACTTATAAAGCCCTTCATGGTATTGGACCTGGGTACTTGAGAGACCGCCTGCTGCCAATCACCTCCACTAGACCGATTAGATCCCACAGATTAGGCCTCCTCCGAATTCCATCTGCCGGCCAATGCCGACTGGCGACTACCCGGAGGAGAGCCTTCTCTGTGGCTGCTCCGACCCTCTGGAACGAGCTCCCCGTGGAGATTCGAACCCTCACCACCCTCCAGGCCTTCCACAAAGCCCTTAAAACCTGGCTGTTCCGACAGGCCTGGGGCTAAAGAGCTTTCCCCCCCCCTCGAATGGTATGGTTGTTGTGTGCTTTTAAATTGTGTATTGTTTCTGTTCGTCTTTTTTATCCCTTATCTGTACCCCCTTCCCTGACTTGGATTGTGAGCCGCCCTGAGTCCCCTTCGGGGAAAAGGGCGGCATATAAATGCAATAAATTCAAATTCAATTCAAATTCAAATTAAGTGAGTTTTGCCCCATTTTATGACTTTTCCTGCCGCATTTGTTGAGAAAATCACTGCAGTTGTTAAATTAATAACCTGGATGTTAAGTGAATCTGGCTTCCCCATTTTGCTTGTCAGAATATGGCAAATATGACTCTGGGACACTGCAGCCATCATAAATGTGTGTCAGTTGTCAAGCATCTGAATGTAGATCACATGACCATGCGGATGCTGCAAAGGTCGTAAGTCTGAAAAATGGTCATAAGTCACTTTCTTCAGTGCTGTTCAGTAACTTCGAATGATCACTTAGTGAACAGTTGTAAGTCTAGGACTGCGTGTAAATATTCTTTGTCAATGACATGTTGTTCTCATATTCATGCCAATTTTTCTGGCAGTATGGTTTGTTAGTTACTCTCACTTATGCTAATGGGGCAGACATCAATTAAAGCAATGAGATTCAATAATAAGAATATTTACTTTAGCCATCTGGCCAAATTCCTTTCTAAAGCTTCTGTATGCATTTCAGGGCTAACATATACCATATTTTTCGGAGTATAAGACACATCTTTTTCCCCCCAAAATGAGGGTGAAAATCTGGGTGTCTTATACATTGAATACAGCATTTTTGGCCTCTGAAACCGCACCACTGTGCATCCTATTTTTTGCAAAAATGGACAGGCAGAGGGTTTGGGAGGCCTACAAAGTGCTCCCGGAGGCTGGAGAGGGCAAAAATGAATGAAAAGCAGGCCGTTTTTTGTCAGTTTTTGCCCCCCGCCCCAGCCCCCGGGAGCACTCTACAAGCCTCCCAAAGCCTATGCATGCCCTATTTTTTTGCAAAAAGGGCCATTGTTTGCGAAAAACGGTCCATTTTTGCTTGTTTTGGCCCCTCTCAGCCCCCAGAAGCACTTTGCAGGCCTCTCAAACTCTCTGCATGCCCCATTTTTCACAAGAAAACCAGGACATACAGAGGGTTTAAAAGGCCTGCAGAGTGCAAAAACTTTTTTTAAATTTACCTCTTCAAAATCTTGGTGTGTCTTATACTCTGGTGCGTGTTATAGTCCAAAAATATGGTAGTTTCTCCCTCTCTCTCTCTTCCCCCCCCCCCCACACACAAAGAGTTACCAGCCTATTGGCCATATGGCACTGTTCTTATCATTGATTAACATATTGCAGTAATTCCTGCTGTTGAAATTTGCAGTCAATCTCAAAAGCCTTCCAAAAAGTTTGAATCAGAATTTTAAAAAAAGGTTGATGGCCATAGAAATGTCCAGGAGAAGATCTGATTCTGACATCCATTGCCTTTCATATGAAATTGAATTTCAAAGGTGTTTTAGATTTCATTTATCTACCTTTCCAAACTTTGAAAGTTTAAGTGAGCCCTGTGCTACTTTAAGAATATATTTAGGCAGAAACACCAGGCAATGGAAGCAAAAATGAACATCTGTAAGGAAGCTATACAAGTCAAGATGGGGGCCATAGTAGTGTGCTCAAAAGGATGCATGAAAAAAAAAGGGGATTGGTGCTTTAATTTCAGCCATGGCCACCATCTTGATGCTTTCTGGTCCCCTTGTGCTATGATGCCTGGGGGTGGGGGGGAAGGCAACATGTGTTTTCTCCTCTCTCTTCCATTCATTCCTTGTATTCTTTTCTCCTGAAACACTGGGATGTACCACTTGTGTTTCATGCAGCTGATACAACTATTTCTGTCCCAGCCAACCCCACCCCACCCAATGTTGCCATCCCTTGTTCTTGAACGATAGAAATATTCCCAGAAACTTTGCATTATATGCATGCTGCAGAGAATTTATTCAGATTGTACTTCCATTGAGAAAAGGGAGGAGGACAGCATAACGGTGTAGGTGTAGTCATCTATTCTAAGAGGAAATGTGGGTGTGAAGAGAGACGATCTGATCTTTCCTTGATGTGGATGATTCAGAGGCAGTAAAATCAACAGTGTCGATCAAATGTGCAGGTGTTTTGTAGCTGGTCCTGGTTGCATCCCAGCTGTTGTAGTCCAAATGGCTCTACACTTGGTACTTGCAAATGTAAGCATTTAGATTTTCACAAACATCATCATTCCACCGTGTAAAACCTAAAAAGCCAAGGATAAGACAGAAGTTACTTCTTAATTCCTTCAACAGCGGTCTGGAAAACATTGTCATTTGTTTCCATTGTATGCAACATCCTCTCTGGCCCCAATGGAACTTTCCATGAAAAGGAAAGTGAATGCTGATTTCACATTTGGAAGGGGGAAGGGAGAGAGGAATGGGGGGGGCGGGAAGGAAGGAGGGAGGGAGAGAGAGAGGAATGGGGGAGAGAGAGGAATGGAAGAAGGGAAGGAGGGAGAGAGAGAGAGAGGAATCGAGGGAGAGAGGAATGGAGGGAGGGAGGGAGGAAGGGAGGGAGGGAAAGAAGGAAGGAAAGAAGGAAAGAATTCACACAAACCTTCTCCCCGATGTCACAATTCAAATAACACTTTTTTGGAAAGACTAGATTATATCTGGAGAACATGTATCCATCTTTGCCCTTGCAGAAAGCTAAACATGTCTCCTAAAGGCCATTACTTGGTGGGGGGGGAGGGGGGAGAGAAGACATCTTTAGGTTTGAATTATGGAAAACTCCATAGGTTCCATTACACTGATTTATGAGATCACTCCAAATTAAACAAGCAAAGCATTGTTTTCCTGATGGTCCTGCCTTGAAAACCTGGTACATCGAGAACCACCAGGTAAGAAATGTTGGCTTACCTGAATAATTTAACAGCTCCACACAGTACTCGTTCTGCCTAAAGTTGTCTGGCTGATTTGCTTCCCAGGCTTTGTAATTGTAGGTGGATTCATCAGCCCATCTCCATCGCCTTTTCTGTTGACAGAAGATCATCCACGATCACATGTTAAGAAAGTAAGTTACCTTTGTGATGATAAGATAAGCAGATTGCCTGGAAAAATAGACTGGTGGGCAGCTCTTAGATAACTTGAACAAGTTCAATCAGTCTCCTCAAATGGTTAAGTGCATTAAAGCATTTTTTAAAAAATAGCAAAGGCATCACATCATACCAAATTCATGACAGTGAGTCTGGTGGAAATGGTTACATTCAGCTCTATGAAATTATGTACTGCGGAGATGCATTTTGTTAAATGGCTAACCAACCACACTCAACGTGTAGTCCTCAATGGAACTGCATCTTCATGGAGGGAAGTATGCAGTGGATTATCCCAAGGCTCTGTTTTGGGCCCAACATCTTCATCAATAATTTGGATGAGGGGATAAATGGGGAACTCATCAAATTTGCACATGACACCAAGCTGGCAGGAATAGCCAACACTCCAGAAGGTAGGCTAAAGATATAGAAGGATCTTGACAAACTTGAACATTGGGCATTATCTAATAAAATGAAATTCAATGGTGAAAAGAGTAAGGTTCTACATTTAGGCAACAAAAACAAAATGCACAGGTACAGTATAGGTGGTACATTGCTCAACAGTAGTAACTGTGAAAGGGATCTTAGGTCCTAGTGAACAACCATTTAAATATGAGCCAGCAGTGTGCAGCAGCTGCCAAAAAAGCCAACACAGTTCTAGGCTGCATAAACAGAGAGATAGAATCAAGATCACGTGAATGGTTAATACCACTTTATATTCCCTTGATAAGGCCACACTTGGAATACTGCATTCAGTTTTGGTCTCCATGATGTAGAAAAGATGTGGAGACTCTAAAAAGAGTGCAGAGAAGAGCAACAAAGATGTTTAGGGGACTGGGGACTAAAACATATGGAGAACGGTTGCAGGAACTGGATATGTCTAGTTTAATTAAAAGAAGGACTAGGGGAGACAGGATAGCAGTGTTCCAATATCTCAGGGGTTGCCACAAAGAAGAGGGAGTCAAACTATTTTCCGAGGCACCTGAGGGTAGAACAAGAAGCAATGGGTGGAAACTAAAAAAGGAGAGAAGCAACTTAGAATTGAGGAGAAATTTCCTGACAGTTAGAACAATTAATCAGTGGAACAGCTTGCCTCCAGAAGTTGTGAATACCCCAACCCTGGAAGTCTTTAAGAATATGTTGGATAGCCATTTGTCTGAAACAGTGTAGGGTTTCCTGCCTAGGCAGGGGGTTGGACTAGAAGACCTCCAAGGTCCCTTCCAACTCTGCTATTGTATTATTATTGTAAATATTTTGGGTGATTACAACCACTCTTCTCCCACCCTTCATATTTACCTTAAAAGTAGAAGTGAAAGGCCACTTGCAAGGAACTTTTATTATTCTACTGTCTGGATGAAGTGGTTCCGCCTTCAAAAAAAATGGGGAGTAAAATAGCACTGCTATCTGGTCCTAATTTAGAAGGCTTATTCATATCACTGCAGTCAGTGCAAGTGAGGTGAGGCCCTAAGCTAAAGGAAGGTTGGAGGGGTTCGATGTTAAAAAAAAAAGTGTGCGAAGTGCTTGGCTAAATATTATATACTAGTAATCAACTTAAAGTGAAAAATGCAAATTGTTTTCAAATATAGGCATATATTGATTATATATTTTTCATTCAGCCAACTTGATCTCTCTCATAGATTATAATACAGTAACCTGAAAAAATACAAAGGATATATAGAAATATAGATATATAGATACACACACACATATGTATGTGTGTGTATTATTTGTGTGTGTGTCTAATTTATACACACATTGTACATATACACAGATGTGCACAAATACACAGTGCTGACAAAATAAGTAATCAAGATCAGTTTTATAAGTAATAAAGAAATGATCTGCCAAATCAAAAAACGAATATCTGGTACAACTTTTAAGAAAATCATTCTCGATTTCTCACTAGCCTAAAAATTTGAAAACAAGAAGAGATATGTATTTAAAAAGGGAAATTTAATAATAAAGAAATGGCTTCCCCCGTCTTCAGGACAATTTAAGTCATTTATCACGTTTTCTGACATGTCAACTTAAGATCTGTTCATCCATACCTCACAGTCAATCATTCAATCTTAATGAGTTGAAATCTTTTTATCTTTGAACTTTTAAATGTCAGCAAACATTGTTGTTTAAACAAGGACTGCACAAGATATTTAACAGTTACATTATATATAAAATACCACATACATTTCCAAAAACTAAACAGAAAAAAAAAATCTAAAATTTTATGAGGCCTCAGTTGTACTTCATTCAGTGTGTGCCTAAATCCAGCACAGACTGCAGTTATGAGCACCAACAAACAATCTCTGATCATATATCAGTTCACCAAAAACAACAAAATAACATTTATACAGAATGTAATATGCAGACCAGGAATTTTAGGCTCACCCGAGAGATATCACGGAGCCCGGTCCAGACATGTCTATTTGATTGCTGTTGGTCTTTGATGTATGCAGACACCAGTGAGGACTCTTGAGGGCTGAGGATAGAGGCAAGGTGACATCCTGGGCCATAGCTCTGGCACTCAAGCTACGAACAGAAAGAGGACAAGAAGATGGCACTCCATGCTCATGGGTGAGATAGTTGCAAACTTGAACCCATGCACATCTCCATTTGTGCAGATTCGGTTTCTGGGCTGTGGGGGGAAAAAAATGGTTCTTACCTCAGCATTATCCCAACTTAGTCCCCGATCAAAAAATCCGTAGCAGTTCCCCTGTTCCTTCAACCAGTCTCTGGGGCATAACGCAGCCTTGGCTGTAGGGAGACAAAATGAGGAAAAATAAATGATAGGTTAAAAAAACGGGATAGATTGCAGATGTCGGTAAATGGAATCCCTTCAGTTGGGTGTAGACACGATTGGAAGGATTGAAGGTTATGGTTTAGCACTGTGATGGCAAACCTATTGCATGCAGAGCCCTCTCTGCTGTCACACCAGCCGTCGTTCCAGCTCAGCTCTACAGTGCATGCGCGCCCCGCCTGCAGCTGGCCAGCTGGCCTTCGGGTCTCTGCCGCCCACGCGGGTGGTGTGCATGTGCAGGGGCAGAGTGCATGTACGGGGGGGGCAATCCCATTGCATTTAGGAGGGTTGTGTGTGCCCCCCCAACCCCGTTTTGGGCCTGGAAGGCCTCCTGCACCAACCTGGACATGGGAGCACTGCACAAGGCACCCCATGCCCCATTTGGGCATGGAAAACTTCCTGCACAAACCTGGAAGCCAAAAAATGGGGAGGGGGGCATGCATGGCTGGGTGGGTGGAGGCATGCATGGGAGGTACTCACATTGCATTTTGGGGTTTCGTACACCCACGCTTTGGGCACTCAGCACCATCACTGGTTTAGCATGAAGGGAAGAAGTTTTTCTCATTTGAGGGATAGGATTTTAAGATGGAACAAAACAATCCAGGGACACAAAATACTTTCACTTCCACTTCAGATACAGATTAACAGAGATGGAAGAGACCTTGTAGATTGTCTAGTCCAACCCCTCACCCAAGCAGACCCTACACCATTTCTGAGTCTGAGAGATGGCAGTCCAGCCTCATCTTGAAAGCTTCCAGTGATCTAGTTCCCATAACGTCTGAAGGCAACTTCTGTTCCATCTGTTGATTATTCTCACTGTCAGGAAATTTCTCTTTATTTCCAGGTTGAATCTCTCCTTGTTCAGTTTCCCTCCATTATTCCTTGTCTGGACTTCAGGTGCCTTAGAGACTAGCTTGATTCCCTCCTCTCTGTAGCAGCCCCTCAAATATTGGAACCCTGCTATTATGTCTCCCCTGGTCCTTCTCTTCACTAGACTAGCCATGCCCAGTTTCTGCAACCATTCATCATATGTTTTAGCCTTCAGTCCCCTAATCCTCTTTGTTGCTCTTCTCTGCACTCTTTCTAGAATCTCAACATCTTTTTTTATAGCGTGGTGACCAAAACTGGAAGCAGTATTTTAAGCTTGGTTCTACTAAGGCTTTATTGAATGGTATTAGTATTTCACTTGATCCTTTACAACCTTGAAAGTGGTCCAAAATCTATTTTCCAGACCAATTTCCAGGCCTTCAAGAGGGTTGCGGGAATGTTAGTGTCCAAAGGTTGCCCACATCTTATATTCTGCCTTAAAATATTCCCAAAACCTCATGTGGACAATCCTAAATCACTAAAACTGGGCCACACTGGAGTCGTTTCGATGTCTAAGGGAGAGAAATATTATTACTATTTCTGCACTTCAGATGAAAAATTACATTTAAATATGGAAACTGGGAAATTACATTGCTGAAATGCTGTATATCCATTTTATTGGTGTGCCTCAACAGTACAGATTTAGAATGCTGGGGACAGCATGAAAATTCTGACATTACTTTATTAAGTTGTTTAATTTGCTAAGTTCACCATGTCATGATTAATAGGGGGGGAGGGTGAACGACTCACCTCCCAAAAAAGGATTGGTGATCAATATTCCAAGGCAACAGAGGCCAATGTACATGGAGAGTCCCATCTTTTGGTTGCCCTTTAGGAGAAAAGAGAAGTAGATGTGATAGAAGAATTAATACAGTGGCATTTGTATTAGCTTACTGAGAAAGAAAGGCAATTTTGTAGTTGCATAATTTAATGCTGGTCCTAGTCTACCTGCAAACTTTTCTTTTGTGGTTCCTAGCATACAACTCATGAAAAGCTGTATTGCTATTTCAAAAACCTATCTTATTGCAATGCCAGATCACTGTACAGATAACAGAGAATATCTAATCAATATTTACCAAGAATGCCTTCAGACCCTCACCTTGCGAAGTTCTTCAACTGGGGAGGTTGAGTTGGTAAGTGTTTGGAATGGTGGATTCTCATTTTCAGAGCTACCATTAAATAGTCTCCAAATAGGGCCTGGCCTAACATCAAAATAGATAACTTTATTCAAGGATATCCTGGTCCACCCACTTCATTTTCCCATAATTGATAGGAAAGCAAGTGAAGCTGAGGTCAAAAGAAAGTTGGCTACATTTTCCTTGGGTAAAGAAAGGAGTAATTGATTCCACATCCTAAAGGGAAGCAAGCACCACGCTTCATTAAACATAATCATATTTACTTGATTTCTTTGTTCTATTGGTTTTAACTTTCATGATTTCTAGCATATGTTATGTCAAATATTAACACAATTAAGAAAAATTCCATTGGATTTACCCAAAAGGAAAAAAAAAACACTATTCCTCCACTTTTGCTTTTTATATTTTTTAAAGTGTTATAAGGAAGATAAAAGCTAATCCAAGCTAATAAGAGCAAAATACGCAAAGAAAAAAGAAAAAAGAAAGAAAAAAGAAGAAAAAAGTGCAGAAAATCAAAAGAAAAAATAACCTTCCAATTTCTTCTGCAACATATTATATTGCAATTTTGACTTTTACTTTATGATTACACAAAAAGACCTTAGTTTTTTTTCTATAATCTAGTTTTATTCTAAGTATCCAAAGCACAAAGCACAAATGTCGATGTCAGACCATTGTTGTTGTGGTGGTGGTGGTGATGGTGGTGTTGGTTCAAAGTTGTGTCTGACTCATCACAACCCCATGGGCAATGTTCCTCTAGGTCTTCCTGTCCTCTACCATCCTCTGGAGTCCATTTAAACTCACACCTACTGCTTCAGTGACTCCATCCAACCACCTCCTTCTCTGTCGTCCCCTTCTTCTTTTGTCCTCAGTCTTTCTGAGCATTGGGCTCTTCTCCAGGGAGTCTTTCCTTCTTGTTAGGTGGCCAAAGCATTTGAGTTTCATCTTCTGGTACATCTACTTTTGATGATTAGAAAAATACTAGATTATAAAAAAGTGAGCTCTATTTTTGGTAATCATAAAATAAAGTCATAAAATAAGAGTACATTATGAGTGTAATATTTTCTGCAAAAGAAATTGGAAGTTTCTTTTTTTGTCCCAAAGATTTCCCAAAAGAATCTCTGCTGACTTTAAGCTTCTTCTTTTTCTTTTCCATTTTGTTCTCTCTTTCTGGAGTGCTTGTCTTCCCTTCCTTCTTTCTTTCTTCTTTTATCTTTGGTTCTTTTGCTCTTTCTTAGATTTTGCTAGCTTTTATATTTTTTATAAAAGTTTTAATAAAAAAAATTTTTTTTTAAAGTGGAAGCAAAGTGTGTTTTTCTCAGGGCAAATCTGAGGGAAGGATTTGTGTGTCTTCCTGAATTATGTTAATATTTGACGTAGCATAGGCGAGAAACCATGACAGTTAAAATCAATCAATTGCAAAAATCTAATAAATATGATCATGATTAATGAGGCATGATATTTGCTTCCCACCAAGGTGTGGTATCAATGTGTTGGTTTTTCATAACTCCTTTCTTTACCTAAGGAAAAAGTAGCCAATTATATTTCAACCTGAGCTTCACTTGTTTTCTCCTGGGAAAAAGAAGAGGATAGACCAGGAAATCCTTGATTTGAAAATTTTCCATCTTAATGTTGTATCAGGCCTATCTAGGGATTATTTACTTAGAAGTCCACAAGTCTAACTGTTAGATCGGGTAAAAGGAGGAACAAAAGGCTCAGTGATCACCAACTCTTTATTGCAGGTCAAGTAAACATCCGGCAGGGAATAGTCGGGCAGCATCCCCTTTTAAAGGGATCTGTCAGACCTCTCAACCAATGAGATTCAACCTCTGTTCCCGCCGGAACAGAGGACTTTGGTGGAAACCTCTTGCAGCCTGTCAGCGGGGTGGGGGGATATCTAACACCAAGCCTTCACCGACTTAACCTCTCTGGTTGAAAAACGTCACAAAGAAAGAGGTTGAAACCCTTCTTGATAAATGTTGGCTATCTATCCAGTGATATGGCATTGCTAAGGAGAGGATTTTTTTGAAGTACCAATAGAACTTACATACGTGAGCTGTATGCAAGAAACTGCAATAGAAAGTTTGCAAGTACATTAGCATCAAAATTAAGTTATGGAATTCAAAAATTGTTTTCTTTCCCGGTACGCTAATATGAATCCCGCTCTATTAATTCTTCTGTTATATCTACTTTTCTTTTCTTCTAAAGGACAACCTGAAGATGAGTCTCTCCATGTACATCAGCCTCTGTTGTCTTGGAATATTGATCACCAATCCTTTTTGGGGAGGTGAGCCCCACAAATTAATCATGATATGGAAAGAATAGCAAATTAAACAACTTAGATAAGTCAGCTCTTAGACATTTCCATGTATCCTATACAGATCAGATAGGATTCTATGCTGCTTCCAGCATTTTGAAATTGTACAGCTGAGATGCACTAATAAAATGAATATATTTAAACAGTTGATTTGGCAGGTTTTCCATTTTAACCTAATTTTCCACATTATGGCTAATAATAGTAATTCCTTCAGACGTTGAAATCTTCCCCAATGACTCCTGTATGGCATGATGGAACTGGCCATTTGAGATATTTCCCATGCTTTAAGGAAAAGCATGAGACTAGGAAACTTTTTGGGCACTAAAATTTTTCCCCATAGAATATCTTGACGTTGGTCTGGAAAAATAGGTTTTGGACCACTTTCAAACTTGGAAAGGAGAAAGTGGAAGCATTTTGTGTCCCTGAGGCCTTTTGCTCCATCTGAAAATCCTATCCCCTAAACTGGAAAAAGTCATTGTCTTCATGTGGTACCTTGCTCAACAGTAGTAACTGTGAGAGGGATCTTGGAATCTTAGTAGACAAACATTTAAATATGATCCAGCAATGTGCAGCAGTTGCCAAAAAAGCCAACACAGTTCTAGGCTGCATAAACAGAGGGATAGAATCAAGATCATAATGCCTTGGTAAGGCCACACTTGGAATACTGCATCCAGTTTTCGTTGCAATGATGTAAAAAACATGTTGAGACTCTAGAAAGAGTGCAGAGAAGAGCAACAAAGATGATTAGGGGACTGGAGGCTAAAACATATGAAGAACGGTTGCAGGAACTGGGTATGTCTAGTCTGATGAAAAGAAGGACAAGGGGAGACATGATAGCAGTGTTCCTATATCTCAGGGGCTGCCACAAAGAAGAGGGAGTCAAGGTACTCTCCAAATCACCTGAGAGTAGGACAAGAAGCAATAGGTGGAAACTAATCAAGGAGAGAAGCAACTTAGAACTAAGGAGAAATTTCCTGACATTTAGAATAATTAATCAGTGAAAGAACTTGCCTCCAGAAGTTGTCAATGCTCCAACACAGGAAGTTTTTAAGAGGATGTTGGATAACCATTTCTCTGAAGTGGTGTAGGGTTTCCGGCCTAAGCAGGAGGTTGGACTAGAAGACTTCCAAGGTCACTTCCAACTCTGTTATTCTGTTCTGTTCTATTCTATTCTAATTGGTGAAGGCCATGGTCTTCATTAATTCAGCAGATCATGTCCTTCCACCATTGAAAGGATGAGAGCTGAGCCACGTCTATCATATCTATTCCCAATTGAAAAGATTTCATTCAGGACTATCTAGAAACTCTTCCATTTAGCTACCATTCCTCTTCTTTTGTCTCCGTGCAAGCAAATCTTCATCGTGCCCCGTGGTTTTTAGTTGCAGAAACAAGGGAACTCTGTGGATGTTTTGATGATAAACTAAGTTGGGATGGTGCTGAGGTAAGAACAATTTCCATCTGTCCAGGTGTGGTAAAAGGTCCTTGCGAAACCCAAATTGCACAAATGGAGATGTGCGAGGTTTAAAGTCTGCAACAATCCCACTCGTGAGCATGGAGTGCCATCTTCTTGCCTTGCCTCTGTTCTCAGAGAGGCTGCCAAAGCTATGACCCCAGGTGTCATCTCTTCTCTATCCTTAACCCCCAAGAGTCTGTACTGGTGTCAGTATACATCAAACAGGGATCACTTTGCCATATCTGGATGGGATTCCATGATGTCTCTGGGGTAAGTCGGACTTTTTTTTTTTCATTCAGTCTTAAAATGATGCAGCATGGGTTGCACAGGTAAACCCACCAGTGGCTGGCCAGGTTAGGTGGTCTTAATAGAATGGACCTTATAAATTCATTTTAGTTTGGCTTTTCATTCTAGTGCCCTGGAGTCCCAAAGTTGACTTTTAGCTGGAGTGAACCTTCTCCCCAACTTCCTCATAAGTATTACAAATAGGGCTGAACAGTGTGGCAAGACCCTGTAAAGTGGGGGCACAGGAAGTGAGAGATAGAACAGAGGTAAAAGCTGCTGACAGCTTAAGATGAAATAGGAACTTCTCTTTTTTGTATTTCTCCTATGTACTTTGCTGTAACAGTCCAAGTGAACTTCCCCTTTTGAAATGTCATGCTTGTCTCGTGTATGGAAACGCCTTGAGAATGTACCGTGTGGAACATGGCATAAAAGTAGGATCCTGGGCAGAGCTCAGGTCAGTTCAGATTTTGGTGTGTGAACACGCTGAACTCGATGCATCCAATAAACCTGTTTCTCTCACTTTCGTGGTCTCAAGTCCTGCTCTTTCGTAAGTAGATTACAAACCACAATCTGCTGCAACAAAACAAAACAAAAATCCTGATCTACATTGCATTCTTCACACATTGGTTTTACACACACTCTTCTGCTATTTTTAATGAGCCGCTTGCTGAAGGTAATATATTATTAGGAACCTGAGATTGTTTGTTGATGACTTAAGTCCATGCTGAATTTAGGCATAAGCTAAAGAAGCTAAAGAAGAGGGATGCAGTGGCTCATTGGCTAAGATGCTTAGCTTGTCGATCAGAAAGGTCGGGAGTTTGGCAGTTCGAATCCCTAGCTCCGCATAACAGAGTGAGCTCCGGCTACTTGTCCCAACTTCTGCCAACCTAGCAGCTCGCAAGAACGTAAAAAAATGCAAGTAGAAAAATAGCAACCACTTTTGGTGGGAAGGTAACAGCATTCCGTGTGTCTTCAGCGTTTAGTCATGCTGGCCTCGGAGATGTCTTAGGAGAGTGCTGGCTCTTCAGCTTTGAAATAGAGATGAGCACTGCCCCCTAGAGTCAGGAATGACTAGCATGCATGTGCGAGGGAAACCTTTACCCCAAAGAAGCTATATTAAAAAAAAATCAGAATGTGTAGGGTGGTTTTTTTGGCTTTTAAACATTTATGTGGAATTTTATATGTACTGTAGGTGTTAAAATCTTGTGTAGCCATTGTTTAAGTAATATTTTAAATTGAAGTTTATCCTGCACTGACTGCAGTGATATGAAGGAGGCTTTTAAATTATGACCAAATAGTAGTGCTAGGGTGTCACGTTCTGAACATGCGCTAAAATAAAGAGTTTTTCTGGCTACCCACAGGCATTTCACCCCCTTTCTTGTTTTAAAGAAGAAGGAACCACTTCTTCCTGATGGTATCATAACAAATGTTCATTGCAATTGGCCTTCCACATCTACTTATTTAATGTACAGTAGAGAGTTGTACAAAAAAAATTTTTAACGTCAGCTAGCTCATTGGTCTAGGGGTATGATTCTCGCTTAGGGTGCAAGAGGTCCCGAGTTCAAATCCCGGACAAGCCCTTTATGAAACGGCAATACAAATAAATAAATGAATAAAATACTGTAATCCCATTCAGATTTTGAAACAACCTTACATAAACACAGCTGTTTTACAGAACTTTCCCTCCCCCCTTAAGGATCTACATTTTATATTTTGTATTATCATTTTCTTTTAAAATTTGCAAGTTTGGGGACAGCTTGACAGGAAGCGCATTCAGCATTCATCCCACTTATTTGGATAGATTCAAGGGTGGATTCAGCTGGTTCAGATTGGTTCACCAAATTGGTAGTTGCAAGGACAGGCTGGCTGCACCTACCCCACCCCCCACCTTCTCAGGAGTCTCCATGTGGCCCATTTTGTAAGCCAGGTAACTGCAGGGCCCACGAGGAGGCTCTGGGAGGGTGAAAAATGGGCCTCCTGAAAACGGGCCTTTATCTGACCTCCCGAGGGCCTCCACAGCCAGGGGGAGCCGTTTTCACCACCACGGAGCCTCAAGAAAAGCTTCTGGAGCTTGGGGAGGGCAAAAAACGGGCCTCCTGGAAGTTCTGGAACTCTGGAAATGGGCCTGTTTCTGGCCTCCAGAGCCCGGGGAAGCCATTTTCTCAAGGAACGCCTCTGGAGCCTGGGGAGGGTGAAAACTCCCCCCCCGGCATGGTGCAGGAGGCCGAGTAGGCCACGCCCAACCAGCAACTGGGCAGAGAAGCGGTTGCTGAAATTTTTGAATCCCATTGTTGTTGTGTCCAGGCTCTGAAGACGTGACGCCGCAAGCCGTGGTGATTGGCTGGAAGCATATCACCAGAAGCGGGAAAATAAAGAACTCCCATTGGCTGCCTGTTTGACAGCCGGCGTATAAAAGAGCTGTGAAATGGGCGGTGCCTTCATTGCCGTTTCAGAGCTGCTGTTAGCTTGTTACTTGTTGTATTAATAAATGAAGTTGCATTCGATCCGTGTTGCCTCAGTCCTGTTGCCTCAGTCACCCTTCAGAACACCCAACCCTGGATCGATTCCAATCTATTGTGTACCCTTCAAAGGCAGACGTTTTAAAATGCTGTACATTCACCTCTTGTTATCGGAAAAGCGTCAAAAAGCAAGCCAGTTCCAGTTGTCACTTGTTCAACAAACCATTGAACAGTGAACATATGCCGAGTGCTTTCCTACTGAAGTCAAGTCAAAAAAAAAAAAACCGAAACCAAGAAATTAAAGATTCTCTGTCAGTCATCTTTACAGGATTGGAAAAACTCTCGTGTAGCATAGACCGTCCGCTGTTTAAATAAAAATATATCCTCAAAATGGATGGGTAGAAGTCATAGTTTAATTTAAAAGCTGTAATACAACACACACACACACACACACACACACACAAACACACACAAACACTTAATATGCACTTCGAATTGTTATTCTTAGATTTCTCACTAAATGCTAGTATCATTATTGGAAGAAATGTCCATCTGGGTTCAGCTCCAAGTGGGGAGAAAGACAGTGGAAACATTGGAAGCTGTTTGGAAAGATGGTTTAATGGTGGACAGGGCCACATGGGGCAATCGAGCACATGGGAGAGAGATCGAGAGATCTCTACCCTCTCTTGGGCTTTGAACTTGCTTCCTGTTCCTGTGAAAGAAATGTATTCTGATTGGCTGTCAGACTCCCATGGGGCCATGCTGGGGTAACTTTGTAGGTTGTTTTGAATCCCAGCCTTGGTTGAATCTTGCTGGGTGATGATAATGAAGGGGCTTTGGGCAATTCCTACTATGCCTTAATGGCTTTGTCCTGGCTTGGATCTTGAGTGAGGGCTAATCCTATCATCTCCTGAGGGTGAAGTTCTTCTGTTTTGTAGATAAGATGGCCCAGCCTTTTGTATTGTAGATAGGTTGGCACCAGTCTTTCTGGGGCTATTAAACAAAGATGGGGACTGCTTTCCAAGAGAATGTTTCTCTTTTTCCCATTCAGGGAGGTATAATATTCTGCCTTTTTAATATTTCCTAGAATATTTCATTCTTCTGGGAGAGGGGTGGGTGCTAACTTCCTACATTATTAAAGCAATTCAGAAGTAGAAATTTTAATAACTTTCTCTTCGGATGAGTTAGCCTGAGGAAAAAGGCTTTTTTCCTGTTTCCCAAAAAATAAGACCTCCCTGGATAATAAGCCCAATTGGGCATTTGAGCGCATGGGCTAAAATAAGCCTTCCCCCCAAAAAAATAAGCCCTCCCCAAAATATTGCAACACAGCAGCAGCCATGAGGTGACCATGCTCAATGCTTTCTGCACCTCAAAAATAATAAGGCCAAGTGCTTATTTCAGTGGGGTGGGGGAGGGGGTTCGAAAGAATATGATCCTGTCTTATTTTTGAGGAAACACGGTTCTAATAGAAAGAAAGAGAGAGAGAGAAAAAATGTTTGCTTTTCTTTGTTGTGTGGGAACACTTAGAAGGGAAATCCAGTCACCATGTTAGTAGCAATGATTACATGATCATCTTTTCTAGTGCTCCCTGCTGACTTCCTATAAATAAAGTCAATGGGGAAGCCAGCAGGAAATCAGAAGTGCTCATGCTTCTATTGCTCTTTTGCCTACCTGTAGTCGTTCTGTTTCTTTGTTTAGGTAAAGAAATATCTCTGAAATGATTTACCCTATGAATCATGGGCTAACTAGTTACAAATAAAACCAAATACTTTTAAAAATACTTCGGTTTAACAGATTAGGATAGTGTTTCTCTATCTTGACAACTTGAACAGAGGTTGTATTCTACCGGTTCTGACCGGATTGCCCGAACCGATAGCAGAAATCGTGGGTGGCCCCACCCCATGGACCATGGCTCTAAGGCATCCCATTTAGGTCCTTTTTAAGACAAAGTACATGCACAGAAGGTGGAGCGTATGCACGGAGGTGGCCATGCGAGTGATGTGAGGGTGCGCACATGCTCACATTTGTGAATTGGTAGGGAAGGTGAGTCAATACCACTCCTGAAGATGAATGGACTTCAACTCCCATCATGGTGACTGGTGAATTCTGGGAGTTTTAGTTTAGTTTAGTTTTTTTTTTTAGTTTTACCTTTATTTGTATGCCGCCCTTTTCCCTGGGGGGACTCAGGGCGGCTCACAATTCAAAAGAGGGTGGGGGAGAAGACAAACAATAGACAATACAGCATGTTAAAAGAAAACACAACAACAATCACACAATTCGAGTGGGGCTACAATCTTAACCCCAGGCCAGCCGGGACAGCCAGATCTTTAAAGCGGCGCGGAAGGAGTTGAAGTCTAGACATCTTCAAGTTGCCACTGAACAGCTTGTTCAGGAGAGTAAAGCCTCAGCTGAAGCCATGTGTGTTTGAATCACCCTGAGGGCTGATGCTGTTGCTTCGCTTTTGCACTTAGAAAGTTTCTCTCTCTCTCAAGAGAGGCTTCCCATGGGGCCTACTCCAACTTTCCCTTGACCCACAACTGAGCAATTCAATTGCAGCTCAGCTGTGCCATTAGTCCAATTGGAGATGTTTCGGGATCGGCTGAGGATGATGTAAGACTGCTGAGGGAGTTGATTTGGCACCAAGGCTGCAGCCCAGAGGGTGCACAATGCTTGAAACTTTTGCAGGACTTGTCTAGGCCTGCCTGCCTTGAGTCCCCAGAGTCCGTGACGCAGGTGAAGACACGCATACACACAAAATTGTCTCTCTGCTTGCATCCACATTAGGTCTGCTAAATGGCAGCTCCATGATTGAATGGGAAAAGAATCCGAGCCCATTCTGAGGATCTTTTTCTGTACTAAGCTGGACTATCTTTTCTAGGACTATATTCCTTCCTCTTGTTAGTCGTGGCTCGAATAAACCACAGTGGGGTGGATTCACAAAGGTGACTGCAACAGCCTTGTGTTTTACAAATCATTACAAATGTCTTGGAGCAAATAACATAATCACCTTCACCTCTATGACACATCTTAGGCCTCATTTAGCCTTGTTTATTTATGGCATATTTACCATATTTAGTTATGGTTTAATGCCTCTGAGAGCTCAGCCTTTCAGCACTGAAAGTGAAGCTTAAACACATAGTTTACCTCTGTTAAATAAGAGGTGAATCTTTTCTCATTCACGCAACCTTCACATCCAGGACGCTGCACATTTTAATACCCCCCAAATCATAACAATACTCAAAGGGCCCCCTTCCAGTGGTGGAATTCAGCCAGTTCGCACCAGTTCAGGTGAACCAGTCGTTGCTATGATTCACTGGCCCCTCCTGCCCCTCCCAGGAGTCTCCAAATGGCCTATTTCCGGCTTCCAGAAAGCCAGGGGTGAGGCCGTTTTCACCATCCTGGAGGCTTGGGGAAGTCT
This sequence comes from Thamnophis sirtalis, assembly GCF_051295495.1. Classification (NCBI taxonomy): domain Eukaryota; kingdom Metazoa; phylum Chordata; class Lepidosauria; order Squamata; family Natricidae; genus Thamnophis; species Thamnophis sirtalis. The sequence goes on from NW_028261384.1 coordinate 125,142,177, forward strand.
CCAGAGCCTCAAGAGGGTGAAAATCAGACCTACTGGAAGTCCAGAAATAGGCCCGTTTCTGGCTTCAGAACCTGGGGATGATGTTTTCATCCTCCCAGAGATTCAGGAAAAGCCTCTGGAGCCTCGGGATGGTGAAACCCCCCTCCCACTGTGGTGCAGGAGGCTGAGTAGGCCACACCCACCCAACAACTGGGCAGAAAACTGGTTGCTAACACTATAGAATCCCACCACTGTCCCCTTCCCTAAATTGCAACAGCTGGTCACCCAGAGCTATAGCAATGAATACAAAAAAGATGTGATTAAACTGGAGAGTTGTAAATAATGTTGTTGTTGTTGTTGATGATGATGATGATGATGATAATGCACCCTAAAAGTGATGTTGACTGATTATATCTAACAAGAGCAGAGGGTGGTTGACGACTCCTACAAGTAAAACAGACTGCGGAAGAAGAAAAACACAGCTTGAACGATTACATCCAGAAAAGTGAAGAACCAATGATTAAGGAAGTAAATAAAGGAGGTCTTTTAAAGACAACTAAATCAAAAGCTGAATATAAGAAAAAAGTAATTGAGAAGCGAGCTGAAAATTGGAAAGCTGACGAAAAGTCAGGTTAAGATCAGGAGCACTGAATAAAGAAACAGAAGGCTTTATTTTGGCAGCTCAAGAACAAGCCTTAGCCACAAACTACATGAAGGCAAAAATTCAACATTCAGCAAATGTCGCCTCTGTAATGAGAAAGACGAGACAGTGCACCACTTGATCAGTGGGTGCAGCAAAATTTCACAAACTGACTACCTGCAACGCCATGACTGTGTTGCTAAGATCATTCACTGGAAATTGTGCCAAAAGTTTGGATTTGAGAACAGCAAAAACCACTGGGACCATCAGGTTGAGAAGATTTTAGAGAATGAGAAAGTCAAGATCTTGTGGGACTTCAGAATCCAGACTGACAGGCACTTGGCTCACAACACACCTGACATAACAATAGTTGGGGGGGGGAAGTATGGTTCATTGACATTGCAATACCTGGAGATGCATGAATTGAAGATAATCAGCAAGAAAAAATCACAAAGTACCGGGACTTGCAAATTGAAGTTGAGCGACTGTGGAAAAAGAAATTGTGTGTTGTCCTGATTGTAATTGGAGCCCTTGGAGCAATACCTAAAGGGCTACCTCACTATTTGGAAATTTCAGGCCTCTCTAAGCGGTTTACAGAGAGTCAGCATATTGCCCCCAACAATCTGGGTCCTCATTTTACCCACCTCGGAAGGATGGAAGGCTGAGTCAACCCTGAGCTGGTGAGATTTGAACCGCTGACCTGCTGATCTAGCAGTAGCCTGCAGTGCTGCATTTAACCACTGCGCCACCTTGGCTCTAAATGGTGTTCAAAAGTCAGCTGTGGGTCCAGGAGGACTCCCAAGTTGCGGACCCTGTCTGAGGGGCGTACAATTTGACCCCCCAGCCTGAGAGATGGAACACTTGGCCAATTAGTGGGAGGGAAGCACAACAGCCACGCGGTCTTATCTGGATTGAGTACAAGCTTGTTAACCCCCATCCAGTCTCTAACAGCTTCAAGGTCCTGGCTCATCGCTTCATTGAGTTGGCACGGGGCGGACAGATACAGCTGTGTATCGTCCGCATATTGGAGGTATTTTATCCCATGCCTTCGGATGATCTCTCCCAGCGGTTTCATGTAGATATTAAAAAGAAGGGGGGACAGGACCGAACCCTGCGGCACCCCATACGTTAGGGGCCTAGGGGTCGATCTCTGCCCTCCGACTAACACCGACTACGACCTGTCCAAGAGGTAAGAGGAGAACCACCGTAGGACAGTGCCTCCCACCCCCACCTCCCGCAGTCGTCGCAGAAGGCTACCATGGTCGATAGTATCGAAAGCCGCCAAGAGGTCAAGGAGTACCAGCGTGGCCTCCATCCTTGGCTCTCCAGAGATCATCGGTCAATGCGACCAAAGCGGTTTCTGTGCTGTAGCCAGGCCTGAAGCCTGACTGGAATGGATCAAGATAACTGGCTTCCTCCAAGGACCGCTGGAGCTGAAAGGCCACCACCTTCTCAACAACCTTCCCCACAAAGGGGAGGTTGGAGACTGGACGATAGTTGTTTAGTACGGCTGGATCCAAGGATGGTTTCTTCAGGAGGGGTCTCACCACTGCCGCTTTTAATGCGGGGGGAAAGACCCCCTCCCGTAAGGAGGCGGCAACAACCGCCTGGATCCAGCCCCGTGTCACCTCCCTGCTGTTAACAACCAGCCAGGAGGGGCACGGGTCCAGCACGCATGTGGAGGCACTTACAGCTCTCATCACCTCGTCCATGTCCTCAGGGGTAAAAGCTTGAAAATCAATCCAGCAATGGTTTACCAGATTATCCCTTAGTGCCTCAGGTGGTTCTGCAGGATTGGAGTCCAGGTCCGCCCAAAACCGAGCAACTTTGTCCGCGAGGAATTGGACGTAATCCTCAGCCCTACCCTGCAAAGGATCCCCCGTATCCCTCCTATTTAGGAGGGAACGGGTTACCCTGAACAGGGCGGCTGGGCGCGACTCGGCGGACGCAATCAGAGAGGCAATATGTGTTCTCTTTGACGTCCTGATTGCCCTGATGTACTCTCTGATGCAAGCTGTTAAGAGTGCTCGGTTTGATTCGGATTTACTGGATCTCCATTTGTGCTCTAGGCGTCTCTTTCGGCGCTTCATCTCCCGGAGTTCCTCAGTAAACCAAGGGGCCCTCCTGGATCCACTGCCTCGGAGCGGCCGTAGAGGCGCAATCCAGTGTAGAGACTCTGTCGCTGCCGAATTCCAGGCAGCAACCAGAGTCTCCGCCAGAATGCAGGCGAGAGTATCAGGAATAACCCCAAGCTCCGTCTGGAACCCCAAAGGGTCCATAAGTCTCCTGGGGCGGAACCACCTGGTTGGTTCCTCCTCCCTACAGTGGGGGTTTGGTCTCCGGAAGTCAAGCCTCAGTAGGTAGTGGTCCGACCATGACAGGGGTAAGATCTCACTACCCCTCAGACCAAGATCGCAATTCCACTGCTCCGAGAGAAATACGAGGTCAAGTGTGTGACCCGCTGAGTGAGTTGGCCCCCGGATTACTTGGGTCAAGCCCATGGTTGTCACGGAAGCCATGAACTCCTGCGCTCCATCAGAGTGTTCACCGAGCGAAGGCAAATTGAAATCCCCCAGAACCATAAGCCTGGGGAACTCAACTGCCAGCTCAGCTACCGACTCGAGGAGCGAGGGGAGGGCTGCTGCAACACTGTTGGGAGGCAGGTACGTTAGCAGCAAACCCACTTGACCCTTGAGGTCCAACTTCACCAGCAGGGACTCACACCCGACAAGCTCCGGAGCAGGGATCCTACGAGGAACTATCCGAGACTCTCGGATAACAATGGTCACACCCCCACCCCTTCTCTGAGCTCTCAGCTGATGAAGTACCTGAAAACCCTCTGGGCACATCTCTACGAGGGGGACTCCTCCCTCCGGGCCCAACCAGGTTTCAGTAATACATGCCAGGTCTGCCCTCTCGTCTAAAATTAAGTCCCGGACGAGAGGAGCCTTATGAACTACAGATCTGGCATTTAGCGACAGCAGCCTGAGACCAGGGTCCTGATTACTCACACCATCTGGCCTTGGAGTGGGACTCATAGGGCTGGAAGGAGGGATCTCTGTAACGTAGCGAGCCCTCCTTCCCCGGTAATGGCCAGCCCTAAAGTCCCCGCCATATCTGCCCCTCCTTGTTAAGACCGTAATGCTCCGGCCCACTCCCGTGTCCATAGTTCCACCAACCACCCCTATGGCTCCCGCATTCCTCGACAGGCCCTCCGAATCAAACACACTCATTCGTTCACCCAAGCAGTCCCCACGTAGTAATTAAAAACACAGAAAATACAGCAATAATAGGATAATAAAAGTGGGATCATTCACTCAATCACATGCATATCCCATACACTCACCATACAAGAATAATTGCGCAGGTATTAAAAGATGTAAAAAGTGTGCAAGTTCGGGTAAAGTCTGTGGATGGGTTCGTATGAAGTCCAGTCCGGTGGATTCGCAGAGATATAAAGAGGGGGAAAGATTTTGTCTTCCCTCTTCTTGCGTAATAGATGGTAAAAATGGTGTAAGTAGTCTTGGGATAGGAGCACCAAAGGGGCTAAGACGGAGTCTCTTAACAGCAACGGGCTGTTCATCATCATCATCATCATCATCATCATCATCATCATCATCATCATCATAAGCTACACGGCTATGGATGAAGCATGTGCCCTTGCAGGGCAGAGCTGAAGAATATGCCCAATTCTTAGCGGACAAAATTGCTCGGTTTCGGACGGACTTGGACTCCACACCCGCAGTTCCAGCCGAGACTCAGGGGGACCAAGTACAACAGCTCTGGGTTGAGTTTCAGGAGGTTACCCCCGGGGATGTGGACAAGGCCATGAGAGCTGTGAGTTCCTCCACCTGTGCTCTGGATCCGTGTCCCTCATGGCTGGTTTCTAACTGCAGTGAGGTGACACGAGGCTGGATCCAGGCGGTTGTAACCGCCTCTCTTCGGGAGGGGAACTTCCCCGCCGCACTGAAAGCGGCGGTGGTGAGACCCCTTCTGAAGAAGCCATCCCTAGATCCAGCTGTCCTTAACAACTACCGCCCGGTCTCCAACCTCCCCTTTCTGGGGAAGGTTGTTGAGAAGGTGGTGGCCTTCCAGCTCCAACGGTCCTTGGAGGAAGCAGACTACCTAGACCCCTTCCAGTCAGGCTTCAGACCCGGTTACAGCACTGAAACCGCCTTGGTCGCATTGATGGATGATCTTTGGAGAGCCAGAGATGAAGGACATCCCTCCATCCTGGTCCTCCTTGACCTCTCAGCGGCTTTCGATACCATCGACCATGGTATCCTTCTGCGAAGACTGCGGGAGGTGGGAGTGGGAGGCACCGTGTTACGGTGGTTCTCCTCCTACCTCTCGGACAGGTCGCAGTCGGTGTTAGTGGGAGGGCAGAGATCGTCCCCAAGGCCCCTGAAATATGGGGTGCCGCAGGGTTCGGTCTTATCCCCCCTACTATTTAACATTTACATGAAACCGCTGGGAGAGATCATCCGTAGGCACGGGATTAGATACCATCAATATGCGGACGATACTCAATTGTATCTGTCCGCCCCGTGCCAAATCAATGAAGCGGTTGACGTAATGGACCGGGGGCTTGAAGCCGTCATGGACTGGATGAGGATTAACAAGCTTGTGCTCAACCCAGAAAAGACCGAGTGGCTGTTGTGTTTTCCTCCCAAAAATTTGGCCATTAATCCAACACTCAGGCTGGGGGGTCAAATTTTACACCCCTCAGAGAGGGTTCGCAACTTGGGAGTCCTCCTGGATCCACAGCTGTCATTCGACCATCATATAGCGGCTGTGACCAGGGGGGCATTCGCCCAGGTACGCCTGGTGCGCCAGTTGCGACCCTACCTGAACCGGGAGGCTCTCACAACAGTCACTCGGGCCCTCGTGATCTCTAGGCTGGAATACTGCAATGTGCTCTACATGGGGCTGCCCTTGAGGTGCATCCGGCGACTTCAGCTAGTGCAGAACGCAGCCGCGCGAGTGATCGCGGGTGCACCCCGATTCACCCGCATTACACCTATCCTCCGCGAGCTGCGCTGGCTACCTGTCGATCTCCGGATGCGCTTCAAGGTGCTACTGATCACCCATAAAGCCCTACATGGCAGTGGATCTGGATACTTGAGAGACCGCCTTCTGCCAATTACCTCCCTACGACCTATAAGATCTCATAGGTTGGGCCTCCTCCGTATTCCATCGGCCAGCCAGTGTCGGCTGGCAACCACAAGGAGGAGGGCCTTCTCAGCAGCGGCCCCGACCCTTTGGAACGAGCTCCCCGTAGAGATTCGCACCCTCTCCACCGTCCAGGCCTTCCGCACAGCCTTGAAGAACTGGCTCGCCCGTCAGGCCTGGGGATAAGGACCATTACCCCGCCCGAATGTTGTATGCATGTTGCTCATTATTTTATTATGTGTTGTCGTCTTAGTGTTGTATTCCCCCCTCCCTGGTTTTCTGTGAGCCGCCCTGAGTCCCCTCAGGGAAAAGGGCGGCCTACAAATAAAATCAATTCAATTCAATTCATGTAACATTGTCATCGGGGCACTTGACACCATGTCCAAGAATTTTACAAGATACATCAACAAATTGCAGCTTCCTGCAATAACACCAGCGGAACTGCAAAAAATTGAGCTACTCCGAACATCTTAAATTTAAAAAGGTACTTGGTTCATACCTAGGACACTGGCAGCAAATCATATCAACCATTAGCACCAGTCACTGGTATTGATAATGCATTTTTGAATGTTCAGTTGGCTGAGTTTCATGTTTAATGAATAAAGTATACAATAATAACAATAATAATAATAATAATAATAATAATAATAATAATAATAATAATAATAATAATAATAATAATAATAATAATAATGCAAGTAAAGATTTCAATCCCCAGATAGCAGAATTAAGATAGGGCTGGCATTACAATGAGAACAAATCAAGTGGAGCAATGTGTAGAGCTGACATATTTCTCAGGTAAGTCAACTCTTCTTACCTAGTGTCCTTGATGAATCAAGTCTTCATCCTTGATGAACCAGCCAGGACTATCAGGAAAATAAGGGTTGGGTTGTTGTTTTTTTAATTTAGAGTCACCCCATAAGACAGAGGAATGGAGCCCATAGGTTCCATAGAGTTTTCCTCATTCAAAACTGCAGGCGTCCTCTCTGTCTTTGTTTCTGTATCTGTGTTTTTTTTACAATAGCCTTTAGGAGAAATGGTTAGCTTTCCATAAGGAAAAAGCTGGATAACTGTTCTCCAGTATATTATTTAATCTTTTTTTTCTCACCTGTTATACCCTTTAGGAAAAATGGTTAGCTTTCCAGGAAGGCAATGTTGCATAACCGTTCTCCAGTTGTAATTTAATCCAGTGATGGCTAACCTTTTTGCCCTCGTGTGCCAAAAGCATGCACATGCTCATGACAGCGCATGTGCATGTACCCACACCCATAATGCAATGTGTGTGCGACACCCCCACTGTGCACTCCACTCCCTTCACATTTGTGTGAGACACACCTCTGTGCTCCACGTGCATGCACACATGACACCCCCACATGCCCCATTTTGGGCCTCCCAGGCCTCCCAGAAGCCTCCTGGAACCAAAAATGTGTGCCAGGGGGGCGGCACACCACATCCCATCTGCAACATGTTTTGGGCCTAGCAGGCCTCCCAGAAGCCTCCTGGAACCAAAAATGGGCCCCAGGGGGGCGGGCACACCACATCCCACCTGCAACCCTTTTTGGGCCTAGCAGGCCTTCCTAAAGCCTCCTGAAACCAAAAACGGGACGCATGCACAGCAAAGACCCAAAAATCAGCTGGCCAGTGCTCCATGCACTGTTTCACTGTTTCATTCCACATGACTACAGAGACGTCTTTGGGCAGCGCTGGCTGTTCGGCTTTGAAACAGAGATGAGCACCGCCCCCTAGAGTCAGGAACAACTAGCACATATGCACAAGGGGAACCTTTAAGAAAACTGAGTTCGCCTGCTTCCTTCTCTAATCATTTTCATAAATGGTCTGTTAGCTGCTTTTCAGCTATTCAATATCGCTGGAGAATTGATAACTTTCTGCCCCTTTCTGGGAATCAGTAAATGTCTGATTCCAGGGAATTTACTGATAGAGAAGGTTAATGATCTTCTGGCCCCTGATTGGTTCAGTTGCATAACTTCAGGACTTATTATTGACAGCAATAATAAGGGTTGTCTGATTAAAAACAAAGCAAGGCTATGGCACACACTTGAAAGAAAATCGGGAAACCTATATTTGTGCAGTCTGCCTGGCAAAAACAAAAAGTGTTTATTCACAGAGAATATTCACCTGTAGCACTTCTACCTGTTCTAGGTGGTTAGAGAACTGACAGCAGTAACAAAGAGTTAGACCTCCTGCATACCTCAGCTAGAAGTCAGAAATAGGGTTGGCAGCATGAGTTTCAGCCGGTACGCCCCGGAAAAGGTCTACCAGTTGGAGCTGGGAGCAGCAGCCACCATACTGGAATGGTGTTTTCGTGGGCCCACCCCCCGCCTGCATTCCTTATCTGCTTTTAAGTCAACCGGGTCATTTATTCACACATGCGTAGCATTTGGCACCTCCGCGACCTCCGCCGAGCAGCTAGAGCGTCGCAGGACGGTGGGTGTGCATAGGTGCGCAGCGCACGTGCCCGAGGTGGACGCCTGGTCCCGTCACAGCATACTGGTGCAACGGGATCCGGAACCCACCACTGATTGTAAGAACAGAATGTGTATTAGATAATTCCTGGAGCATTCATTACCAAAGGCTTAGGAATAGGGATGGCTAGAGACCAACAAGACACATTTTTAGATTTCCTAAAATGTTTATTAGATGATATTTATTATATATCCCTCCTTGTTCCATCTTCTGCTTTAGTAAAATTGTATAAAGTTTTTCTTGATCTTTTATTCTGGCGTTTTGCTGGCTGGGAGCCCTTTTGCTGAAGCACTTCAATAAAAAGAAACAAAACCTGCACATCGTGTCTGGTATGCTTCATTGGCTTCAGCACCAGGTTCAGACACTAATTGGGGACAACATGGTGTAGTGGTTAGAATGCAGTATTGCAGGCCGACTCTGCCCACACCCAGGAGTTCGGTTCTGACCAGTTGGCTCAGCTTTCCATACTTCTAAGGTTGGTAAAATGAGGACCCACATCATTGGGGGAAATATCCTCACTCTGCAAATCACTTAGAGTGGGCTGTAAAGCACTATGAAGTGATATACAGTAAGAGTCCGGGTGCTAATGTTATTGGTATTTGTATAGAAGGGAAGATAATGTTTCTTCTGCTTCTAGCTCACCACTTGCTTAAAAAATGGGGCATCAAAAATTGGGTAAGCGTTTACAAAATTAAAGACAGGTCATGATTGCAAAGTTCAGGGACCTGATTAAAGGACAGGGCACAGAAAGGGGAGTAGAGGCAAGCAGGATAAGGGAAAGTAAAGACTCTTAAGTCCCAACCTGTCTCAATCTCATTCAGCACGCCATTAACCTTTTTCAGAGGTAGAGATATAAAAGGGATGCAGGTAAAACAGGAACTAGCAGGGCAGGTTTGATCTAGGAAGTGATGTGTACAATCTTTTTCCTTCCCCTTTGATAACATCTCTTCTGTTTTAAACTTAAGATGTGACTTTTTTTGGTTGATTCTTGATTCAGAATTTCCTTCTACGGGACTTTACCTATGTTAATGATGGCTAACCTCTTTGTCATCACGTGCCAAAAGTGTGACTCCCCCATGTTTCCACCCACCCACCCCTTGCATGTGCCCCCCTCCCCACGTGCATGCACAGCAGAGACTTGAAGAGCAGTTGGCTGGTGGGAGGTGCATGTGTATGCATGGTGGAGCTGGGCTCGGGTGCCCACAGAGAGGGGTTTGCCAACTTTTTGTAAATATTGTGGTTAGGTGGGATTCACTAGTAGCTCTGCCCTTCAACAATTTGTAAGTTGGAAAAGCAGGTTGGTGCTTCGGTTTTAGTCATGATGGCCATCTTGATGGGGTTTTTTTTTTAACCATTGCTACTACAGTGGCTAAGATGCTGAACTTGTCGATCAGAAAGGTTGTGAGTTTGGCGGTTCGAATCCATAGCTCTGCATAACAGAGTGAGCTCCCGTTACTTGCCCCAGCTTCTGCCAACCTAGCAGTTCGAAAGAATATAAAAATGCAAGTAGAAAAATAGGGACCACCTTTGGTGGGAAGGTAACAGCGTTGTGTGCGCTTTCGGCATTTAGTCAAGCCGGCTACATGACCCCAGAGACATCTTTGGACAGCGCTGAAACGGAGATGAACACTACCCCTTAGAGTTGGGGACGACTGGCAAATGTGAGGGGAACCTTTACCTTTATAATTTACTATTTGGTTGAAACCAAAGCCCTAGATTCATTTACAGAATTCCACTCACTCACTGGTTTAGGTATGTGGACAATACTTGGGTCAAGATCAAAATGGAGGAATTAGAAGCATTTACCAAACATACCAACTCTGTGGACAAATAGATCAAATTCACACAAGAAGATGTTAAGGAAAATAGTCTAGCCTTCCTGGACCATGCAGTACACATTGAGGAAAACAGAAGCCTTAACATTGGACATTTACAGAAAATCCGTACGCAGAGAGCAATATTTACATTTTGATTCTCACCACCCACTGGAGCATAAAAAGGGAGTCATCAGAACCCTACACCACCATGCTGAAGGCCTGCCTATCAGCAAAGATGGGAAAGGAAAGGAACTTGAGAGACCGCCTACTGCACTTGAGAGACCGCCTACTGCCAATTACCTCCACTAGGCCAATAAGATCCCATAGATTAGGCCTCCTCCGAATTCCATCAGCCGGTCAATGTCGACTGGCAACTACCCGGAGGATAGCCTTCTCAATGGCTGCTCCGACCCTATGGAACGAACTCCCTGTGGAGATTCGTACCCTCACCACCCTTCAGACCTTCTGCGTAACCCTTAAAACCTGGCTGTCCCGACAGGCCTGGGGCTAAAGACTTCAACCCCACCCGAATAGTATGACTGTTGTGCTTTTTAACGATGTATTGTCTTCATGTGTATAACTTGTTTTGTACTTCCCTCCCCCTGAATTGTGAGCCGCCCTGAGTCCCCTCAGGGAAAAGGGCGGCATACAAATAAAGTTAAATCCAAATCCAAATCCAACTAAAACACACCAAGGAAGCCCTCAGAATGTGTGGCCATCCCAAATGAGCCTTCATCAAATCTAAAAAAAAAGAAAAAAAGCCAACAGGAGTCCTCCCATAACAGACACTGAAGAGAACAATAAAAGAAGCAACGTTATCATTCCATATGTTGTAGGAATATCAAAAAAGCTCAGGAGGCTCTTCAGCCAATACAACAAACATCTACACTTCAAACCCAAGGATACACTAAGGCAGATGCTTGTCCTAAGGTGGGCTAAGAGGCCCAATTATGAACCATAGTTCTACAGGCCATGTTTAATATCAAATACTCTGATTAAAGCTGAGGTTTTGCACCATTAAGCAGAAAACAATTGCTGACAGTTGCTGAAGGAGCAATAAATATTTTTACACATCTGGGAACAAGTCGACCCAGACGGGGAGTTTCCTGTTATCTTGCAAGATGGGCCCTGTTTATGTCACGCATGATCTATAAGATGCTGACCATGTATATTTTAGGAATAGTAACTGTTGGCCATCTGGCATAGACAGTTTTTGGTTCCTCTCATGACCTTATATGCTTAAACACTGCCTCTATAGATGATATCGTAATTTGCACTATAAATGTATGGCTTTAAGGACCCTTCGGGGTTCAAACCCTTGATGCTTATTTTGGCATGTTTGAACCTGCGCATTCAATAAACTTTTCCTATATTGCATCGCTTGGCTTCATTGTCTCCTAATTCTACTACATTTTCTGGCACCCCAGATGGGACAGAGAAGCTAAGGCAATATTTTGCTGAGGGCCACTTTGCCCCGTTGGGGTGTGGGGCTGCTGCTCCTTGGCTTCCAGGCGCCATGGGTCTTCTTTTGCCCTGGGAAGCAGCAACAGCAGCCCACCCACACCAAGGGGGACACACATTGTGAGTCCAAGAACCCTGCAAACCTAGGAAAGGAGCTGTGGTGTTTCCTGGCCAGGATCCGTGGGGAGAAGACGTCTCAGGCGAGTATTTTCATAAAGTGTATTGTACCTATCTCGTTTGAAGATAGAAGAGGGGGCCTGATCACCCCCCTGGACTCGGGACGGCGTTCCTAATGAAGTCCGTATAGGTTGTGTGGGTGGTTAAACCAGCGCAGTTCCTGCAGGTGGCCATTGAGTTCCGGCTTCTGGGGCCTCAGGTCGCTGGTAGTGTGTTAGGAATGGGTGGGGGAAGCAGCATACCCAGCACACCGCTGGACTGCATGATTAAAGGATTTGACTCATATTTTAACCACACTGAATATAGAGTCCCTTACCCAAAATTGACCAAGGATAGGCTTATTTACTTGTGTCAGAACCAGTGGCCACATATGGGGGTAGGATGGCCAATGGGAGGAACTTTTCGAAATCAAATTATAGATGATTTAACTTCGTTAATTGCTGCAGACGAAGAACACTATCCCAATCAGTTTCCATATATAGATCAGTGGGGAGACGCTGTAGCAGGACAGGCTGATGAATTATTGCAGTGTCAAGCCGAAATGGTCCGCCTGTGTGTGGTTAGACCGAAGGAAAAGGGGAAGTTGAGGTTAGCGTCGAGATGTGTCAAAAATGTAGCAGCAAAAGGAGTCAGAGAAGAAAAGGATTTTTGCCCAAGACGAGGGGGAACTCTTCAGACCTCCCCCTCCCTATGCATCGGCACCTGTAGGCATTGTTGTGCCCCAGGCTATGGGTGCTGCTGTTGCGGGTAGTGGAGATAAGGAAAGTGCTGTGGGGGCAGGAGATCATCGGACAGCAGGAGGCAGAGAGGGCGGAAGCCGGGAAAGAGGAAAGTACATTGTTAGAGGAAAAGGAAGGACTCTTTCCATTAAGAGTATCAGAACAACAGGTGGCCATCAATGCCCAGGGAGATCTTGAGTACCGCCCTTGTTTTCAATATATCCCTTTTTCAACTACGGACTTATTGAATTGGTGGAAGCATTTTGGTCCATTGTCCGTGAAGCCCACGGAAATGACGGATCTGTTTCAAACCATTATGCATAGTCATAACCCCAATTGGCGAGATATACAACAGCTGTTAACTACGTTGCTAACAGCAGAGGAGAGAGAGAAATGCAAAGCAGGAATGCGAGAGGTTTTTAGAGAACGTTATCATACAGAAGCAGATAGGGCTCGGAAACTTTTGGAAGAGGCACCGGAACGGGACCCTGGTTGGGATCCTAAGGTAGCAGGTGACATGGCAAAGATACAAACGTATCAAACCGTGATAGTGGCAGCTCTCAAGAAGGCAGGAAAACCCCCTGTGAATTTGTCTAAGCCCTCATTGGTTATGCAGGGAGCAGATGAGAGTCCAGGAGCATTCCTTCAAAGGTTGATTGAGGCTTATGAGTTGTATACTCAGATGGACCCGAGGGCTCCAGAGAATGTGAGGATGTTGAATGAGAGGTTTATTGCACAAAGTGCGTTGGATATTCGTAAGAAATTGCAAAGGTTAGAGGGAGCGTTGGGAAAGAATACGACCGGGTTGGTAGAGGTGGCTAGGAAAGTGTATGTGAATAGGGATAAGGTTGAGAAGAAGGACAAAGATGATCGTATGCATAAGAAGATGGAGTTGTTGGCATTGGCCTTACAGGGAGGAAGGACAGGATTGGGGCCAAATCAATGTGCCCATTGCGGATCTGAAGGTCATTGGCAGAGAGAGTGTCCAAAAAGGTTGACTCTTAGAGGACGTGGAGTGTTTAGGGGCCCGCCCGGGCGACGCCCGTTGGGACGTAACATGGTAGGTCGTGGAATGCCTGGGCAAGGGATGATGAGCCGAGGAGGGCCACCCAGACATCCAGGTCGTGGATGGGGATCGCAACCGGCTCAGGGTCAAGGAGGAAGAGGTTTTAATGCTCAAGTAAATGCAGGAGTAGAGGGAATTGGATTGGCAGGAATCGGTTGGTCAGATTGACGGGGACCTGGCTTGGAGCAGACTCCCCCCGAGCCAATGGTTACTCTGAATATTGGGGGTCAACAGACTACCTTTTTAGTAGACACAGGGGCTGGACGATCGGTGATAAATAACCCAATAACTACTCCTGGTCCATACCAAATTCAAGTACAAGGGGTGTCTGGACAAGTTGTAGGACATCAAGTCTTGAAACCAGTCACCTGTACTTTTAAGGGCTCTGAAATTCAACATGAGTTCCTGTATATACCCGAATGTCCTGTCCCATTGTTAGGAAGGGATTTGTTGAGCAAGTTAGGAGCTACTATTTCCTTTGATGAGGGAAAGCAGTATCTCACTGTTAGTCACCGGCCTGATGAAGTGTGGAGGTTGATGGTGGTTAGGACTTCTGAGGAAGAATGTTTGGATGTATGGAGGGAATTTGATGTACCAGGACTATGGGCTGAGGATAACCCTCCGGGATTTGCAGCACATCACCCCCCTATTATTGTGGAATTGAAGCCCCTGGCAACTCCTGTTCACATTGGGCAGCAACGACCCTATTGGAGGGAAGCCATCCTGTCTATATACGACTGTATTCTAACATACTTAGATGCTGGAGTGTTGGTTCCTATTCAATCCCCATGGAACACTCCAATTCTGCCTATCCTAAAACCAGACGGGTCTTTCAGACCAGTGCAAGATTTGCGCGTGGTTAATGATAGGACAGTCACAATTCACCCGTCGGTGTCTAATCCATATACTCTGCTCAGTCTCATCCTGCCTAATGCTACATGGTTTTCAGTGATTGATTTAAAGGATGCCTTCTTTACTATACCCATTCATCCTGTTAGCCAGCCATTGTTTGCTTTTGAATGGGAAAATCCGTATACTGGAACAAGGAGCCAATATAGTTGGACAAGGTTACCTCAGGGGTTCAAAAATTCCCCAACTCTCTTCGGAACCGCGTTAGCCAAGGATTTACAATATTTTATCCCCTTCCAACAGGGAGATTCGGTTTTACAATATGTGGATGATGTGCTGGTTACTGGATAGTCACGGGACGGTTGTTGGGAAAATACGAGACGTATGTTGTGTTTGTTGTTAGATTGTGGATATCGGGCGTCCAGAAGTAAGGCTCAGTTAGTCCAACAAAAAGTCCGTTATTTAGGTTATGACATAATGCAAGGGCAAAGAGCACTAGGCCCGGAGAGAAAGCAAGCGTTGCTTAATCTGGCGAGGCCAACCGATAGGAGGCAATTGAGAGGCTTTCTAGGCTTGGCAGGTTTTTGTAGAATTTGGATTCCAAATTATGCGCTAATGGCAGCTCCACTTTATTCGTCTACCAAGGGAAGTAAGACAGACCCCTTCCTTTGGACAAAGGAGCAGGATCAAGCCTTTGATGCAATTAAAGAAGCTCTGTTAAGAGCTCCGGCCTTGGCCTTGCCAAATCTGAGTAAGCCCTTCAATTTGTATGTGGATACACGAAAGAATGTCGCTTTAGGGGTGTTGACTCAGCAGCTCGGCCAGTGGCAACAACCAGTTGCATATCTGTCAAAACAGCTAGATGCTGTGGCGCAAGGGTGGCCGCATTGTTTGAAAGCTTTAGCAGCCATCGCAGAATTGCTGCAAGATTGTAACAAACTCACTTTTTCCTGCCCCATCAAGGTCCACACCCCACACTCTGTTCAAGCAATTCTTGATCGGAAAGGCCATTTGTGGATTAGTAACCAACGACTCATCAAATACCAAGCCATGATGATCGAAAACCCCCAGGTTCATCTAGTGGTTTCTACCTCATTAAATCCTGCTACCCTCTTGCCCACAGAAACTGAGGTGGAGCATGATTGTGTACAAGTGTTGGAAACCGTTTATTCCACACGACCCGATTTAACTGACATACCTTTGCCTCAGGTGGATTATAACTGGTTTACCGACGGGTCTAGTTATATACATCAGGGGATGAGAGTTGCAGGCTATGCCATTGTTGATGATGAGGGGGTAATTGAAAGCGGGCCGTTGGGAGCAGGAAAAAGTGCGCAAGTGGCAGAATTGTGGGCCCTCATTCGGGCATTGGAACGGGCTGAAGGTGAACGCTTGAATGTATGGACGGATAGTAAATACGCCTTTTTAACTTTACATGCTCATGGTGCTGTATACAATGAAAGGGGATTTAGGGATTCAGCTGGCAAATATATACAACATAGCCATTTAATTCAGAGATTGATAGATGCTGTCCAAAAACCAAAAAAGGTGGCAGTTATGCATTGTAGAGGCCATCAACGAGGTGATGATAGAATTGTTTTAGGGAACAGGGCAGCAGATGCTGAAGCACGAGCTGCAGCATTGCGTCATGAGCCTCTACCAGACATGTATATTAATGTGGCCTTGGATTTAGGGGTTATACCAGTAGACATCCAACCCTCCTATTCTTTAGCTGAATGTGATAAGGCAGTCAACAATTTGATGGCGGTCATCGATAAGGGCTGGTACGTTCTTCCGGATGGAAGAATATATGTGCCTTCCACAGTGGCATGGCAATTGGTTCGGTCCGCTCATGAAACCACCCATATGGGGAAAACAGCTTTGGAATCCGCTCTTATGAGGGATTACTATATAGATGGGTTAGCAGGGATGGCAGTAAAAGTCGCATCTTCCTGTGAAACGTGTGCTAGAGTTAATCCTAGGCAGGGTCCTTCCCTTCCACCAGGAACTATACCTATTGCCTACTATCCTATGGACACAGTCATGATTGACTTTACTGATATGCCACGAAGTGGGTTTTATCGGGCTATGCTAGTTATTGTGGATTTATACACGGGATGGCCAGAGGCGTTCCCTACTAGAACGAAAAAGGCACAGGAAGTAGCAAAGGTTTTACTTAAGGAGATCATTCCTCGATTTGGCAACCCCTCCTTTATTTCATCAGACAATGGCCCGGAGTTTGTCCATCATATTAATCGAGCCATTGCACAAGCTATAGGGGTGAAATGGCGCTTCCATTCTTCTTTCCACCCACAATCTGGTTCTCCGTGGAAAGGATGAATAGGACTTTAAAAGAAAAGATAACCAAAATTTGTGCGGAAACACACTTGAAGTGGCCCGATGCTTTGCCCCTTGCATTGTATGCAATTCGGAGTGCTCCCAGACGACAACATAGACTCTCCCCATATGAGTTGATGTTTGGTCGGCCTCCGACGTTGTTGCGGCGCAATTTGACTGGATGGCCTGATTTGGGGCATAAGGGGGGAGTTTGGGCCATGGAAATGGTGCAGGAACTAAATAAACAGGTTGCGGAATTATGTGTTAGAGCAGACCCCTCCCAGATTGGTAACTAAGTGTCATTCTTTCAAGCCAGGGGACCGAGTATGGGTAAAACATTGGAAAAAGGAACAATTAGAAGGGAGGTGGAAGGGACCTTATGAGGTAATTATGACATCTCCACTTGCTGTTAAGATTGCGGAATCTAAAACCTGGATACATTGGACTCGTGTAAAGAGGGCCGCTGACAAACAATGGACCACACATCCCAGCGACCAACCGTTGAAGTTGAAATTGATTCGTCAATAAAGTCCAACTATATCCTTTGTTGTATTGCTATAGGTATTGTGATTCTTGCTTTCATTGTGTGCATTATTTGTATTGTGAAGTACGCCAACCCAACGGTCCAACAATCAATTGGCGGAACAGTCAATTAGCGGTTGACTGGTGGCCATTTGCTGGTGTCCCATTCGCTAACGGACGGTTGCATACAGACACTTTAAGGGAAATCCAAGCCGATCCTGCACCTGAAGCAGATCCCGCACCTGGAAGGGAAGACGGAGAGCCAGCGCAGCCTTCCCCCCCGGCGAATTTTCCAAAGGTCGGCAGTGGAGAACCCTTGCTAAGTCACTCCGGAAGCTGACTTTCTACGCACGGGTGAAGAATAGTGGACCAGCATACTAACCTTTAATTATTTTCGTCTTTTATCATCTTTACTAACCATATGTGCTGATTTTGTACCTGTGAATGTGGATGTTGTTGTTGTGCCCACTGTATTGATTGTGTATACGCAGTCACCCCAGGGGTGTAAGTCTACTAAAATGAATTGCCTTCATAACAAAACTATGTATAGTTTGTGCACCCTGCAAGGAAAGACTGTATGTTATAATCCCAACACTCCAGTACGCCTCAATGTAACCCTATGGACAGGCCTGCCCAAGGTGGGTGCTAGAAATAGCCCACAGGGAGAAGGCAAGCTGTATTTTCCTTAATAGCAGAGCGAAAAGCAACAGCACAGGTAATGGCTCTATGGGAATATGAGAAAATGCGTCCTGTGGAAGAACCATCCAATGAACCTGAGTATGTGACTCTTCTGGAAATGTCAGATGAGTCACAAAGGGGGGACTAAGGTGGGCTAAGAGGCCCAATTATGAACCATAGTTCTACAGGCCATGTTTTTTTTTTTTTAAATATAGTTTTTATTAAACATTACCTTTAAAAAACAGAAAAACACAATACAGCGACATAAATACAACGACATAAACAAGACAAATCATACATAACAATATAAAGTAAAACATACAGATACAGATACCGTTTTAGACATACAACCCCCCCTCCCCCCCCACGGTGACAGTCATTCACAGCCCAGTTTTTCTTTCTTTCCTCAATTATTAGATCTCTAAGCCACATCTTCTCATTGCAAGATTCAGGGATCTATTACAGTACTTATGTTAACTTTCCCCATTTTAAGTCCCTGCTGTTCTCCTAGTCGCCCACATATACCATAGGTTCCAGCTAAGATAATGTTCTGTTTCTCCTTTGTCCCTCAGCCAACCCGTCATTCTATCCATTTCTGCACATTCGTAGATCTTTTTAATTAATGCGTCTTCCGGCGGTATAGTGGTGGATTTCCAAAATTGTGCATAGGTTATTCTTGCGGCCACAATTATATGCAGGCTCAAATGCCATATTGAACTACTTACGTTATCTGGTTTGATGCTTAGTAACAGGTTCTCAGGTCTCCATTCAATGTTTGCCCCGGTAACCTCTTTTAACCATTTTTTAATCCTTTTCCAATATTTCGTGGCCTCAGTACAGGACCACTAAATATGGTAGAATGTGCCATCCTTTCTTCCACATTTCCAACACAATGGAGATAACCCAGGAAACATCTTAGCTAACCTCGTTGGGGGGAAGTGCCACCTATAAACCATCTTGTATATGTTTTCTTTGAATGCAGTGGATGTTGTAAGTTTAATGGTCTTACTCCATAGATCCCACCATTTGCCCATTTCAATTTCATAACCTAGGTTTCTCTCCCATACTGTTAGAAGGCTTTTGTCCATCTCTTCATTAGTATCGTGGCAGGTCAAAAATTGGTAGATCTTCGATAACATTTTTTTGTCTCCACCAAACAAGATCTTATCTAGCGGGCATCCTTGTCTTGTGCCTTTACCAATCACAATGTCACCCGCCTCTTCTCCATTTACCAATATTGTCGCGGTTTGTCGTACATAAATTGCCCGAATTGCATTTAAAAAACTTTCTCCAAACTTCATGTTTTCTAGTTGTGACAACATAAAATTCCAATTTACCCGATCAAAAGCCTTTTGTGCGTCAAGAAACATAAATGCCACTTGTTTATCTGGCCGAGCTTCATAATATTCTAAGGCATCCAAAATAATTCTGACATTGTCTTTCAAATGCCTTGACGGCAGGAAGCCGTTCTGATCCGAGTGTATAAATTTGTTAAGGAAAAATTTGAGTCTATCTGCCAGTATAGCTGCAAAAATTTTATAATCCACATTCAAAAGTGAAATGGGCCTATAGTTTTTAATTTGGGTACGGTCAGCTCCAACTTTAGGCAAAAGGGTTATATAAGCCTCGGCCCATGATTTCGGTGCAATAGAGTCCGTCAAGACAGCATTAAATATTGCTATCATCTCCTGTCCTAAAATTTCCAAAAAAGATTTATAGATTTCAACTGGCAAACCATCCATGCCAGGAGTTTTGTTGTTTCCCATTTTTTTAACTGCCTTTTCTAGTTCCTCTAATGTTATCTTTTGGTTCAGTACCCCTTTTGCTTCATTTGAGATCTTGGGTAGATTTGCATTATCTAAAAATTCCTTAATTTGGACCTCAGAAACTTCTTCCCTACTATATAGTTGCTGAAAAAATGACCTTATATGCTTAAACACTGCCTCTATAGATGATGACGTAATTTGCACTATAAATGTATGGCTTTAAGGACCCTTCGGGGTTCAAACCCTTGATGCTTATTTTGGCATGTTTGAACCTGCGCATTCAATAAACTTTTCCTATATTGCATCGCTTGGCTTCATTGTCTCCTAATTCTACTACAGTCCCACCCCTAGATAAAACACCCAGAAACAAAGTGAGCAGCATGGTATATGCCAGTGACGGCTAACATTTTTGTTGTTACGTCCACACCCATAATGTGCACCCATAGCCATAATGCAACACATACACACACACACACACACACGTGTGCCCCTCCTCTCTGTGCATGCATGCACAACCCCCCTGTCCTCCCTCAGCCCCCCTGCATATGTGCCTGTGACCCCCCCTTGTGCCCCGTTTGGGCCTAGTGGGCCTCCCTGCAGCCTCCTGGGAGCAAAAATGGGCAGTGGGGAGGGCACAGTGAATCCCCTGAGCTTCCCCCTCCCCATGCATGCTCTCTCAATCCCCATCCCCACCCCACGCATGTGAGTTCTCTGTCACATGCACCCCTCCCCTGTGCATGTGCGGCGGAGACTCAAAAATCAGCTGGCCAGTGGGAGGCGTGCACGCATGTGCAGTGGAGCTGAGCTTGGCGACAGCTCGCAAGCCCGCAGAGAGGGCTCTGCATGCCACTTGTAGCACGTGTTCCATAGGTTCTCCATCACAGTTATATCCAGTACAATGCAGTGAGCCATATTCATATCTGCATGTTAGGGAAAGAAAGCAACCACTTTCATAAACGCGTGGCACAACATAGGAGAACAAACCCATCAGAACAAGATTCAGCTGTCCACCTGCATTTAAAAAAAACCAATGGCCACTTTTCTGAAGACAGCAAAGTCCATATTTTGGACAGAGAAGACTGCAGATTTGAAAGAAGGGTCAAAAAGGCCATCTATGTCAAAATTGATCAGTCGTCTCTCAACAGAGGAGAAGGAATGCAACATCATCTACTGTATCTCCAATCTACAACACAGTCCTTTCAACAGTTCCAAGAAGGCTCCAAACCCATTTGCACCACTCGGGTGACCTTGATGACCACAGATAAACCTCCAGGAGGCCTTAACGGCCTACTAAAAGGATGCAAATGACCAGCTGGCTGCAAGGAGTATAAATCCTTCCATTCCCCACCATCCAGTCAGAGCTGAAGAAGCTTCTTGGATGAGAAGCAAAACATCTTCGAAGAAAAACCAGAAAGTCCAGTTGCCTCTTGATAAACCACTTTTGGGACATTGCTACCATTGGCTACCCTTGGGAGCCAATTTGTGTTTTCTCCTCTCTCTTTCATTCATTCCTTTTGTATCTTTCTACTGTAACATTGGGTTGAAACCAGAGGTGGATTGTTCTGGGTTCGGCCCGGATCTGGCGAACCGGTAGCAGCAGAAGCAGCAGCAGGAGGCCACCCACCTGGATGCTTCTGTGCATGCACAGAAGTGTCACACGAGCTCGCCCAAACGATAGTAAAAGAATTGGCAACCCACCACTGGAGGAAACACTTGGATTTGTGGCAGCCAAAAAACAGCTTCCACTCCACCTATCCCACCAAATGTTGCCATACCATGTTCTCGAATGGCATAAAATATACTCAGAAATGTATAAATGTGCTGTAGAGAGTTTATTTGTATTGTATTGCCGCCGAGAAAAATCAGGAGAACAGGGTAATTGTAAAGTTGTCTATTCTAACAGGAAATGTGGCTAGGAAGAGAGAAGATCTGGCATGTCATTCTTGATGATTCAGAGGCAGTAAAAATCAACAGGGTGTCGATCAGATTTCCAAGTATTTCATAGTTGGTACTGGTCACGTCACAGTTGCTGTCGTCCAAAGGGCTCTACTGCTGATACTTACAGATGTAAGCGTTAAGAGCTTCACATGCCCTATCATTCCACTCTTTAAAATCTGCAATGCAAAAGACAGGTCAGAAGTTGCTTCTTAATTCCTTCAACCGTGACCTAGAAAATATTGTCAGCCTTTAAATTTCATGAAAAAAAATCTCCATTGACCCCCAGGATAATTTCCTAGAAAGAGCAAAAAGAATGTTGCTTTCCAGAAAATAAATGGAGAACTGGAGACAATTATTGATATACCCCCTAAAAAAAATTTGAATTGTCATTGTAAAAGTAAAAGTACCCCTTCTTATGGCAGAAAGAGATACAGGAATCAGGACAAAGGGAAGAGGAAGGGAAGGCAGAGGAGAGGAGAGGAATTCCTATAAATCTTTTTTCCCTGATCTCACAATTCCAAAACCACTTTTTTATTTAGAAGTGAGAGGTGTAGTTCCTGACCTTAATTGCCCCTGATTATTAAACTAGCTGAAGAAATTTCCTGAGGTAAAAATAGAATATGGAATACATTCACTACAGATATACCAATGAACGCCTAAATAAGTGAAAGTAAGTGAAGAGCTGAATTGATCCAAAACATTTACGCAAGGGCAGGAAAGATCCCACTAAGGTCTTGCACAGTAAAAATTACAAACAAAAAATCATTTAACTAATAATTGTCCTGCCCTTTCATTACACTTCGGACCTGCTCTGAGGAATAATTGTCCTGCCTATCAGGGATGGGTTCTGGCTGCTGCCACTGCCAGTTTACTCAGGGACGATGTGCATGCTCAATACTAAAAAAAAAATGTTTCTGCACATGGGCAGAAGCAAAAAACAAGATGGTAGCGCCAATGGCGCCGCAGATAGAAGCGGTTTCAGGGGCATGGCAGGCCGAGTTACTACGCGGCTGAACTGGTCCAAACCGATAGGAATCCACCTCTGGTGCCTATCATACTTTTACTAACAAGAGGGCCAGTTTTGAGCATTTAATAGGACATATCATGTTATTTCAAAGTATTTAGACCAGTTTTCTCCATCTCACTGCTTTCAAGATCTGTTGAACCTCCATTTGTGGTGAAAAGATTACTCCGATGCATCTAGTGGGTACCAGTTTTGGAAAGGCTGAATTATATCTGGAGAAGAGTTATCCAGCTTTGCCCACATGGAATGCTAACCATTTCCCCTAAAGGCTATTAGAGAAAAAACAGACTACATTATATCTGGAAAACAGTAATTCCGCTTTTTCCTCATGGATAGCTAACCATTATTCTTAAAGGCTATTATAAGAGAGAGGGAGGGACATCTTTAGTTTTGAATTATTCCACTGACTTATGAGATGAGTCCATGCTGTTTAAAAAAATAATTTTTCTGATTGGCTCTGATTTGAAAACTTGGCTCATCAGAGGAGAGTAGGGGAGGGGAAGGGAGAAGATGGGAGGGGAGGAATGAAAGAGGAGAAGGAGGGGAGGGGTGGAGGGAGGGGAAGGGAGAGGAAACAGTTGGGGAACTGTGGAACAGTTATGTAGTTTTGCCCTCATGGAAAGCTAGCCATTTCTCCTAAACGCTTTTATTTAAAAAATGAGATATTGAGAGTGAGGATATCTTTAGTTTTGAATTATGGAAAACTCCATGAAACATATGGTTTCCATTCCTCTGGCTTATAGGATAACTCCAAGTTAAACAAACCAACCCTTGTTTTCCTGAAGGCCCTGAGTACATGGTTCATCAGGGACCACCAACTAAGATGCGTTAACTTACTTGTCGAATGTAACAGCTCCACACAATGTTCATTCCCATAAGTGTGGTCTGGCTGTAATCCTGCCCAGGATTTGTAATTGAAAGTGGATTCATCAGCCCATCTCCATCGCCCTTTCTGTTGATGAAGGACAGACCAAGATCACATATTAAGAAGGTAAGTAACCACCTGGGATGATAAACTACACAGATTAGCCAAAAGAGTTGAGTGATGGGCAGTTCTTAGATACTAGCTATGATGAACAAGTTCAAGCAATCTTCCCAGCGATAAAGTGACAAATTTGTAGCACACTTCCATTAAGATAAAAAAAATAACAAGGCATCATATCATGACCAATTCATGACAGTGAATGTGGTGGAAATTTATATATGTTGCATCTGACATTCAGCTCTATGAAATTTTAGTGTGCAGAGCTAAACTTTGTGAAATATTTTGGGCTACCATTCTTCCCCCACCATTCATATTTACCTTAAAAGTAGAAGTGGAATGCCGCTTGCAATGAACTTTTGTTATTATACCTTCAGGATGAGATGGTCTTTCCTTCAAAAAAAGGGTGTGTGAAATACCTAGCACTGCTATTTTGTCATAATTTAGACTACTCTTGGTATCATTGCAATCAGTGCAGGATGTAGACTAGTGAGGACCTAAGCTAAAGGAAGCTCAGAGGGGCAATTTTTTAGAGATATGTTATGTGTCAGAAATGTATCTGAAATCTAAAATGTAGCTAAACAGGACTGTGGGACAACACAGCACACACACACACACACGCACATTTGTGTGTGTGTGTTGTGTGTGTTTTGTGTTATCCCATAGTTAATATCTATGAACACACAGACTTTAATAGTAAGTAATGGTAAGTGAAAAATACAAATTATTTTCAAAAGAAAGTGTATGCTGATTATATATTTTTCATTTGTCTTGCTGGATAACTCTCATAGATTATAATAGTATACTTTGCAAATAGATACCATATAAATAAGAAAAAAGTATGCATAAGAGAAAAAAGGAAAAATAAATAAATAAATGTCTTCATCTCATATCTCAGGACATAATAAAGCTTCATAATTAGAGCAGAGCAGAGCAGAGCAGAACAGAACAGAACAGAACAGAACAGAACAGATAGGAACAACTGAGTTAGAAGGGTTGTAGTCCAGTTCACTGCTTAGGCAGGAAACCCTACACCACTTCAGACAAATGATTATCCAACATCTTCTTAAAAACATCCAGAGTTGGAACATTCACAACTTCTGGAGGCAAGTTGTTCCACTGATTAATTGTTCTAACTTTCAGGAAATCTCTCCTGAGTTCTAAGTTGCTTCTCTCCTTGATTAGTTTCCACCCATTGCTTCTTGTCCTAGCCCCAGGTGCCTTGGATAATAGCTTGCCTCCCTCTTTTTTGTGTCAACCCCATCTTAATGAGTTCATAATTTTTTTTACTTCTATTTTTAAACATCAGCAAAAAAATATTTAAATAATTTTGACTACACAAGAATTTAATACCAACAGTAGCACCACCTAAATTTCTGAAACCCAAAAAGAACAAATTCGGAAGGTTGTCCAGATGATGCTGGCGTGAACTGTAGCTTATTTAGTTTGTGCCTAAATCCAGCACTGACTGCATTTATAAGCATCAACAAATAATCTCAGATTCTAGCAATACATTAACCACAGCAAGCAAAATAACCAAATTTATTATGGATCTGCCATCGGACAGTGGTGATCATGTTGTTGAATAGGATCCCCAATGTCCAATGACAGGTATGGCACAAGAAGAAGAAGAAGAAAATTGCAGTGAAAAATGCAATATGTAGACCAGGTATGTGTATGTATGTGTATATATACCGTATTTTTGTAGTATAAGACGCACCTTTTTCTCTCTCAAAAAAAGAGGGTGAAAATCTTGGTGCATCTTATACACGGAATACAGCACTTTTTTGCCTCCGGAAACCCTGCTCCCTTCACCAAAATGGCTGTGCATAGCCTCTAGGAAGCTTTCAGAGAGCTTCTAGGGGCTGGGGAAGGCAGAAGTGAGCAAAAAATGGGCTGTTTTTTGCTCAATTTTTCCCCCACCCCACCCTCCAGGAGCATGCTACAAGCCTCCCAAAGGCTATTCATGCCCTTTAAAAAAAACAAAA
Source organism: Thamnophis sirtalis (assembly GCF_051295495.1). NCBI lineage: Eukaryota > Metazoa > Chordata > Lepidosauria > Squamata > Natricidae > Thamnophis > Thamnophis sirtalis. The sequence goes on from NW_028261384.1 coordinate 125,167,776, forward strand.
ACCAGGTCTGTTTTCACAAAAATTGGGCCGTTTTTGGGAGGTTTGCAAAGCGCAAAATCTTTTTTAATTTTATTTGCCTCTTCAAAACCTTGGTGCGTCTTATATTCTGGTGCATCTTATACTGCAAAAAATGTGGTGTGTGTGTGTATATATATATGCATGTGTATATGTATGTATGTGTGTGTGTGTACACATACATATACATACATACACACACACACACACACACACATGCACATACATACATACATATCCATACCAATGAAATGAAACATGTCAGACTCACCTCGGAGACATCACGGAGCCCTATCCAGACATTGCTAGCTGAATTCTGTTTGTCTTTGGTGTATACAGACACTAGTGCAGCTTCTTGGCGGCTGAGAATAGAGGCCAGATGATATCCAGGGCCATAGCTCTGGCACTCCATCTAGGAGCAAATAAAGGACAAGAAGACGGCTCATGCGTGAAATTGTCTCAGAATTCAAACATCCCAATTTGTGCAATATTGGTTTCTCAACAACCCTTTCACCGCACCAGGACTGGAGGAAAAAAATGGTCCTTACCTCAGCATCATCCCAACTTAGTTTTGCATCAAAATATCCGTAGCAGTTTCCCTGTTTCTTCAACCAGTCATTGGGGCATTTTGAAGCCTTTGCTGCAAAGGAGACAAAAGGAGAAGCATATTCATTTCATTGGACCAACTCAGCAGTACAGTTTCAGGATCCCTGGTCTATATAGGAGGACACAAAAAAACCATCTGAAGATGGAGCTTACTTATCTAAATTGTTTAATTTGCTAAATTTTCCATATCGTGATTAAATTTGGGTCCTCACCTCCCCAAAAAGGATTGGTGATCAAGATTCCAAGGCAGTAGAGGCCGATGTAGAAAGAGAATCCCATCTTCTGGATGCCTTTTAGGAGCAAAAAGAAGTAGTTGTAATAGAAGAATTAATAGAGTAGCCTTCATATTAGCTTGCTTATTTTGGAGTTCCATCATTGAATTCTGGATCAAGTCCACCGGCAAACTTTGCGGTTGCGGTGCCTAGCATACAATACAACCCAAGGAAAACATTATTGCTACTTTTTATTTTTATTTATTTGATTTAGCAACAGCAATAGCAGTTAGACTTGTATACCGCTTCATAGGGCTTTCAGCCCTCTCTAAGCGGTTTACAGAGTCAGCATATCGCCCCCACAGTCTGGGTCCTCATTTCACCCACCTCGGAAGGATGGAAGGCTGAGTCAACCTTGAGCCGGTGAGATTAGAACCACTGAACTGCAGATAACAGTCAGTTGAAGTGGCCTGCAGTACTGCACCCTAACCACTACACCACCTCGGCTATTAAGATAATAGCTATAAGATTAAACATGAGTATGAATGAAATGGGTATGAATAAATGGGGACAATAAGACAGGGACGGTAGGCATGATGTGTGCTTATGCACGCCCCTTACGGACCTCTTAAGAATAGGGTGAGGTCAATAGTAGACAGTTTAAGGTTAAAGTTTTAGGAGTTTTACTTCAAAAAATTCTCTCCTTACAGCAATGCCAGATCACTGCACAGAGAGGAGAAAATATTGAAACAGAAGGATGTTTTTCTGCAGTTTAGATAAATCCCTGAGCAAATTCATAACAAGTGATATTAACAGAACAAAATAACAGAGTTGGAAGGTACCTTGGAGGTCTTCCAATCCAACCCCCTGCTCGGGCAAGAAACCATAAACTTTTCCAGACAAACAGTTAATGAGTCTCTTCTTATAAACTTCCAGTGTTGGGGCATTCACAACTTCTGGAGGCAAGCTGTTCCACTGATTAATTGTTCCACTGATTAATTGTTCTAACTGTCAGGAATTTTTCTTTAGTTCTAAGTTGCTTCTCCCCTTGATTAGTTTCCGCCCATTGCTTCTTGCCCTGCCCTCAGATGTTTTTTTGAGAATAGCTTGACTCCCTTTTCTTTGTGGCAGCCCCTGAGATATGGGAACATATCTCATCAATACTTACCAAGGATGTTTCGGCCTCGCACTTTGCAAAGTTGTTCAACTGGGGACGTTGTGCTGGTGGACTGGTGGACTCTCACTTCCTGAGCAACCATTAAATAGTCTCTAGATTTACAAATTTCTTCAAGGATTTCCTGGTCCACTATCTTCTTTTTCCCATAACTGAGATAAAAGCAAGTGAAGCCTAGTTTGAAAGACAGTTGGCTAATATTTCCTTAGGTGAAGAAAGAGTTATCAAAATATACACCCATTAACTCTAGTGGGAAACAAACACTATGACTTATTAATCATTTGTCACCTTCACTTGTTTACTTTATTCTATTGGTTTAGGTTTCATGGTTTTCAGCTTGTATTATATCAAACTTTAACACACTTGCAGAAGCACCAATCGTTCAGTCAGATTTGCCCTGAGAAAAACACACTTTGCTTCCTCTGGGTGTGTGTGTGTGTGTTTGATAGACTCCCCAAGTTATGTCTACTAGAGCAAATAAAATTACAATTGCAAATCTCCTGGATCACCAAACTAACAAATTTTGTCAGAAGCAAATCGACGGCCTATAAAGAAAATATATACAAAATGTTCTACCGCTGGCATCTCCCTCCGACAAGACTGGCAAAAATTTCCTCAAAATTATCGGCCAAATGCTGGAAATGTAAAACAACACTGGGCACGTACTACCACATGTGGTGGACGTGTCCAGTGGCTAAGACATATTGGAAGCAAACGCTAAGATGGCTGAATGAAATCATGTCAATTAAATTAAGTCTTAAGCCGGAAATCTTTCTATTAGGGATAAGAGATCAAAAAATATGTAAAACCAATCAATACCTTCTCGTCCACATCTTGATGGCGGCAAGGATCGTTTATGCGCAGTGCTGGAAGAGTGAAAATGCCCCCACTAGCACAATGGTGATGAACAAAATCTTAGAATTAGTTCAGAAATGAACAAATTGACAATGCGGATTAACGATAAAGAAGATACAGACTTTTATAAAGTCTGGGAGAAATTGTACAAATGGCTTGATGAGACAGTGAAGATTCAGATATAAAAGGAGATAGCTGACTAACTTAAAACGATCTAAGCAACAACTTAAATAAACAATATACAAAGACAGAGGGACAAATGAGAGTAGAAATGTATTAGAGGTGAGAATTCACCATTGAGTAACACCATTAGATCACAACGTTGGAATAACTTGAAAAGCTGATAGGTAATCCGTTATAACTACCTGCATGGAATTAGCAACCTAGTTTCATACTAGGTAAGGCGAGATGAGCAATGGGAGATGAAAATATGTAAAGAGCTTTATCTATGTTTGCATCTTGTATTTTGTAAATCTTGCCTTTTTTATATAACTTTCAAATAAGGGAAAAAAAGAAAAGAAAAAGAGAACCAGGTCATCCTCTGAAGAGGAGAATATGTAAATACAACAACGATTAGAGTGGATGGAGGGAGGAGTAGAAGGAAAGACAGGAAGGAGAGGAGAAAGGAGAGGAATAGGAGAAAGGGAAAGGCAGAGGAAGAATGGGAGGGAATGTAAGAGTAGGAAAGAGGGGAGGAATGGGAAGAAGAGGGGAAGGTTAAAGGGGAGGAAGAGGAAGGAGAGAAGGGAAAGGAGAGGAGGAAAGAAGGAAGGAGAGAAGGAGAAGAAAGGGGGGTAGGAAGGAAGGAGGGAGGGAAGCAAGGAGGGAAGGAAGGAGAGAAGGAGAGAAGAATGGAGGGAAGGAAGGAGGGAAGAAAGGAGAGAAGAAAGGAGGGAAGGAAGGAGGGAAGGAAGGAAGGAGGGAATGTAGGAGAGAAGGAAGGGGGAAAGGAAGGAGAGAATGAGAAAAGAAAGGAGGGAAGGAAGGAGGGAAGAAGAGAAGGAGGTAGGGAAGGAAGGGGAGTAGCAGAGAAGAAACGAGGGAAGGAAAGAGGGAGGGAGGGAAGAAGATGACTGTAGTTTTTGATGTTTAAAATGATTTTGTCATTATGGAAATGCCTCAAAATGTAGTCAAATGTAAAGCAAAACAGATGTTGATGTTGTATTGTTAAAAAAAAAAATTGTCAGAAGCTTCCTGTCTCTTGTGTAACAGGAGAACAACTCAGAAACAGAGCTGCCCAAAGAATTAAGGATATAGAAGCACAAAATGATATATCCTTAGTAAGATGGGTAGCCTGAAATGGCTGAGCAAATGCAAATGTACATTTCAAGTAGACAGCTATTTGAAGTTACGACTGCCAAAACATCTCAGGGAGATATTTAAGCGAGGGAGATTTGAACAGCTTGACACAATGATCAGATATGGGAGATTCCATTCTATACCCGACAATGAGCGTGTCTGCATTTGCGGAACGGCAGAGGAAGAAGACCTGGCTCACATCCTATTTGATTGTTGCTCATATAAGGGGGTGAGAGACAGGTACCTTGCTCTATATACCAAACAAATGACCCACTGGAATCCCCATATCAAAACAACTTACCTTATGTGCGGCCAGAACCGGAAAATAACATTTAACACAGCAGAGTACTTAAACAAAATGGTTCGGTTGAGATCTGGATATATGGGACTGATTACAGGGGAGACACCAGTGACACCAGTACGGGTGTACTGGAGCCTGCCCGGAGTACCTGGTACCATTCCAGTACAGTGCTACGGAGGGCCCGCCCGCACTCCTTACCAGTCTTTAAGCTCTTGGGCGCTTCCATGAAGACACATGGAGTGTACAGTGCCTGCGTGACACTCCACCGAGCAGCTGGAGCGTCGCAGAGGCGTCACTGGACGGTAAGATGCATGCGTACGCTACGTACGTGTGCACGCATGTTGCATGTGTTCATGTTTTTATTGCCCTCCCCAGGCTCCAGAGGCTTTATAGGAGCCTGGGGAGGGTGAAAACAGCCACAAAAAAAATGGCCCTACAGGCAAACCACTTTTGCTCGTAGGGTCGTTTTTTGCCCTCCAGAGCCTTCAGGAAAGCCTCCGGAAGGCCCCTGAAGGCTCCAAAGGGCTAAAACCAGTCCTACGAGTAAACTAGAAGTCCATTCCTAAACTTAAGGCAGCTCAAGAACAAGCCTTAGCCACAAACTACATGAAGGCAAAAATTCAACATTCAGCAAATGTCGCCTCTGTAATGAGAAAGACGAGACAGTCGACCACTTGATCAGTGGGTGCAGCAAAATTTCACAAACTGACTACCTGCAACGCCATGACCGTGTTGCTAAGATCATTCACTGGAAATTGTGCCAAAAGTTTGGATTTGAGAACAGCAAAAACCACTGGGACCATCAGGTTGAGAAGGTTTTAGAGAATGAGAAAGTCAAGATCTTGTGGGACTTCAGAATCCAGACTGACAGGCACTTGGCTCACAACACACCTGACATAACAATAGTTGGGGGGGGGGAAGTATGGTTCATTGACATTGCAATACCTGGAGATGCATGAATTGAAGATAATCAGCAAGAAAAAATCACAAAGTACCGGGACTTGCAAATTGAAGTTGAGCGACTGTGGAAAAAGAAATTGTGTGTTGTCCCGATTGTAATTGGAGCCCTTGGAGCAATACCTAAAGGGCTACCTCGGTATTTGGAAATTTTAAATTTATGAGACTTAAACATTCTGATTCTACAAAAAACCACCCTACTTGGAACACCTTATATCCTCCAACGTTACCTTAACAGTTCCTAGGTCCTTGGTTAGGACTCGAGCTGTTGAGTTACCAATGAGCCCCAAAGACTGTGAATCTCACCAAAGATTAACATAATAGCAATAGCAATAGCAATAGCAGTAGACTTATATACCGCTTCATAGGCCTTTCAGGCCTCTCTAAGCGGTTTACAGAGAGTCAGCATATTGCCCCCAACAATCTGGGTCCTCATAACAATAACAATAACAATAACAATAACAATAACAGCAACAGCAACAGCAACAGCAACAGCAACAGCAACAGCAACAGCAACAGCAACAGCAACAGCAACAGCAACAACAATAACAATAATCATCATCATCATCATCATCATCATCATCATCATCATCATCATCAAATTACGGCACAATTCAGTAGCACAAATAATCCATTGGAATTTGTGTAAAAATTATAATATTAAAACAGCAACAAACTGGTGGGAACATCAGCCTGAAAAAGTCACCGAAAATCAGATGGTCAAGATCTTGTGGGATTTCCGTATACAAACCGACAAAATACTGGCGCATAATACACCAGACATCACACTGGTTGAGAAAAATAAGGTCACAATCATAGACATCGCAATACCAGGTGATAGCAGGGTCGCCGAGAAGGAACATGAAAAAATCGCAAGATACCAGGACTTAAAAATTGAAATTCAACGACTATGGCACAAACCAGCAGTGGTAATTCCAGTGGTAATTGGCGCACTGGGTGCTATTCCAAAAGCACTGGAATTACATTTAAAACAGTTAAAAATTGACAAAATCACCATCAGTCAAATGCAAAAAGCCGCACTGCTTGGATCTGCACGCATATTACGAAAATACGTTACGACGTCCTAGGCCCCTGGGTGGGGCCCGACTAGTAACCAATGCCAAATCCGGCGAAACAACTGGCCGCTGTGATACAATTGTATAATAATAATAATAATAATAATAATAATAATAATAATAATAATAATAATAATAATAATAATAATAATAATAATAATAATAATAATAATAATAATAATACCACCACCACCACCACCTAGGTCCTTGGTTGAAACTCAAGCAGTTGAGCTACCAACCAGCCCCAAAGGCTAGGAATCTCCCCAAAGATGATGATGGTGATGATGATGATGATGATGATGATGATGATGATGATGATGATGATGATGATGATGATTTGTATACTTGTATACTTTATTTGTATGCCACCCTTTTCCCTGAGGGGACTCAGGGCGGCTCACATTTCAGGGAGAGGGGAAGACAAACAAGTTACAACAAGAAGACAGTACATTGTTAAAAAAAGAGAGAGAAAAGCACAACAGTCATACCATTCGGGTGGGGTTAAAGTCATTAGCCTCAGGCCTGCTGGGACAGCCAGATTTTAAGGGCAGCGCGGAAGGTCTGGAGGGTGGTGAGGGTCCGGATCTCCACGGGGAGTTCGTTCCAGAGGGACGGAGCAGCCACCGAGAAGGCTCTCCTCCGGGTAGTTGATGGAATTCGGAGGAGGCCTAGTCTATGCGATCTTATTGGTCTAGTGGAGATAATTGGCAGCAGGCGGTCTCTCAAGTACCCAGATCCAATACCATGAAGGGCTTTGTAGGTGACAAGTAGCACCTTGAAGCGCACCCGGAGATCAACAGGCAGCCAGTGCAGCTCACGGAGGATAGGTGTTACGTGGGTGAAACGAGGTGCACCCACGATCGCTCGCGCGGCCGCATTCTGGACCAGCTGAAGTCGCCGAATGCTCTTCAAGGGCTGCCCCATGTAGAGCACATTGCAGTACTCCAGCCTAGAGGTCACAAGGGCACGAGTGACTGTTGTGAGAGCCTCCCGGTTCAGGTAGGGGTGCAACTGGTGCACCAGGCGAATCTGGGCAAATGCCCCCCTGGTCACAGCTGACAAATGGTGTTCAAAAGTCAGCTGTGGGTCCAGGAGGACTCCCAAGTTGCGGACCCTGTCTGAGGGGCGTACAATTTGACCCCCCAGCCTGAGAGATGGAACACTTGGCCAATTAGTGGGAGGGAAGCACAACAGCCACTCGGTCTTATCTGGATTGAGTACAAGCTTGTTAACCCCCATCCAGTCTCTAACAGCTTCAAGGCCCTGGCTCATCGCTTCATTGAGTTGGCACGGGGCGGACAGATACAGCTGTGTATCGTCCGCATATTGGTGGTATTTTATCCCATGCCATCGGATGATCTCTCCCAGCGGTTTCATGTAGATATTAAAAAGAAGGGGGGACAGGACCGAACCCTGCAGCACCCCATACGTTAGGGGCCTAGGGGTCAATCTCTGCCCTCCGACTAACACCGACTACGACCTGTCCAAGAGGTAAGAGGAGAACCACCGTAGGACAGTGCCTCCCACCCCCACCTCCCGCAGTCGTCGCAGAAGGATACCATGGTCGATGGTATCGAAAGCCGCCGAGAGGTCAAGGAGTACCAGGATGGAGGCGTGGCCTCCATCCCTGGCTCTCCAGAGATCATTGGTCAATGCGACCAAAGCGGTTTCTGTGCTGTAGCCAGGCCTGAAGCCTGACTGGAATGGATCAAGATAACTGGCTTCCTCCAAGGACCGCTGGAGCTGAAAGGCCACCACCTTCTCAACAACCTTCCCCACAAAGGGGAGGTTGGAGACTGGACGATAGTTGTTTAGTACGGCTGGATCCAAGGATGGTTTCTTCAGGAGGGGTCTCACCACCACCGCCTTTAATGTGGGGGGAAAGACCCCCTCCCGTAAGGAGGCGGCAACAACCGCCTGGATCCAGCCCCGTGTCACCTCCCTGCTGTTAACAACCAGCCAGGAGGGGCACGGGTCCAGCACGCATGTGGAGGCACTTACAGCTCTCATCACCTTGTCCACATCCTCAGAGGTAACAGCTTGAAAATCAATCCAGCGATGGTTTGCCAGATTATCTCTTAGTGCCTCAGGTGGTTCTGCAGGATTGGAGTCCAGGTCTGCCCGAAACCGAGCAACTTTGTCCGCGAGGAATTGGACGTTATCCTCAGCCCTACCCTGCAAAGGATCCCCCGTATCCCTCCTATTTAGGAGGGAACAGGTTATCCTGAACAGGGCGGCTGGGCGCGACTCGGCAGACGCAATCAGAGAGGCAATATGTGTTCTCTTTGACGTCCTGATTGCCCTGATGTACTCTCTGATGCAAGCTGTTAAGAGTGCTCGGTTTGATTCGGATTTACTGGATCTCCATTTGTGCTCTAGGCGTCTCTTTCGGCGCTTCATCTCCCGGAGTTCCTCAGTAAACCAAGGGGCCCTCCTGGATCCACTGCCTCGGAGCGGCCGTAGAGGCGCAATCCAGTGTAGAGACTCTGTCGCTGCCGAATTCCAGGCAGCAACCAGAGTCTTCGCCGGACTGCAGGCGAGAGTATCAGGAATAACCCCAAGCTCCGTCTGGAACCCCAAAGGGTCCATAAGTCTCCTGGGGCGGAACCACCTGGTCGGTTCCTCCTCCCTACAGTGGGGGTTTGGTCTCCGGAAGTCAAGCCTCAGTAGGTAGTGGTCCGACCATGACAGGGGTAAGATCTCACTACCCCTCAGACCAAGATCGCAATTCCACTGCTCCGAGAGAAATACGAGGTCAAGTGTGTGACCCGCTGAGTGAGTTGGTCCCCGGATTACTTGGGTCAAGCCCATGGTTGTCATGGAAGCCATGAACTCCTGCGCTCCATCAGAGTGTTCATCGAGCGAAAGCAAATTGAACCATAAGCCTGGGGAACTCAACTGTCAGCTCGGCTACCGATTCGAGGAGCGAGGGGAGGGCTGCTGCAACGCAGTTGGGAGGCAGGTACGTTAGCAGCAAACGTACTTGAACCTTGAGGTCCAACTTCACCAGCAGGGACTCACACCCGACAAGCTCCGGAGCAGGGATCCTACGAGGAACTATCCGAGACTCTCGGATAACAAATGGCCACACCCCCACCCCTTTCCTGAGCTCTCGGCTGATGAAGCACCTGAAAACCCTCTGGGCACATCTCTACGAGGGGGACTCCTCCCTCCGGGCCCAGCCAGGTTTCAGTAATACATGCCAGGTCTGCCCTCTCGTCTAAAATTAAGTCCCGGACGAGAGGAGCCTTATGAACTACAGACCTGGCATTTAGCGACAGCAGCCTGAGACCAGGGTCCTGATTACTCACACCATCTGGCCTTGGAGTGGGACTCATAGGGCTGGAAGGAGGGATCTCTGTAACGTAGCGAGCCCTCCTTCCCCGGTAATGGCCAGCCCTAAAGTCCCGCCGTATCTGCCCCTCCCTGTTAAGACCGTAATGCTCCAGCCCACTCCCATGTCCGTAGTTCCACCAACCACCCCTATGGCTCCCGCATTCCTCGACAGGCCCTCCGAATCAAACACACTCATTCGTTCACCCAAGCAGTCCCCACGTAGTAATTAAAAACACGGAAAATACAGCAATAATAGGATAATAAAAGTGGGATCATTCACTCAATCACATGCATATCCAATACACTCACCATACAAGAATAATTGCGCAGGTATTAAAAGATGTAAAAAGTGTGCAAGTTCGGGTAAAGTCTGTGGATGGGTTCGTATGAAGTCCAGTCCGGTGGATTCGCAGAGATATAAAGAGGGGGAAAGATTTTGTCTTCCCTCTTCTTGCGTAATAGATGGTAAAAATGGTGTAAGTAGTCTTGGGATAGGAGCACCAAAGGGGCTAAGACGGAGTCTCTTAACAGCAACGGGCTGTTCATCATCATCATCATCATCATCATCATCATCATCATCATCATCATCATCATCTACACGGCTATGGATGAAGCATGTAACATTGGCATCGGGGCACTTGACACCATGTCCAAGAATTTTACAAGATACATCAACAAATTGCAGCTTCCTGCAATAACACCAGCGGAACTGCAAAAAATTGAGCTACTCCGAACATCTTAAATTTAAAAAGGTACTTGGTTCATACCTAGGACGCTGGCAGCAAATCGTATCAACCATTAGCACCAGTCACTGGTATTGATAATGCATTTTTGAATGTTCAGTTGGCTGAGTTTCATGTTTAATGAATAAAGTATACAATAATAATAATAATAATAATGCAAGTAAAGATTTCAATCCCCAGATAGCAGAATTAAGATAGGGCTGGCATTACAATGAGAACAAATCAAGGGGAGCAATGTGTAGAGCTGACATATTTCTCAGGTAAGTCAACTCTTCTTACCTAGTGTCCTTGATGAATCAAGCCTTCATCCTTGATGAACCAGCCAGGACTATCAGGAAAATAAGGGTTGGGTTGTTTGTTTGTTTTTAATTTAGAGTCACCCCATAAGACAGAGGAATGGAGCCCATAGGTTCCATAGAGTTTTCCTCATTCAAAACTGCAGGCGTCCTCTCTGTCTTTGTTTCTGTATCTGTGTTTTTTTTATAATAGCCTTTAGGAGAAATGGTTAGCTTTCCATAAGGAAAAAGCTGGATAACTGTTCTCCAGTATATTATTTAATTTTTTTTTCTCACCTGTTATACCCTTTAGGAAAAATGGTTAGCTTTCCAGGAAGGCAATGTTGCATAACCGTTCTCCAGTTGTAATTTAATCCAGTGATAGCTAACCTTTTTGCCCTCGCGTGCCAAAAGCATGCACATGCTCATGACAGAGCATGTGCATGTGCCCAAACCCATAATTCAATGTGTGTGCGACACCCCCACTGTGCACTCCACTCCCTTCACATTTGTGTGAGACACACCTCTGTGCTCCACGTGCATGCACACATGACACCCCCCCCACATTCCCCATTTTGGGCCTCCCAGGCCTCCCAGAAGCCTTCTGGAACCAAAAATGGGCCCCAGGGTTGGTGGGCACACCACATCCCACCTGCAAACCATTTTGGGTCTAGCAGCCCTCCCTGAAGCCTCCTGGAACCAAAAATGTGCACCACGGGACGGCACACCACATCCCATCTGCAACATGTTTTGGGCCTAGCAGGCCTCCCAGAAGCCTCCTGGAACCAAAAATGGGCCCCAGGGGGGCGGGCACACCACATCCCACCTGCAACCCTTTGTGGGCCTAGCAGGCCTTCCTAAAGCCTCCTGGAACCAAAAACGGGACGCATGCACAGCAAAGACCCAAAAATCAGCTGGCCAGTGGGAGGCGTGCATACATGTGCAGTGGAGCTGAGCTGGTGCGATGGATCACATGTTCACAGAAGGGCTCCATAGGTTTGCCATCACGGATTTAGTCTTTCCAAAACTGTTACTCACCAGATGCCTCACAACAAACCTGTCACCACAAACAGACTACTGAAAGGTGATGTTCTAACATATCTGCTAAGCAGCAAGATGTAGAAAATGCCATTCCTCTCAAGACAGAATTCCAGTCCAGCAAGCGGTCCAGAGAATTTCTCTTGCTCCTTGTGAGGAGACCACAAGATAGCAGTCCCTGGCAGATTTAGAGTTCTGCGAAATGATGAAATAACTACATCATTAAGACCACAGTCTGTACTTTTAAGGACACTCAATATACAAGTCTTTTAAGCTGCTTTTAAGGAAACTGGGGGACACGGTGGCTCAATGGTGAAGACGCTGAGTTTATTGATCAGAAAAGTTGGCAGTTTGGCAGTTCGAATCCCTAGTGCTGCATAACGGAGTGAGCTCCCATTACTTGTCCCGGCTTCTGCCTATCTAGCAGTTCGAAAGCATGTAAAAATGCAAGTAGAAAAAATAAGAAACCACCTTTGGTGGGAATGAAACAGTGCTCCATGCACTGTTTCACTGTTTCATTCCACATGACTACAGAGACGTCTTTGGGCAGCGCTGGCTGTTCGGCTTTGAAACGGAGATGAGCACCGCCCCCTAGAGTCAGGAACAACTAGCACATATGCACAAGGGGAACCTTTAAGAAAACTGAGTTCGCCTGCTTCCTTCTCTAATCATTTTCATAAATGGTCTGTTAGCTGCTTTTCAGCTATTCAATATCGCTGGAGAATTGATAACTTTCTGCCCCTTTCTGGGAATCAGTAAATGTCTGATTCCAGGGAATTTACTGATAGAGAAGGTTAATGATCTTCTGGCCCCTGATTGGTTCAGTTGCATAACTTCAGGACTTATTATTGACAGCAATAATAAGGGTTGTCTGATTAAAAACAAAGCAAGGCTATGGCACACACTTGAAAGAAAATCGGGAAACCTATATTTGTGCAGTCTGCCTGGCAAAAACAAAAAGTGTTTATTCACAGAGAATATTCACCTGTAGCACTTCTACCTGTTCTAGGTGGTTAGAGAACTGACAGCAGTAACAAAGAGTTAGACCTCCTGCATACCTCAGCTAGAAGTCAGAAATAGGGTTGGCAGCATGAGTTTCAGCCGGTACGCCCCGGAAAAGGTCTACCAGTTGGAGCTGGGAGCAGCAGCCACCATACTGGAATGGTGTTTTCGTGGGCCCACCCCCCGCCTGCATTCCTTATCTGCTTTTAAGTCAACCGGGTCATTTATTCACACATGCGTAGCATTTGGCACCTCCGCGACCTCCGCCGAGCAGCTAGAGCGTCGCAGGACGGTGGGTGTGCATAGGTGCGCAGCGCACGTGCCCGAGGTGGACGCCTGGTCCCGTCACAGCATACTGGTGCAACGGGATCCGGAACCCACCACTGATTGTAAGAACAGAATGTGTATTAGATAATTCCTGGAGCATTCATTACCAAAGGCTTAGGAATAGGGATGGCTAGAGACCAACAAGACACATTTTTAGATTTCCTAAAATGTTTATTAGATGATATTTATTATATATCCCTCCTTGTTCCATCTTCTGCTTTAGTAAAATTGTATAAAGTTTTTCTTGATCTTTTATTCTGGCGTTTTGCTGGCTGGGAGCCCTTTTGCTGAAGCACTTCAATAAAAAGAAACAAAACCTGCACATCGTGTCTGGTATGCTTCATTGGCTTCAGCACCAGGTTCAGACACTAATTGGGGACAACATGGTGTAGTGGTTAGAATGCAGTATTGCAGGCCGACTCTGCCCACACCCAGGAGTTCGGTTCTGACCAGTTGGCTCAGCTTTCCATACTTCTAAGGTTGGTAAAATGAGGACCCACATCATTGGGGGAAATATCCTCACTCTGCAAATCACTTAGAGTGGGCTGTAAAGCACTATGAAGTGATATACAGTAAGAGTCCGGGTGCTAATGTTATTGGTATTTGTATAGAAGGGAAGATAATGTTTCTTCTGCTTCTAGCTCACCACTTGCTTAAAAAATGGGGCATCAAAAATTGGGTAAGCGTTTACAAAATTAAAGACAGGTCATGATTGCAAAGTTCAGGGACCTGATTAAAGGACAGGGCACAGAAAGGGGAGTAGAGGCAAGCAGGATAAGGGAAAGTAAAGACTCTTAAGTCCCAACCTGTCTCAATCTCATTCAGCACGCCATTAACCTTTTTCAGAGGCAGAGATATAAAAGGGATGCAGGTAAAACAGGAACTAGCAGGGCAGGTTTGATCTAGGAAGTGATGTGTACAATCTTTTTCCTTCCCCTTTGATAACATCTCTTCTGTTTTAAACTTAAGATGTGACTTTTTTTGGTTGATTCTTGATTCAGAATTTCCTTCTACGGGACTTTACCTATGTTAATGATGGCTAACCTCTTTGTCATCACGTGCCAAAAGTGTGACTCCCCCATGTTTCCACCCACCCACCCCTTGCATGTGCCCCCCTCCCCACGTGCATGCACAGCAGAGACTTGAAGAGCAGTTGGCTGGTGGGAGGTGCATGTGTATGCATGGTGGAGCTGGGCTCGGGTGCCCACAGAGAGGGGTTTGCCATCACCGACCTATGCCAACTTTTTGTAAATATTGTGGTTATGTGGGATTCACTAGTAGCTCTGCCCTTCAACAATTTGTAAGTTGGAAAAGCAGGTTGGTGCTTCGGTTTTAGTCATGATGGCCATCTTGATGGGGTTTTTTTTTAAACCATTGCTCCTACAGTGGCTAAGATGTTGAACTTGTCGATCAGAAAGGTTGTGAGTTTGGCGGTTCAAATCCATAGCTCTGCATAACAGAGTGAGCTCCTGTTACTTGCCCCAGCTTCTGCCAACCTAGCAGTTTGAAAGAATATAAAAATGCAAGTAGAAAAATAGGGACCACCTTTGGTGGGAAGGTAACAGCGTTGTGCGCGCTTTCGGCATTTAGTCAAGCTGGCTACATGACCCCAGAGACGTCTTTGGACAACGCTGGCTCTTCGGCTTTGAAACAGAGATGAGCACTACCCCTTAGAGTTGGGGATGACTAGCACAGGTGAGGGGAACCTTTACCTTTATAATTTACTATTTGGTTGAAACCAAAGCCCTAGATTCATTTACAGAATTCCACTCACTCACTGGTTTAGGTATGTGGACAATACTTGGGTCAAGATCAAAACAGAGGAATTAGAAGCATTTACCAAACATACCAACTCTGTGGACAGATTCATCAAATTCACACAAGAAGATGTTAAGGAAAATAGTCTAGCCTTCCTGGACCATGCAGTACACATTGAGGAAAACAGAAGCCTTAACGTTGGACGTTTACAGAAAATCCGTACACAGAGAGCAATATTTACATTTTGATTCTCACCACCCACTGGAGCATAAAAAGGGAGTCATCAGAACCCTACACCACCATGCTGAAGGCCTGCCTATCAGCAAAGATGGGAAAGGAAAGGAACTAAAACACACCAAGGAAGCCCTCAGAATGTGTGGCCATCCCAAGTGAGCCTTCATCAAATCTAAAAAAAAAAGAAAAAAAACCAACAGGAGTCCTCCCATAACAGACACTGAAGAGAACAATAAAAGAAGCAACGTTATCATTCCATATGTTGCAGGAATATCAGAAAAGCTCAGGAAGCTCTTCAGCCAATGCAACATACATGTACACTTCAAACCCAAGGATACACTAAGGCAGATGCTTGTCCCACCCCTAGATAAAACACCCAGAAACAAAGTGAGCAGAATGGTATATGCCAGTGACAGCTAACATTTTTGTTGTTGCGTCCACACCCATAATGTGCACCCACAGCCATAATGCAACACATACACACACACACACACGTGTGCCCCTCCCCTCTATGCATGCATGCACAACCCCCCTGTCCTCCCTCAGCCCCCCTGCATATGTGCCTGTGACCCCCCCTTGTGCCCCCTTTGGGCCTAGTGGGCCTCCCTGCAGCCTCCTGGGAGCAAAAATGGGCAGTGGGGGGGGCACAGTGAATCCCCTGAGCTTCCCCCTCCCCATGCATGCTCTCTCAACCCCCATCCCCACCCCACGCGTGTGAGTTCTCTGTCACATGCGCCCCTCCCCTGTGCATGTGCGGCGGAGACCCACCACTGGAGGAAACACTTGGATTTGTGGCAGCCAAAAAACAGCTTCCACTCCATCTATCCCACCAAATGTTGCCATACCATGACTCGAATGGCATAAAATATACTCAGAAATGTATACATGTGCTGTAGAGAGTTTATTTGTATTGTATTGCCGCCGAGAAAAATCAGGAGAACAGGGTAATGGTAAAGTTGTCTATTCTAACAGGAAATGTGGATAGGGAAGAGAGAAGATCTGGCATGTCATTCTTGATGATTCAGAGGCAGTAAAAATCAACAGGGTGTCGATCAAATTTCCAAGTATTTCATAGTTGGTACTGGTCACGTCACAGCTGCTGTCGTCCAAAGGGCTCTACTGCTGATACTTACAGATGTAAGCGTTAAGAGCTTCACATGCCCTATCATTCCACTCTTTAAAATCTGCAATGCAAAAGACAGGTCAGAAGTTGCTTCTTAATTCCTTCAACCATGACCTAGAAAATATTGTCGGCCTTTAAATTTCATGAAAAAATCTCCATTGACCCCAGGATAATTTCCTAGGAAGAGCAAAAAGAATGTTGCTTTCCAGAAAATAAATGGAGAACTGGAGACAATTATTGATATCCCCCCTAAAAAAAAATTGAATTGTCATTGTAAAAGTAAAAGTACCCCTTCTTATGGCAGAAAGAGATACAGGAATCAGGACAAAGGGAAGAGGAAGGGAAGGTAGAGGAGAGGAGAGGAATTCCTATAAATCTTTTTTCCCTGATCTCACAATTCCAAACCACTTTTTTATTTAGAAGTGAGAGATGTAGTTCCTGACCTTAATTGCCCCTGATTATTAAACTAGCTGAAGAAATTTCCTGAGGTAAAAATAGAATATGGAATACATTCACTACAGATACACCAATGAACGCCTAAATAAGTGAAAGTAAGTGAAGAGCTGAATTGATCCAAAACATTTACGCAAGGGCAGGAAAGATCCCACTAAGGTCTTGCACAGTAAAAATTACAAACAAAAAAATCATTTAACTAATAATTGTCCTGCCCTTTCATTACACTTCGGACCTGCTCTGAGGAATAATTGTCCTGCCTATCAGGGATGGGTTCTGGCTGCTGCTACTGCCAGTTTACTCAGGGACGATGTGCATGCTCAATACTAAAAAAAATGTTTCTGCACATGGGCAGAAGCAAAAAACAAGATGGTAGCGCCAATGGCGCCTCAGATAGAAGCGGTTTCAGGGGCATGGCAGGCTGAGTTACTACTCGGCTGAACTGGTCCAAACCGATAGGAATCCACCTCTGGTGCCTATCATACTTTTACTAACAAGAGGGCCAGTTTTGAACATTTAATAGGACATATCATGTTATTTCAAAGTATTTAGACCAGTTTTCTCCATCTCACTGCTTTCAAGATCTGTTGAACCTCCATTTGTGGTGAAAAGATTACTCCGATGCATCTAGTGGGTACCAGTTTTGGAAAGGCTGAATTATATCTGGAGAAGAGTTATCCAGCTTTGCCCACATGGAATGCTAACCATTTCCCCTAAAGGCTATTAGAGAAAAAACAGACTACATTATATCTGGAAAACATTAATTCCGCTTTTTCCTCATGGATAGCTAACCATTATTCTTAAAGGCTATTATAAGAGAGAGGGAGGGACATCTTTAGTTTTGAATTATTCCTCTGACTTATGAGATGAGTCCATGCTGTTTAAAAAAAAACTTTAATTTTTCTGATTGGCTCTGATTTGAAAACTTGGCTCATCAGAGGAGAGTAGGGGAGGGGAAGGGAGAAGATGGGAGGGGAGGAATGAAAGAGGAGAAGGAGGGGAGGGGCGGAGGGAGGGGAAGGGAGAGGAAACAGTTGGGGAACTGTGGAACAGTTTATGTAGCTTTGCCCTCATGGAAAGCTAGCCATTTCTCCTAAACGCTTTTATTTAAAAAATGAGATATTGAGAGTGAGGATATCTTTAGTTTTGAATTATGGAAAACTCCATGAAACATATGGTTTCCATTCCTCTGGCTTATAGGATAACTCCAAGTTAAACAAACCAACCCTTGTTTTCCTGAAGGCCCTGAGTACATGGTTCATCAGGGACCACCAACTAAGATGCGTTAACTTACTTGTCGAATGAAACATCTCCACACAATGTTCATTCCCATTAGTGTGGTCTGGCTGTAATCCTGCCCAGGATTTGTAATTGAAAGTGGATTCATCAGCCCATCTCCATCGCCCTTTCTGTTGATGAAGGACAGACCAAGATCACATATTAAGAAGGTAAGTAACCACCTGGGATGATAAACTACACAGATTAGCCAAAAGAGTTGAGTGATGGGCAGTTCTTAGATACTAGCTATGATGAACAAGTTCAAGCAATCTTCCCAGCGATAAAGTGACAAATTTGTAGCACACATCCATTAAGATAAAAAAAATAACAAGGCATCATATCATGACCAATTCATGACAGTGAATGTGGTGGAAATTTATATATGTTGCATCTGACATTCAGCTCTATGAAATTTTAGTGTGCAGAGCTGAACTTTGTTAAATATTTTGGGCTACCATTCTTCCCCCACCATTCATATTTACCTTAAAAGTAGAAGTGGAAAGCCGCTTGCAATGAACTTTTGTTATTATACCTTCAGGATGAGATGGTCTTTCCTTCAAAAAAAGGGTGTGTGAAATACCTAGCACTGCTATTTTGTCATAATTTAGACTATTCTTGGTATCATTGCAATCAGTGCAGGATGTAGACTAGTGAGGACCTAAGCTAAGGGAAGCTCAGAGGGGCAATTTTTTAGAGATATGTTATGTGTCAGAAATGTATCTGAAATCTAAAATGTAGCTAAACAGGACTGTGGGACAACACAGCACACACACACATGCACATTTGTGTGTGTGTGTGTTGTGCGTGTTTTGTGTTATCCCATAGTTAATATCTATGAACACACAGACTTTAATAGTAAGTAATGGTAAGTGAAAAATACAAATTATTTTCAAAAGAAAGTGTATGCTGATTATATATTTTTCATTTGTCTTGCTGGATAACTCTCATAGATTATAATAGTATACTTTGCAAATAGATACCATATAAATAAGAAAAAAGTATGCATAAGAGAAAAAAGGAAAAATAAATAAATAAATAAATGTCTTCATCTCATATCTCAGGACATAATAAAGCTTCATAATTAGAGCAGAGCAGAGCAGAGCAGAGCAGAGCAGAGCAGAACAGAACAGAACAGAACAGAACAGAACAGATAGGAACAACTGAGTTAGAAGGGTTGTAGTCCAGTTCACTGCTTAGGCAGGAAACCCTACACCACTTCAGACAAATGGTTATCCAACATCTTCTTAAAAACATCCAGAGTTGGAACATTCACAACTTCTGGAGGCAAGTTGTTCCACTGATTAATTGTTCTAACTTTCAGGAAATCTCTCCTGAGTTCTAAGTTGCTTCTCTCCTTGATTAGTTTCCACCCATTGCTTCTTGTCCTAGCCCCAGGTGCCTTGGATAATAGCTTGCCTCCCTCTTTTTTGTGTCAACCCCATCTTAATGAGTTCATAATTTTTTTTACTTCTATTTTTAAACATCAGCAAAAAAATTATTTAAATAATTTTGACTACACAAGAATTTAATACCAACAGTAGCACCACCTAAATTTCTGAAACCCAAAAAGAACAAATTCGGAAGGTTGTCCAGATGATGCTGGCCTGAACTGTAGCTTATTTAGTTTGCGCCTAAATCCAGCACTGACTGCATTTAAAAGCATCAACAAATAATCTCAGATTCTAGCAATACATTAACCACAGCAAGCAAAATAACCAAATTTATTATGGATCTGCCATCGGACAGTGGTCATCATGTTGTTGAATAGGATCCCCAATGTCCAATGACAGGTATGGCACAAGAAGAAGAAGAAGAAAATTGCAGTGAAAAATGCAATATGTAGACCAGGTATGTGTATGTATGTGTATATATACCGTATTTTTGTAGTATAAGACGCACCTTTTTCTCTCTCAAAAAAAGAGGGTGAAAATCTTGGTGCATCTTATACACGGAATACAGCACTTTTTTGCATCCGGAAACCCTGCTCCCTTCACCAAAATGGCTGTGCATAGCCTCTAGGAAGCTTTCAGAGAGCTCCTAGGGGCTGGGGAAGGCAGAAGTGAGCAAAAAATGGGCTGTTTTTTGCTCAATTTTTACCCCACCCCACCCTCCAGGAGCATGCTACAAGCCTCCCAAAGGCTATTCATGCCCTTTAAAAAAAACAAAAAACAGGCCTGTTTTCACAAAAATCGGGCCGTTTTTGGGAGGTTTGCAAAGCGCAAAATCTTTTTTTATTTTATTTGCCTCTTCAAAACCTTGGTGCGTCTTATATTCTGGTGCGTCTTATACTGCGAAAAATGTGGTGTGTGTGTGTATATATGTATGCATGTGTATATGTTTGTATGTGTGTGTGTGTACACATACATATACATACATACACACACACACACACACATGCACATACATACATACATATCCATACCAATGAAATGAAACATGTCAGACTCACCTCGGAGACATCACGGAGCCCTATCCAGACATTGCTAGCTAAATTCTGTTTGTCTTTGGTGTATACAGACACTAGTGCAGCTTCTTGGCGGCTGAGAATAGAGGCCAGATGATATCCAGGGCCATAGCTCTGGCACTCCATCTAGGAGCAAATAAAGGACAAGAAGACGGCTCATGCGTGAAATTGTCTCAGAATTCAAACAATATTGCCATATTGGTTTCTCAACAACCCTTTCACCGCACCAGGACTGAGGGGAAAAAAATGGTCCTTACCTCAGCATCATCCCAACTTAGTTTTGCATCAAAATATCCGTAGCAGTTTCCCTGTTTCTTCAACCAGTCATTGGGGCATTTTGAAGCCTTTGCTGCAAAGGAGACAAAAGGACAAGCATATTCATTTCATTGGACCAACTCAGCAGTACAGTTTCAGGATCCTTGGTCTATATAGGAGGATACAAAAAAACCGTCTTACTTATCTAAATTGTTTAATTTGCTAAATTTTCCATATCGTGATTAAATTTGGGTCCTCACCTCCCCAAAAAGGATTGGTGATCAAGATTCCAAGGCAGTAGAGGCCGATGTAGAAAGAGAATCCCATCTTCTGGATGCCTTTTAGGAGCAAAAAGAAGTAGTTGTAATAGAAGAATTAATAGAGTAGCCTTCATATTAGCTTGCTTATTTTGGAGTTCCATCATTGAATTCTGGATCAAGTCCACTGGCAAACTTTGCGGTTGCGGTGCCTAGCATACAATACAACCCAAGGAAAACATTATTGCTACTTTTTGTTTTTATTTATTTGATTTAGCAACAGCAATAGCAGTTAGACTTATATACCGCTTCATAGGGCTTTCAGCCCTCTCTAAGCGGTTTACAGAGTCAGCATATCGCCCCCAACAATCTGGGTCCTCATTTCACCCACCTCGGAAGGATGGAAGGCTGAGTCAACCTTGAGCCGGTGAGATTTGAACTGCTGAACTGCAGATAACAGTCAGCTGAAGTGGCCTGCAGTACTGCACCCTAACCACTGTGCCACCTCGGCTATTATTGTTTACAAGATAATAACTATAAGATTAAACATGAGTATGAATGAAATGGGTATGAATAAATGGGGACAGTAGGACAGGGACGGTAGGCACGTTGTGCGCTTATGCACGCCCCTTACGGACCTCTTAAGAATAGGGTGAGGTCAATAGTAGACAGTTTAAGGTTAAAGTTTTAGGAGTTTTACTTCAAAAAATTCTCTCCTTACAGCAATGCCAGATCACTGCACAGAGAGCAGAAAATATTGAAACAGAAGGGTGTTTTTCTGCAATTTAGATAAATCCCTGAGCAAATTCATAACTTAAGTGATATTAACAGAACAAAATAACAGAGTTGGAAGGGACCTTGGAGGTCTTCCAATCCAACCCCCTGCTCTGGCAAGAAACCATAAACTTTTCCAGACAAACAGTTAATCAGTCTCTTCTTATAAACTTCCAGTGTTGGGGCATTCACAACTTCTGGAGGCAAGCTGTTCCACTGATTAATTGTTCTAACTGTCAGGAATTTTTCTTTAGTTCTAAGTTGCTTCTCCCCTTGATTAGTTTCCGCCCATTGCTTCTTGCCCTGCCCTCAGATGTTTTTTTGAGAATAGCTTGACTCCCTTTTCTTTGTGGCAGCCCCTGAGATATGGGAACATATCTCATCAATACTTACCAAGGATGTTTCGGCCTCGCACTTTGCAAAGTTGTTCAACTGGGGACGTTGTGCTGGTGGACTGGTGGACTCTCACTTCCTGAGCAACCATTAAATAGTCTCTAGATTTACAAATTTCTTCAAGGATTTCCTGGTCCACTATCTTCTTTTTCCCATAACTGAGATAAAAGCAAGTGAAGCCTAGTTTGAAAGACAGTTGGCTAATATTTCCTTAGGTGAAGAAAGAGTTATCAAAATATACACCCATTAACTCTAGTGGGAAACAAACACTATGACTTATTAATCATTTGTCACCTTCACTTGTTTACTTTATTCTATTGGTTTAGGTTTCATGGTTTTCAGCTTGTATTATATCAAACTTTAACACACTTGCAGAAGCACCAATCCTTCCGTCAGATTTGACCTGAGAAAAACACACTTTGCTTCCTCTGGGTGTGTGTGTGTGTGTTTGATAGACTCCCCAAGTTATGTCTACTAGAGCAAATAAAATTACAATTGCAAATCTCCTGGATCACCAAACTAACAAATTTTGTCAGAAGCAAATCGACGGCCTATAAAGAAAATATATACAAAATGTTCTACCGCTGGCATCTCCCTCCGACAAGACTGGCAAAAATTTCCTCAAAATTATCGGCCAAATGATGGAAATTTAAAACAACGCTGGGCACGTACTTCCACATGTGGTGGACGTGTCCGGTTGCTAAGACGTATTGGAAGCGAACGCTAAGATGGCTGAATGAAATCATGTCAACTAAATTAAGTCTTAAGCCGGAAATCTTTCTATTAGGGATAACAGATCAAAAAATATGTAAAACCAATCAATACCTTCTCGTCCACATCTTGATGGCGGCAAGAATCGCTTATGCGCAGTGCTGGAAGAGTGAAAATGCCCCCACTAGCACAATGGTGATGAACAAAATCTTAGAATTAGCAGAAATGAACAAATTGACAATGCGGATTAACGATAAAGAAGATACAGACTTTTATAAAGTCTGGGAGAAATTGTACAAATGGCTTGATGAGACAGTGAAAATTCAGATATAAAAGGAGATAGCTGACTAACTTAAAACGATCTAAGCAACAACTTAAATAAACAATATACAAAGACAGAGGGACAAATGAGAGTAGAAATGTATTAGAGGTGAGAATTCACCGTTGAGTAACACCATTAGACCACAACGTTGGAATAACTTGAAAAGCTGACAGGAAATCCGTTATAACTACCTGCATGGAATTAGCAACCTAGTTTCATACTAGGTAAGGCGAGATGAGCAATGGGAGATGAAAATATGTAAAGAGCTTTATCTATGTTTGCATCTTGTATTTTGTAAATCTTGCCTTTTTTATATAACTTTCAAATAAGGGAAAAAAAGAAAAGAAAAAGAGAACCAGGTCATCCTCTGAAGAGGAGAATATGTAAATACAACAACGATTAGAGTGGATGGAGGGAGGAGTAGAAGGAAAGACAGGAAGGAGAGGAGAAAGGAGAGGAATAGGAGAAAGGGAAAGGCAGAGGAAGAATGGGAGGGAATGTAAGAGTAGGAAAGAGGGGAGGAATGGGAAGAAGAGGGGAAGGTTAAAGGGGAGGAAGGGGAAGAAGAGAAGGGAAAGGAGAGGAGGAAAGAAGGAAGGAGAGAAGGAGAAGAAAGGGGGGTAGGAAGGAAGGAGGGAAGGAGGGAGGGAAGCAAGGAGGGAAGGAAGGAGAGAAGGAGAGAAGAATGGAGGGAAGGAAGGAGGGAAGAAAGGAGAGAAGAAAGGAGGGAAGGAAGGAGGGAATGTAGGAGAGAAGGAAGGGGGAAGGAAGGAGGAAAGGAAGGGGGAAAGGAAGGAGAGAAGGAGAAAAGAAAGGAGGGAAGGAAGGAGGGAAGGAGAGAAGGAGGTAGGGAAGGAAGGGGAGTAGCAGAGAAGAAACGAGGGAAGGAAAGAGGGAGGGAGGGAAGAAGATGACTGTAGTTTTTGATGTTTAAAATGATTTTGTCATTATGGAAATGCCTCGAAATGTAGTCAAATGTAAAGCAAAACAGATGTTGATGTTGTATTGTTAAAAAAAAAAATTGTCAGAAGCTTCCTGTCTCTTGTGTAACAGGAGAACAACTCAGAAACAGAGCTGCCCAAAGAATTAAGGATATAGAAGCACAAAATGATATATCCTTAGTAAGATGGGTAACCTGAAATGGCTGAGCAAATGCAAATGTACATTTCAAGTAGACAGCTATTTGAAGTTACGACTGCCAAAACATCTCAGGGAGATATTTAAGCGAGGGAGATTTGAACAGCTTGACACCATGATCAGATATGGGAGATTCCATTCTATACCCGACAATGAGCGTGTCTGCATTTGCGGAACGGCAGAGGAAGAAGACCTGGCTCACATCCTATTTGATTGTTGCTCATATAAGGGGGTGAGAGACAGGTACCTTGCTCTATATACCAAACAAATGACCCACTGGAATCCCCATATCAAAACAACTTACCTTATGTGCGGCCAGAACTGGAAAATAACATTTAACACAGCAGAGTACTTAAACAAAATGGTTCGGTTGAGATCTGGATATATGGGACTGATTACAGGGGAGACACCAGTGACACCAGTACGGGTGTACTGGAGCCTGCCCGGAGTACCTGGTACCATTCCAGTACAGTGCTACGGAGGGCCCGCCCACACTCCTTACCAGTCTTTAAGCTCTTGGGCGCTTCCATGAAGACACATGGAGTGTACAGTGCCTGCGTGACACTCCACCGAGCAGCTGGAGCATCACAGAGGCGTCACTGGACGGTAAGATGCACGCGTACGCTACGTACGTGTGCACGCATGTTGCACGTGTTCATGTTTTTTTCGCCCTCCCCAGGCTCCAGAGGCTTTATAGGAGCCTGGGGAGGGTGAAAACAGCCACAAAAAAAATGGCCCTACAGGCAAACCACTTTTGCTCGTAGGGTCGTTTTTTTTGCCCTCCAGAGCCTTCAGGAAAGCCTCCGGAAGGCCCCTGAAGGCTCCAAAGGGCTAAAACCAGTCCTACGAGCAAACTAGAAGTCCATTCCTAAACTTAAGGCAGCTCAAGAACAAGCCTTAGCCACAAACTACATGAAGGCAAAAATTCAACATTCAGCAAATGTCGCCTCTGTAATGAGAAAGATGAGACAGTCGACCACTTGATCAGTGGGTGCAGCAAAATTTCACAAACTGACTACCTGCAACACCATGACCGTGTTGCTAAGATCATTCACTGGAAATTGTGCCAAAAGTTTGGATTTGAGAACAGCAAAAACCACTGGGACCATCAGGTTGAGAAGGTTTTAGAGAATGAGAAAGTCAAGATCTTGTGGGACTTCAGAATCCAGACTGACAGGCACTTGGCTCACAACACACCTGACATAACAATAGTTGGGGGGGGGGGAGTATGGTTCATTGACATTGCAATACCTGGAGATGCATGAATTGAAGATAATCAGCAAGAAAAAATCACAAAGTACCGGGACTTGCAAATTGAAGTTGAGCGACTGTGGGAAAAAAAATTGTGTGTTGTCCCGATTGTAATTGGAGCCCTTGGAGCAATACCTAAAGGGCTACCTCGGTATTTGGAAATTTTAAATTTATCAGACTTAAACATTCTGATTCTACAAAAAACCACCCTACTTGGAACACCTTATATCCTCCAACGTTACCTTAACAGTTCCTAGGTCCTTGGTTAGGACTCGAGCTGTTGAGCTACCAACCAGCCCCAAAGACTGTGAATCTCACCAAAGATTATCATAACAATAACAATAACAATAACAATAACAATAACAATAACAATAACAATAACAATAACAATAACAATAACAATAACAATAACAATAACAATAACAATAACAATAACAATAACAATAACAATAACAATAACAATAACAATAACAATAACAATAACAATAACAATAACAATAACAATAACAATAACAATAACAATAACAATACCACCACCACCACCACCACCACCTAGGTCCTTGGTTGAGACTCAAGCAGTTGAGCTACCAACCAGCCCCAAAGGCTAGGAATCTCACCAAAGATGATGATGATGATGATGATGATGATGATGATGATGATGATGATGATGATTTGTATACTTGTATACTTTATTTGTATGTCACCCTTTTCCCTGAGGGGACTCAGGGCGGCTCACATTTCAGGGGGAGGGGAAGACAAATAAGTTACAACAAGAAGACAGTACATTGTTAAAAAAAAAAAAGAGAGAAAAGCACAACAGTCATACCATTCGGGTGGGGTTAAAATCATTAGACTCAGGCCTGCTGGGACAGCCAGATTTTAAGGGCAGCGCGGAAGGTCTGGAGGGTGGTGAGGTTCCGGATCTCCACGGGGAGTTCGTTCCAGAGGGACGGAGCAGCCACCGAGAAGGCTCTCCTCCGGGTAGTTGCCAATCGACATTGGCTGGCTGATGGAATTCGGAGGAGGCCTAGTCTATGCGATCTTATTGGTCTAGTGGAGATAATTGGCAGCAGGCGGTCTCTCAAGTACCCAGATCCAATACCATGAAGGGCTTTGTAGGTGACAAGTAGCACCTTGAAGCGCACCCGGAGATCAACAGGCAGCCAGTGCAGCTCACGGAGGATAGGTGTTACGTGGGTGAAACGAGGTGCACCCACGATCGCTCGCGCGGCCGCATTCTGGACCAGCTGAAGTCGCCGAATGCTCTTCAAGGGCTGCCCCATGTAGAGCACATTGCAGTACTCCAGCCTAGAGGTCACAAGGGCACGAGTGACTGTTGTGAGAGCCTCCCGGTTCAGGTAGGGGTGCAACTGGTGCACCAGGCGAATCTGGGCAAATGCCCCCCTGGTCACAGCTGACAAATGGTGTTCAAAAGTCAGCTGTGGGTCCAGGAGGACTCCCAAGTTGCGGACCCTCTCTGAGGGGCGTACAATTTGACCCCCCAGCCTGAGAGATGGAACACTTGGCCAATTAGTGGGAGGGAAGCACAACAGCCACTCGGTCTTATCTGGATTGAGTACAAGCTTGTTAACCCCCATCCAGTCTCTAACAGCTTCAAGGCCCTGGCTCATCGCTTCATTGAGTTGGCACGGGGCAGACAGATACAGCTGTGTATCGTCCGCATATTGGTGGTATTTTATCCCATGCCATCGGATGATCTCT
Source organism: Thamnophis sirtalis (assembly GCF_051295495.1). Classification (NCBI taxonomy): domain Eukaryota; kingdom Metazoa; phylum Chordata; class Lepidosauria; order Squamata; family Natricidae; genus Thamnophis; species Thamnophis sirtalis. The sequence goes on from NW_028261384.1 coordinate 125,195,124, forward strand.
CCCAGCGGTTTCATGTAGATATTAAAAAGAAAGGGGGACAGGACCGAACCCTGCAGCACCCCATACGTTAGGGGCCTAGGGGTCGATCTCTGCCCTCCGACTAACACCGACTACGACCTGTCCGAGAGGTAAGAGGAGAACCACCGTAGGACAGTGCCTCCCACCCCCACCTCCCGCAGTCGTCGCAGAAGGATACCATGGTCGATGGTATCGAAAGCCGCCGAGAGGTCAAGGAGTACCAGGATGGAGGCGTGGCCTCCATCCCTGGCTCTCCAGAGATCATTGGTCAATGCGACCAAAGCGGTTTCTGTGCTGTAGCCAGGCCTGAAGCCTGACTGGAATGGATCAAGATAACTGGCTTCCTCCAAGGACCGCTGGAGCTGAAAGGCCACCACCTTCTCAACAACCTTCCCCACAAAGGGGAGGTTGGAGACTGGACGATAGTTGTTTAGTACGGCTGGATCCAAGGATGGTTTCTTCAGGAGGGGTCTCACCACCACCGCCTTTAATGCGGGGGGAAAGACCCCCTCCCGTAAGGAGGTGGCAACAACCACCTGGATCCAGCCCCGTGTCACCTCCCTGCTGTTAACAACCAGCCAGGAGGGGCACGGGTCCAGCACGCATGTGGAGGCACTTACAGCTCTCATCACCTTGTCCACGTCCTCAGGGGTAACAGCTTGAAAATCAATCCAGCGATGGTTTGCCAGATTATCCCTTAGTGCCTCAGGTGGTTCTGCAGGATTGGAGTCCAGGTCCGCCCGAAACCGAGCAACTTTGTCCGCGAGGAATTGGACGTAATCCTCAGCCCTACCCTGCAAAGGATCCCCCGTATCCCTCCTATTTAGGAGGGAACGGGTTACCCTGAACAGGGCGGCTGGGCGCGACTCGGCGGACGCAATCAGAGAGGCAATATGTGTTCTCTTTGACGTCCTGATTGCCCTGATGTACTCTCTGATGCAAGCTGTTAAGAGTGCTCGGTTCGATTCGGATTTACTGGATCTCCATTTGTGCTCTAGGCATCTCTTTCAGCGCTTCATCTCCCGGAGTTCCTCAGTAAACCAAGGGGCCCTCCTGGATCCACTGTCTCGGAGCGGCCGTAGAGGCGCAATCTGGTTTAGAGACTCTGTCGCTGCCGAATTCCAGGCAGCAACCAGAGTCTCCGCCGGACTGCGGGCGAGAGTATCAGGAATAACCCTAAGCTCCGTCTGGAACCCCAAAGGGTCCATAAGTCGCCTGGGGCGGAACCACCTGGTCGGTTCCTCCTCCCTACAGTGGGGGTTTGGTCTCCGGAAGTCAAGCCTCAGTAGGTAGTGGTCCGACCATGACAGGGGTAAGATCTCACTACCCCTCAGACCAAGATCGCAATTCCACTGCTCCGAGAGGAATACGAGGTCAAGTGTGTGACCCGCTGAGTGAGTTGGTCCCCGGATTACTTGGGTCAAGCCCATGGTTGTCATGGAAGCCATGAACTCCTGAGCTCCATCAGAGTGTTCATCGAGCGAAGGCAAATTGAACCATAAGCCTGGGGAACTCAACTGCCAGCTCGGCTACCGATTCGAGGAGCGAGGGGAGGGCTGCTGCAACGCAGTTGGGAGGCAGGTACGTTAGCAGCAAACGTACTTGACCCTTGAGGTCCAACTTCACCAGCAGGGACTCACACCCGACAAGCTCCGGAGCAGGGATCCTACGAGGAACTATCCGAGACTCTCGGATAACAATGGCCACACCCCCACCCCTTTCCTGAGCTCTCGGCTGATGAAGCACCTGAAAACCCTCTGGGCACATCTCTACGAGGGGGACTCCTCCCTCCGGGCCCAGCCAGGTTTCAGTAATACATGCCAGGTCTGCCCTCTCGTCTAAAATTAAGTCCCGGACGAGAGGAGCCTTATGAACTACAGACCTGGCATTTAGCGACAGCAGCCTGAGACCAGGGTCCTGATTACTCACACCATCTGGCCTTGGAGTGGGACTCATAGGGCTGGAAGGAGGGATCTCTGTAACGTAGCGAGCCCTCCTTCCCCAGCAATGGCCAGCCCTAAAGTCCCGCCGTATCTGCCCCTCCCTGTTAAGACCGTAATGCTCCGGCCCACTCCCGTGTCCATAGTTCCACCAACCACCCCTATGGCTCCCGCATTCCTCGACAGGCCCTCCGAATCAAACACACTCATTCGTTCACCCAAGCAGTCCCCACGTAGTAATTAAAAACACAGAAAATACAGCAATAATAGGATAATAAAAGTGGGATCATTCACTCAATCACATGCATATCCAATACACTCCCCATACAAGAATAATTGCGCAGGTATTAAAAGATGTAAAAAGTGTGCAAGTTCGGGTAAAGTCTGTGGATGGGTTCGTATGAAGTCCAGTCCGGTGGATTCGCAGAGATATAAAGAGGGGGAAAGATTTTGTCTTCCCTCTTCTTGTGTAATAGATGGTAAAAATGGTGTAAGTAGTCTTGGGATAGGAGCACCAAAGGGGCTAAGACGGAGTCTCTTAACAGCAACGGGCTGTTCATCATCATCATCATCATCATCATCATCATCATCATCATCATCATCATCATCATCTACACGGCTATGGATGAAGCATGTAACATTGTCATCGGGGCACTTGACACCATGTCCAAGAATTTTACAAGATACATCAACAAATTGCAGCTTCCTGCAATAACACCAGCGGAACTGCAAAAAATTGAGCTACTCCGAACATCTTAAATTTAAAAAGGTACTTGGTTCATACCTAGGACGCTGGCAGCAAATCGTATCAACCATTAGCACCAGTCACTGGTATTGATAATGCATTTTTGAATGTTCAGTTGGCTGAGTTTCATGTTTAATGAATAAAGTATACAATAATAATAATAATAATAATGCAAGTAAAGATTTCAATCCCCAGATAGCAGAATTAAGATAGGGCTGGCATTACAATGAGAACAAATCAAGTGGAGCAATGTGTAGAGCTGACATATTTCTCAGGTAAGTCAACTCTTCTTACCTAGTGTCCTTGATGAATCAAGCCTTCATCCTTGATGAACCAGCCAGGACTATCAGGAAAATAAGGGTTGGGTTGTTTGTTTGTTTTTAATTTAGAGTCACCCCATAAGACAGAGGAATGGAGCCCATAGGTTCCATAGAGTTTTCCTCATTCAAAACTGCAGGCGTCCTCTCTGTCTTTGTTTCTGTATCTGTGTTTTTTTTTATAATAGCCTTTAGGAGAAATGGTTAGCTTTCCATAAGGAAAAAGCTGGATAACTGTTCTCCAGCATATTATTTAATATTTTTTTTTCTCACCTGTTATACCCTTTAGGAAAAATGGTTAGCTTTCCAGGAAGGCAATGTTGCATAACCGTTCTCCAGTTGTAATCTAATCCAGTGATGGCTAACCTTTTTGCCCTCGCGTGCCAAAAGCATGCACATGCTCATGACAGAGCATGTGCATGTGCCCAAACCCATAATTCAATGTGTGTGCGACACCCCCACTGTGCACTCCACTCCCTGCACATATGTGTGACACACCCCTGTGCTCCACATGCATGCACACATGACATCCCCACCACATGCCCCATTTTGGGCCTCCCAGGCCTCCCAGAAGCCTTCTGGAACCAAAAATGGGCCCCAGGGTTGGTGGGCACACCACATCCCACCTGCAAACCATTTTGGGTCTAGCAGCCCGCCCTGAAGCCTCCTGGAACCAAAAATGTGCACCAGGGGGCGGCACACCACATCCCATCTGCAACATGTTTTGGGCCTAGCAGGCCTCCCAGAAGCCTCCTGGAACCAAAAATGGGCCCCAGGGGGGCGGGCACACCACATCCCACCTGCAACCCTTTGTGGGCCTAGCAGGCCTTCCTAAAGCCTCCTGGAACCAAAAACGGGACGCATGCACAGCAAAGACCCAAAAATCAGCTGGCCAGTGGGAGACGTGCATGCATGTGCAGTGGAGCTGAGCTGGTGCGATGGATCACATGCTCACAGAAGGGCTCCATAGGTTTGCCATCACGGATTAATCTTTCCAAAACTGTTACTCACCAGATGCCTCAGAACAAACCTGTCACCACAAACAGACTACTGAAAAATGATGTCCTAACATATCTGCTAAGAGTTCTGCGAAATGATAAAATAACTACATCATTAAGACCACAGTCTGTACTTTTAAGGACACTCAATATACAAGTCTTTTAAGCTGCTTTTAAGGAAACTGGGGGACACAGTCGCTCAATGGTGAAGACGCTGAGTTTATCGATCAGAAAGGTTGGCAGTTTGGCAGTTCGAATCCCTAGTGCTGCATAACGGAGTGAGCTCCCATTACTTATCCCAGCTTCTGCCATTCTAGCAGTTCGAAAGCATGTAAAAAATGCAAGTAGAAAAAATAAGAAACCACCTTTGGTGGGAATGAAACAGTGCTCCATGCACTGTTTCACTGTTTCATTCCACATGATCACAGAGACGTCTTTGGGCAGCGCTGGCTGTTCGGCTTTGAAACGGAGATGAGCACCACCCCTTAGAGTCAGGAACAACTAGCACATATGCGCAAGGGGAACCTTTAAGAAAACTGAGTTCGCCTGCTTCCTTCTCTAATCATTTTCATAAATGGCCTGTTAGCTGCTTTTCAGCTATTCAATATCGCTGGGGAATTGATAACTTTCTGCCCCTTTCTGGGAATTAGTAAATGTGATAGAGAAGGTTAATGATCTTCTGGCCCCTGATTGGTTCAGTTGCATAACTTCAGGACTTATTATTGACAGCAATAATAAGGGTTGTCTGATTTAAAACAAAGCAAGGCTATGGCACATACTTGAAAGAAAATCGGGAAACCTATATTTGTGCAGTCTGCCTGGCAAAAACAAAGAGTGTTTATTCACAGAGAATATTCACCTGTAGCACTTCTACCTGTTCTAGGTGGTTAGAGAACTGACAGCAGTAACAAAGAGTTAGACCTCCTGCATACCTCAGCTAGAAGTCAGAAATAGGGTTGGCAGCATGAGTTTCAGCCGGTACGCCCCGGAAAAGGTCTACCAGTTGGAGCTGGGAGCAGCAGCCACCATACCGGAATGGTGTTTTCGTGGGCCCACCCCCCGCCTACGTTCCTTATCTGCTTTTAAGCCAACCGGGTCATTTATGCACACATGTGTAGCGTATGGCACCTCCGCGACCTCTGCCGAGCAGCTAGAGCATCGCAGGGCAGTGGGTGTGCGTAGGTGCGCAGCGCACGTGCCTGAGGTGGATGCTCGGCCCCGTCACAGCATACCGGTTGCGACGGGATCCGGAACCCACCACTGATTTGAAGAACAGAATGTGTATTAGATAATTCCTGGAGCATTCATTACCAAAGGCTTAGGAATAGAGATGGCTAGAGACCAACAAGACACATTTTTAGATTTCCTAAAATGTTTATTAGATGATATTTATTATATATCCCTCCTTGTCCCATCTTCTGCTTTAGTAAAATTGTATAAAGTTTTTCTTGATCCTTTGTTCTGGCGTTTTGCTGGCTGGGAGCCCTTTTGCTGAAGCACTTCAATAAAAAGAAACAAAACCTGCACATCGTGTCTGGTGTGCTTCATTGACTTCAGCACCAGGTTCAGACACTAATTGGGGACAACATGGTGTAGTGGTTAGAATGCAATATTGCAAGCCGACTCTGCCCACACCCAGGAGTTCGGTTCCGACCAGTTGACTCAAACTTCCATCCTTCTAAGGTTGGTAAAATGAGGACCCACATCATTGGGGAAAATATCCTCACTCTGCAAATCACTTAGAGTGGGCTGTAAAGCACTATGAAGTGATATACAGTAAGAGTCCAGGTGCTAATGTTATTGGTATTTGTATAGAAGGGAAGATAATGTTTCTTCTGCTTCTAGCTCACCACTTGCTTAAAAAAATGGGGCATCAAAAATTGGGTAAGCGTTTACAAAATTAAAGACAGGTCAGTGATTGCAAAGTTCAGGGACCTGATTAAAGGACAGGGCACAGAAAGGGGAGTAGAGGCAAGCAGGATAAGGGAAAGTAAAGACTCTTAAGTCCAAACCTGTCTCAATCTCATTCAGCACGCCATTAACCTTTTTCAGAGGCAGAGATATAAAAGGGATGCAGGTAAAACAGGAACTAGCAGGACAGGTTTGATCTAGGAAGTGATGTGTACAATCTTTTTCCTTCCCCTTTGATAACATCTCTTCTGTTTTAAACTTAAGATGTGACTTTTTTTGGTTGATTCTTGATTCAGAATTTCCTTCTACGGGACTTTACCTATGTTAGTGATGGCTAACCTCTTTGTCATCACGTGCCAAAAGTGTGACTTCCCATGTTTCCACCCACCCACCCCTTGCATGTGCCCCCCCTCCCCCCCGTGCATGCACAGCAGAGACTCGAAGAGCAGTTGGCTGGTGGGAGGTGCATGTGTATGCATGGTGGAGCTGGGCTCGGGTGCCCACAGAGAGGGGTTTGCCATCACCGACCTATGCCAACTTTTTGTAAATATTGTGGTTATGTGGGATTCACTAGTAGCTCTGCCCTTCAACAATTTGTAAGTTGAAAAAGCAGGTTGGTGCTTCGGTTTTAGTCATGATGGCCATCTTGATGGGTTTTTTTTTTTAACCATTGCTCCTACAGTGGCTAAGATGTTGAACGTGTCGATCAGAAAGGTTGTGAGTTTGGCGGTTCAAATCCATAGCTCTGCATAACAGAGTGAGCTCCTGTTACTTGCCCCAGCTTCTGCCAACCTAGCAGTTCGAAAGAATATAAAAATGCAAGTAGAAAAATAGGGACCACCTTTGGTGGGAAGGTAACAGCGTTGTGCGCGCTTTCGGCATTTAGTCAAGCTGGCTACATGACCCCAGAGACGTCTTTGGACAACGCTGGCTCTTCGGCTTTGAAACAGAGATGAGCACTACCCCTTAGAGTTGGGGACAACTAGCACATGTGAGGGGAACCTTTACCTTTATAATTTACTATTTGGTTGAAACCAAAGCCCTAGATTCCTTTACAGAATTCCATTCACTCACTGGTTTAGGTATGTGGACAATACTTGGGTCAAGATCAAAATGGAGGAATTAGAAGCATTTACCAAACATACCAACTCTGTGGACAGATAGATCAAATTCACACAAGAAGATGTTAAGGAAAATAGTCTAGCCTTCCTGGACCATGCAGTACACATTGAGGAAAACAGAAGCCTTAACATTGGACATTTACAGAAAATCCGTACGCAGAGAGCAATATTTACATTTTGATTCTCACCACCCACTGGAGCATAAAAAGGGAGTCATCAGAACCCTACACCACCATGCTGAAGGCCTGCCTATCAGCAAAGATGGGAAAGGAAAGGAACTTGAGAGACCGCCTACTGCACTTGAGAGACCGCCTACTGCCAATTACCTCCACTAGGCCAATAAGATCCCATAGATTAGGCCTCCTCCGAATTCCATCAGCCGGTCAATGTCGACTGGCAACTACCCGGAGGAGAGCCTTCTCGGTGGCTGCTCCGACCCTATGGAACGAACTCCCCGTGGAGATTCGTACCCTCACCACCCTTCAGACCTTCCGCGTAACCCTTAAAACCTGGCTGTCCCGACAGGCCTGGGGCTAAAGACTTCAACCCCACCCGAATAGTATGACTGTTGTGCTTTTTAACGATGTATTGTCTTCATGTGTATAACTTGTTTTGTACTTCCCTCCCCCTGAATTGTGAGCCGCCCTGAGTCCCCTCAGGGAAAAGGGCAGCATACAAATAAAGTTAAATCCAAATCCAAATCCAACTAAAACACACCAAGGAAGCCCTCAGAATGTGTGGCCATCCCAAGTGAGCCTTCATCAAATCTTAAAAAAAAGAAAAAAAGCCAACAGGAGTCCTCCCATAACAGACACTGAAGAGAACAATAAAAGAAGCAACGTTATCATTCCATATGTTGTAGGAATATCAAAAAAGCTCAGGAGGCTCTTCAGCCAATACAACAAACATCTACACTTCAAACCCAAGGATACACTAAGGCAGATGCTTGTCCCACCCCTAGATAAAACACCCAGAAACAAAGTGAGCAGCATGGTATATGCCAGTGACGGCTAACATTTTTGTTGTTGCGTCCACACCCATAATGTGCACCCATAGCCATAATGCAACACATACACACACACACGTGTGCCCCTCCTCTCTGTGCATGCATGCACAACCCCCCTGTCCTCCCTCAGCCCCCCTGCATATGTGCCTGTGACCCCCCCCCTTGTGCCCCGTTTGGGCCTAGTGGGCGTCCCTGCAGCCTCCTGGGAGCAAAAATGGGCAGTGGGGAGGGCACAGTGAATCCCCTGAGCTTCCCCCTCCCCATGCATGCTCTCTCAACCCCCATCCCCACCCCACGCGTGTGAGTTCTCTGTCACATGCGCCCCTCCCCCGTGCATGTGCGGCGGGGACTCAAAAATCAGCTGGCCAGTGGGAGGCGTGCACATATGTGCAGTGGAGCTGAGCTTGGCGACAGCTCGCATGCCCGCAGAGAGGGCTCTGCATGCCACTTGTAGCACGTGTTCCATAGGTTCTCCATCACAGTTATATCCAGTACAATGCAGTGAGCCATATTCATATCTGCATGTTAGGGAAAGAAAGCAACCACTTTCATAAACGCGTGGCACAACATAGGAGAACAAACCCATCAGAACAAGATTAAGCTGTCCACCTGCATTTAAAAAAAACCAATGGCCACTTTTCTGAAGACAGCAAAGTCCATATTTTGGACAGAGAAGACTGCAGATTTGAAAGAAGGGTCAAAAAGGCCATCTATGTCAAAATTGATCAGTCGTCTCTCAACAGAGAAGGAATGCAACATCATCTACTGTATCTCCAATCTACAACACAGTCCTTTCAACAGTTCCAAGAAGGCTCCAAACCCATTTGCACCACTCGGGTGACCTTGATGACCACAGATAAACCTCCAGGGGGCCTTAACGGCCTACTAAAAGGATGCAAATGACCAGCTGGCTGCAAGGAATACAAATCCTTCCATTCCCCACCATCCAGTCAGAGCTGAAGAAGCTTCTTGGATGAGAAGCAAAACATCTTCGAAGAAAAACCAGAAAGTCCAGTTGCCTCTTGATAAACCACTTTTGGGACATTGCTACCATTGGCTACCCTTGGGAGCCAATTTGTGTTTTCTCCTCTCTCTTTCATTCATTCCTTTTGTATCTTTCTACTGTAACATTGGGTTGAAACCAGAGGTGGATTGTTCTGGGTTCGGCCTGGATCTGGTGAACCGGTAGCAGCAGAAGCAGCAGCAGGAGGCCACCCACCTGGATGCTTCTGTGCATGCACAGAAGTGTCACACGAGCTCGCCCAAACGATAGTAAAAGAATTGGCAACCCACCACTGGAGGAAACACTTGGATTTGTGGCAGCCAAAAAACAGCTTCCACTCCACCTATCCCACCAAATGTTGCCATACCATGTTCTCGAATGGCATAAAATATACTCAGAAATGTATAAATGTGCTGTAGAGAGTTTATTTGTATTGTATTGCCGCCGAGAAAAATCAGGAGAACAGGGTAATGGTAAAGTTGTCTATTCTAACAGGAAATGTGGATAGGGAAGAGAGAAGATCTGGCATGTCATTCTTGATGATTCAGAGGCAGTAAAATCAACAGGGTGTTGATCAAATTTCCAAGTATTTCATAGTTGGTACTGGTCACGTCACAGCTGCTGTCGTCCAAAGGGCTCTACTGCTGATACTTACAGATGTAAGCGTTAAGAGCTTCACATGCCCTATCATTCCACTCTTTAAAATCTGCAATGCAAAAGACAGGTCAGAAGTTGCTTCTTAATTCCTTCAACCATGACCTAGAAAATATTGTCGGCCTTTAAATTTCATGAAAAAATCTCCATTGACCCCAGGATAATTTCCTAGGAAGAGCAAAAAGAATGTTGCTTTCCAGAAAATAAATGGAGAACTGGAGACAATTATTGATATTCCCCCTAAAAAAAAATTGAATTGTCATTGTAAAAGTAAAAGTACCCCTTCTTATGGCAGAAAGAGATACAGGAATCAGGACAAAGGGAAGAGGAAGGGAAGGCGGAGGAGAGGAGAGGAATTCCTATAAATCTTTTTTCCCTGATCTCACAATTCCAAACCACTTTTTTATTTAGAAGTGAGAGATGTAGTTCCTGACCTTAATTGCCCCTGATTATTAAACTAGCTGAAGAAATTTCCTGAGGTAAAAATAGAATATGGAATACATTCACTACAGATACACCAATGAACGCCTAAATAAGTGAAAGTAAGTGAAGAGCTGAATTGATCCAAAACATTTACGCAAGGGCAGGAAAGATCCCACTAAGGTCTTGCACAGTAAAAATTACAAACAAAAAATCATTTAACTAATAATTGTCCTGCCCTTTCATTACACTTCGGACCTGCTCTGAGGAATAATTGTCCTGCCTATCAGGGGTGGGTTCTGGCTGCTGCTACTGCCAGTTTACTCAGGGACGATGTGCATGCTTAGTACTAAAAAAAAAATTGCTTCTGCACATGGGCAGAAGCAAAAAAACAAGATGGTAGTGCCAATGGCGCCGCAGATGGAAGCGGTTTCAGGGGCATGGCAGGCCGAGTTACTACTCGGCTGAACTGGTCCAAACCGATAGGAATCCACCTCTGGTGCCTATCATACTTTTACTAACAAGAGGGCCAGTTTTGAGCATTTAATAGGACATATCATGTTATTTCAAAGTATTTAGACCAGTTTTCTCCATCTCACTGCTTTCAAGATCTGTTGGACCTCCATTTGTGGTGAAAAGATTACTCCGATGCATCTAGTGGGTACCAGTTTTGGAAAGGCTGAATTATATCTGGAGAAGAGTTATCCAGCTTTGTCCACATGGAATGCTAACCATTTCCCCTAAAGGCTATTAGAGAAAAAACAGACTACATTATATCTGGAAAACAGTAATTCCGCTTTTTCCTCATGGATAGCTAACCATTATTCTTAAAGGCTATTATAAGAGAGAGGGAGGGACATCTTTAGTTTTGAATTATTCCTCTGACTTATGAGATGAGTCCATGCTGTTTAAAAAAATAATTTTTCTGATTGGCTCTGATTTGAAAACTTGGCTCATCAGAGGAGAGTAGGGGAGGGGAAGGGAGAAGATGGGAGGGGAGGAATGAAAGAGGAGAAGGAGGGGAGGGGTGGAGGGAGGAGAAGGGAGAGGAAACAGTTGGGGAACTGTGGAACAGTTATGTAGCTTTGCCCTCATGGAAAGCTAGCCATTTCTCCTAAACGCTTTTATTTAAAAAATGAGATATTGAGAGTGAGGATATCTTTAGTTTTGAATTATGGAAAACTCCATGAAACATATGGTTTCCATTCCTCTGGCTTATAGGATAACTCCAAGTTAAACAAACCAACCCTTGTTTTCCTGAAGGCCCTGAGTACATGGTTCATCAGGGACCACCAACTAAGATGCGTTAACTTACTTGTCGAATGTAACAGCTCCACACAATGTTCATTCCCATAAGTGTGGTCTGGCTGTAATCCTGCCCAGGATTTGTAATTGAAAGTGGATTCATCAGCCCATCTCCATCGCCCTTTCTGTTGATGAAGGACAGACCAAGATCACATATTAAGAAGGTAAGTAACCACCTGGGATGATAAACTACACAGATTAGCCAAAAGAGTTGAGTGATGGGCAGTTCTTAGATACTAGCTATGATGAACAAGTTCAAGCAATCTTCCCAGCGATAAAGTGACAAATTTGTAGCACACTTCCATTAAGATAAAAAAAATAACAAGGCATCATATCATGACCAATTCATGACAGTGAATGTGGTGGAAATTTATATATGTTGCATCTGACATTCAGCTCTATGAAATTTTAGTGTGCAGAGCTGAACTTTGTTAAATATTTTGGGCTACCATTCTTCCCCCACCATTCATATTTACCTTAAAAGTAGAAGTGGAATGCCGCTTGCAATGAACTTTTGTTATTATACCTTCAGGATGAGATGGTCTTTCCTTCAAAAAAAGGGTGTGTGAAATACCTAGCACTGCTATTTTGTCATAATTTAGACTATTCTTGGTATCATTGCAATCAGTGCAGGATGTAGACTAGTGAGGACCTAAGCTAAAGGAAGCTCAGAGGGGCAATTTTTTAGAGATATGTTATGTGTCAGAAATGTATCTGAAATCTAAAATGTAGCTAAACAGGACTGTGGGACAACACAGCACACACACACACACGCACATTTGTGTGTGTGTTTTATGTGTGTTTTGTGTTATCCCATAGTTAATATCTATGAACACACAGACTTTAATAGTAAGTAATGGTAAGTGAAAAATATAAATTATTTTCAAAAGAAGGTGTATGCTGATTATATATTTTTCATTTGTCTTGCTGGATAACTCTCATAGATTATAATAGTATACTTTGCAAATAGATACCATATAAATAAGAAAAAAGTATGCATAAGAGAAAAAAGGAAAAATAAATAAATAAATGTCTTCATCTCATATCTCAGGAAATAATAAAGCTTCATAATTAGAGCAGAGCAGAGCAGAGCAGAACAGAACAGAACAGAACAGATAGGAACAACTGAGTTAGAAGGGTTGCAGTCCAGTTCACTGCTTAGGCAGGAAACCCTACACCACTTCAGACAAATGGTTATCCAACATCTTCTTAAAAACATCCAGAGTTGGAACATTCACAACTTCTGGAGGCAAGTTGTTCCACTGATTAATTGTTCTAACTTTCAGGAAATCTCTCCTGAGTTCTAAGTTGCTTCTCTCCTTGATTAGTTTCCACCCATTGCTTCTTGTCCTAGCCCCAGGTGCCTTGGATAATAGCTTGCCTCCCTCTTTTTTGTGTCAACCCCATCTTAATGAGTTCATAATTTTTTTTACTTCTATTTTTAAACATCAGCAAAAAAATTATTTAAATAATTTTGACTACACAAGAATTTAATACCAACAGTAGCACCACCTAAATTTCTGAAACCCAAAAAGAACAAATTCGGAAGGTTGTCCAGATGATGCTGGCGTGAACTGTAGCTTATTTAGTTTGCGCCTAAATCCAGCACTGACTGCATTTATAAGCATCAACAAATAATCTCAGATTCTAGCAATACATTAACCACAGCAAGCAAAATAACCAAATTTATTATGGATCTGCCATCGGACAGTGGTCATCATGTTGTTGAATAGGATCCCCAATGTCCAATGACAGGTATGGCACAAGAAGAAGAAGAAGAAAATTGCAATGAAAAATGCAATATGTAGACCAGGTATGTGTATGTATGTGTATATATACCGTATTTTTGTAGTATAAGACACACCTTTTTCTCTCTCAAAAAAAGAGGGTGAAAATCTTGGTGCATCTTATACATGGAATACAGCACGTTTTTGCATCCGGAAACCCTGCTCCCTTCACCAAAATGGCTGTGCATAGCCTCTAGGAAGCTTTCAGAGAGCTCCTAGGGGCTGGGGAAGGCAGAAGTGAGCAAAAAATGGGCTGTTTTTTGCTCAATTTTTACCCCACCCCACCCTCCAGGAGCATGCTACAAGCCTCCCAAAGGCTATTCATGCCCTTTAAAAAAAAACAAAAAACAGGCCTGTTTTCACAAAAATCGGGCCGTTTTTGGGAGGTTTGCAAAGCGCAAAATCTTTTTTTATTTTATTTGCCTCTTCAAAACCTTGGTGCGTCTTATATTCTGGTGCGTCTTATACTGCGAAAAATGTGGTGTGTGTGTGTATATATGTATGCATGTGTATATGTATGTATGTGTGTGTGTGTACACATACATATACATACATACACACACACACACACACATGCACATACATACATACATATCCATACCAATGAAATGAAACATGTCAGACTCACCTCGGAGACATCACGGAGCCCTATCCAGACATTGCTAGCTAAATTCTGTTTGTCTTTGGTGTATACAGACACTAGTGCAGCTTCTTGGCGGCTGAGAATAGAGGCCAGATGATATCCAGGGCCATAGCTCTGGCACTCCATCTAGGAGCAAATAAAGGACAAGAAGACGGCTCATGCGTGAAATTGTCTCAGAATTCAAACAATATTGCCATATTGGTTTCTCAACAACCCTTTCACCGCACCAGGACTGAGGGGAAAAAAATGGTCCTTACCTCAGCATCATCCCAACTTAGTTTTGCATCAAAATATCCGTAGCAGTTTCCCTGTTTCTTCAACCAGTCATTGGGGCATTTTGAAGCCTTTGCTGCAAAGGAGACAAAAGGACAAGCATATTCATTTCATTGGACCAACTCAGCAGTACAGTTTCAGGATCCTTGGTCTATATAGGAGGATACAAAAAAACCGTCTTACTTATCTAAATTGTTTAATTTGCTAAATTTTCCATATCGTGATTAAATTTGGGTCCTCACCTCCCCAAAAAGGATTGGTGATCAAGATTCCAAGGCAGTAGAGGCCGATGTAGAAAGAGAATCCCATCTTCTGGATGCCTTTTAGGAGCAAAAAGAAGTAGTTGTAATAGAAGAATTAATAGAGTAGCCTTCATATTAGCTTGCTTATTTTGGAGTTCCATCATTGAATTCTGGATCAAGTCCACTGGCAAACTTTGCGGTTGCGGTGCCTAGCATACAATACAACCCAAGGAAAACATTATTGCTACTTTTTATTTTTATTTATTTGATTTAGCAACAGCAATAGCAGCTAGACTTATATACCGCTTCATAGGGCTTTCAGCCCTCTCTAAGCGGTTTACAGAGTCAGCATATCGCCCCCAACAATCTGGGTCCTCATTTCACCCACCTCGGAAGGATGGAAGGCTGAGTCAACCTTGAGCCGGTGAGATTAGAATCGCTGAACTGCAGATAACAGTCAGTTGAAGTGGCCTGCAGTACTGCACCCTAACCACTGCGCCACCTCGGCTATTAAGATAATAGCTATAAGATTAAACATGAGTATGAATGAAATGGGTATGAATAAATGGGGACAATAGGACAGGGACGGTAGGCACGATGTGTGCTTATGCACGCCCCTTACGGACCTCTTAAGAATAGGGTGAGGTCAATAGTAGACAGTTTAAGGTTAAAGTTTTAGGAGTTTTACTTCAAAAAATTCTCTCCTTACAGCAATGCCAAATCACTGCACAGAGAGGAGAAAATATTGAAACAGAAGGGTGTTTTTCTGCAGTTTAGATAAATCCCTGAGCAAATTCATAACAAGTGATATTAACAGAACAAAATAACAGAGTTGGAAGGTACCTTGGAGGTCTTCCAATCCAACCCCCTGCTCTGGCAAGAAACCATAAACTTTTCCAGACAAACAGTTAATCAGTCTCTTCTTATAAACTTCCAGTGTTGGGGCATTCACAACTTCTGGAGGCAAGCTGTTCCACTGATTAATTGTTCTAACTGTCAGGAATTTTTCTTTAGTTCTAAGTTGCTTCTCCCCTTGATTAGTTTCCGCCCATTGCTTCTTGCCCTGCCCTCAGATGTTTTTTTGAGAATAGCTTGACTCCCTTTTCTTTGTGGCAGCCCCTGAGATATGGGAACATATCTCATCAATACTTACCAAGGATGTTTCGGCCTCGCACTTTGCAAAGTTGTTCAACTGGGGACGTTGTGCTGGTGGACTGGTGGACTCTCACTTCCTGAGCAACCATTAAATAGTCTCTAG
The DNA here is from genome assembly GCF_051295495.1 of Thamnophis sirtalis. NCBI lineage: Eukaryota > Metazoa > Chordata > Lepidosauria > Squamata > Natricidae > Thamnophis > Thamnophis sirtalis. Next base: position 125,210,765 of record NW_028261384.1, read on the forward strand.
ATTTACAAATTTCTTCAAGGATTTCCTGGTCCACTATCTTCTTTTTCCCATAACTGAGATAAAAGCAAGTGAAGCCTAGTTTGAAAGACAGTTGGCTAATATTTCCTTAGGTGAAGAAAGAGTTATCAAAATATACACCCATTAACTCTAGTGGGAAACAAACACAAATGATTATTAATCATTTGTCACCTTCACTTGTTTACTTTATTCTATTGGTTTAGGTTTCATGGTTTTCAGCTTGTATTATATCAAACTTTAACACACTTGCAGAAGCACCAATCCTTCCGTCAGATTTGCCCTGAGAAAAACACACTTTGCTTCCTCTGTGTGTGTGTGTGTGTGTTTGATAGACTCCCCAAGTTATGTCTACTAGAGCAAATAAAATTACAATTGCAAATCTCCTGGATCACCAAACTAACAAATTTTGTCAGAAGCAAATCGACGGCCTATAAAGAAAATATATACAAAATGTTCTACCGCTGGCATCTCCCTCCGACAAGACTGGCAAAAATTTCCTCAAAATTATCGGCCAAATGATGGAAATTTAAAACAACGCTGGGCACGTACTTCCACATGTGGTGGACGTGTCCGGTTGCTAAGACGTATTGGAAGCGAACGCTAAGATGGCTGAATGAAATCATGTCAACTAAATTAAGTCTTAAGCCGGAAATCTTTCTATTAGGGATAACAGATCAAAAAATATGTAAAACCAATCAATACCTTCTCGTCCACATCTTGATGGCGGCAAGGATCGCTTATGCGCAGTGCTGGAAGAGTGAAAATGCCCCCACTAGCACAATGGTGATGAACAAAATCTTAGAATTAGCAGAAATGAACAAATTGACAATGCGGATTAACGATAAAGAAGATACAGACTTTTATAAAGTCTGGGAGAAATTGTACAAATGGCTTGATGAGACAGTGAAAATTCAGATATAAAAGGAGATAGCTGACTAACTTAAAACGATCTAAGCAACAACTTAAATAAACAATATACAAAGACAGAGGGACAAATGAGAGTAGAAATGTATTAGAGGTGAGAATTCACCGTTGAGTAACACCATTAGACCACAACGTTGGAATAACTTGAAAAGCTGATAGGTAATCCGTTATAACTACCTGCATGGAATTAGCAACCTAGTTTCATACTAGGTAAGGCGAGATGAGCTATGGGAGATGAAAATATGTAAAGAACTTTATCTATGTTTGCATCTTGTATTTTGTAAATCTTGCCTTTTTTATATAACTTTCAAATAAGGGAAAAAAAGAAAAGAAAAAGAGAACCAGGTCATCTTCTGAAGAGGAGAATATGTAAATACAACAACGATTAGAGTGGATGGAGGGAGGAGTAGAAGGAAAGACAGGAAGGAGAGGAGAAAGGAGAGGAATAGGAGAAAGGGAAAGGCAGAGGAAGAATGGGAGGGAATGTAAGAGTAGGAAAGAGGGGAGGAATGGGAAGAAGAGGGGAAGGTTAAAGGGGAGGAAGGGGAAGGAGAGAAGGGAAAGGAGAGGAGGAAAGAAGGAAGGAGAGAAGGAGAAGAAAGGGGGGTAGGAAGGAAGGAGGGAAGGAGGGAGGGAAGCAAGGAGGGAAGGAAGGAGAGAAGGAGAGAAGAATGGAGGGAAGGAAGGAGGGAAGAAAGGAGAGAAGAAAGGAGGGAAGGAAGGAGGGAATGTAGGAGAGAAGGAAGGGGGAAGGAAGGAGGAAAGGAAGGGGGAAAGGAAGGAGAGAAGGAGAAAAGAAAGGAGGGAAGGAAGGAGGGAAGGAGAGAAGGAGGTAGGGAAGGAAGGGGAGTAGCAGAGAAGAAACGAGGGAAGGAAAGAGGGAGGGAGGGAAGAAGATGACTGTAGTTTTTGATGTTTAAAATGATTTTGTCATTATGGAAATGCCTCGAAATGTAGTCAAATGTAAAGCAAAACAGATGTTGATGTTGTATTGTTAAAAAAAAAATTGTCAGAAGCTTCCTGTCTCTTGTGTAACAGGAGAACAACTCAGAAACAGAGCTGCCCAAAGAATTAAGGATATAGAAGCACAAAATGATATATCCTTAGTAAGATGGGTAACCTGAAATGGCTGATCAAATGCAAATGTACATTTCAAGTAGACAGCTATTTGAAGTTACGACTGCCAAAACATCTCAGGTAGATATTTAAGCGAGGGAGATTTGAACAGCTTGACACAATGATCAGATATGGGAGATTCCATTCTATACCCGACAATGAGCGTGTCTGCATTTGCGGAACAGCAGAGGAAGAAGACCTGGCTCACATCCTATTTGATTGTTGCTCATATAAGGGGGTGAGAGACAGGTACCTTGCTCTATATACCAAACAAATGACCCACTGGAATCCCCATATCAAAACAACTTACCTTATGTGTGGCCAGAACCGGAAAATAACATTTAACACAGCAGAGTACTTAAACAAAATAGTTCGGTTGAGATCTGGATATATGGGACTGATTACAGGGGAGACACCAGTGACACCAGTACGGGTGTACTGGAGCCTGCCCGGAGTACCTGGTACCATTCCAGTACAGTGCTACGGAGGGCCCGCCCGCACTCCTTACCAGTCTTTAAGCTCTTGGGCACTTCCATGAAAACACATGGAGTGTACAGTGCCTGCGTGACACTCCACCGAGCAGTGGACGGTAAGATGCATGCGTACGCTACGTACGTGTGCACGCATGTTGCACGTGTTCATGTTTTTGTCGCCCTCCCCAGGCTCCAGAGACTTTATAGGAGCCTGGGGAGGGTGAAAACAGCCACAAAAAAAATGGCCCTACAGGCAAACCACTTTTGCTCATAGGGTCGTTTTTTGCCCTCCAGAGCCTTCAGGAAAGCCTCCGGAAGGCCCCTGAAGGCTCCAGAGGGCTAAAACCAGTCCTACGAGCAAACTAGAAGTCCATTCCTAAACTTCTGGTTTGCCCATAGGGCCTTTTTTGTGCACTGGAGGCTTCAGGGAAGCTCCTGAAGCCTCCGGAGGGGCGGGAGAGGCTGTTTTCGCTCTCCCCAGGTTCCTATAAAGCCCCTGGAGTCTGGGGAGGGCAAAAAATGGCCTCAAAAGAAGGCCAAAATCAGCTGGCCAGTGCACGCATGTGCGCTGGCCAATTGACAGGGCAGCACGCATGCCATAAGTTCGCCATCGCAGGGTATAGGGTTTCTTGCCTAAGAATTGCCACAGAATTCTTTCTCAGTTTAATAAAATTAAGTTGTTTTTATATATCAGGATAATCTATGTATCACATGTTGTCATTATGGTCACAAATGACTGTCAGATCATCATTTTTGATAAAATCGATATTTTGAGCATCAGATGGTCCGTAGTTCTAAATTCGATAATAAAGCCAACAATGATTCACCAGAGATGATTAAACTAACTTCTTTGATCTGAGAAAAAAAACAAAACTATAATTATAGTTGACTGGAATGCTCCCATAGACATTTTGCATAAAAGAGGGGAAAATGAATTTATGGATCTTATGGTAGTTTTGATGTTTAAAAAAACCTAGATTGTAGGAAAAAATGATCATAAAGTAAGAGTCAAAATTGTAAACATAACGTTTTCTGATGAAGAAATTGTAAACTTCTTTCTTCATTCTCTTCTTGTTCTGTCTTTCTGCATTGTTTGTCTTCCCTTTCTTTTTCTTTTCCTTCTTTTATCTTTGTTCATTTGTTCTTCATTAGCTTGCGTTAGTTTTTATAGTCTTGTAAAAAAATTAATAAAATTAGAAAAAACACTTAAAATTGTGTATTTTACTCAGGAAATCTGAGGAAAGGATTGGCGTTTCTGCAAGAAATTATCTTCCTGTTAATATCTGACATAACATAAGCTAGAAACCACCACACTTAAAATCAATAGAATAAAGGAACATATAAACATTGTCATTGTATGTATATACACAGTATACATATACAATGAAATTCACATAACACCCAGAGACCAGGCCCAACACAAATGACTAACTCCAAACACACCCCCACCCACCCAGAAATTCCCTGCCCCATAAGTGTGATAAATGATTAATGTCATTGTATTTGCTTCCCATAGTCAAGTAGCATATATTTTGTAACACCTTTCTTCACCTAAGAAATAGTAGCCAATTATATTCAATTTGAACTTTACTTCCTTTCTTTCAGTTATGGGAAAAGAAGAGGGTGTACCAGGAAATCCTTGAAGAATATCCTTGTCCCTCTTGATCTTGTGCCAGGCCAATACAAAAAAAAATACAATAGCAGAGTTGGAAGGGACCTTGGAGATCTTCCAGTCCAACTCCCTGCCTAGGCAGGAAACCCTATACCGTTTCAGACTGATGACTATTCAACATCTTCTTAAAGACTTCCACTGATGGAGCATTCACAACTTCTGGAGGCAAGCTGTTCCACTGATTCATTGTTCTAACTGTCAGGAAATTTCTCCTCAGTTCTAAGTTGCTTCTCTCCTTGATTAGTTTCCACCCATTGCTTCTTGTTCTACTCTCAGGTGCCTTGGAGAATATTTTTACTCCTTCTTCTTTGTGGCAGCCCCTGAGATATTGGAAGACTGCTATCATGTCTCCCCTAGTCCTTCTTTCTCTTAAACTAGACATACCCAGTTCCTGCAACCGTTCTTCATATTGTTGCAGCAGATTGAGGTTTGTAATCTACTTACGAAAGACCAGGACTCGATACCACAAAGGTGAGAGAAACAGGTTATTTGATGCATCGAATTCAGCGTGTTCACACACCAAAATCTGAACTGCCTGGGCTCTGCCCAGGATGCTACTTTTATGCCGTGTTCCACACTGTGCATTCTCAAGGCGTTTCCATACACGAGACAAGCATGACATTTCGAAAAAGAGAAGTTCATTTGGAATGTTACAGCAAAGTACATAGGAGAAATACAAAAAAGAGAAGTTCCTATAATGTCTTAAACTGTCAGCAGTTTTTACCTCTGTTCTATCTCTCACCCATGCCTGGCTTCCTGTGCCCCTCCTTTACAGGGTCTTGCCACACTGTTCAGCCCTATTTTTAATACTTATGAGGAAGTTGGAGAGAAAGTTCACTCCAGCTAAAAGTCAACTTTGGAACTCCAGGGCACTAGAATGAAAAGCCAAGCTAATATGAATTTATAAGGTCCATTCTATTAAGACCACCTAACCTGGCCAGCCACTGGTGGGTTTACCTGTGCACCCCCTCCTGCATCAATATGTTTTAATCTCCAGTCCCCTAATCATCTTTATTGCTCTTCTCTGCACTCTTTCTAGAGCCGCCACATCTTTTCTACATCGTGGCAACCCGAACTGTATGCAGTATTCCAAGTGTGGCTTTACCAAAGCATTATAAGGTGGTATTAATACTTCATATCTTCTTGATTCTATCCCTCTGTTTATGCAGCCTAGAACTGTGTTGGCTTTTTTGGCAGCTGCTGCACACTCCTGGCTCATATTTAAATGGTTGTCCATTTAAGGACTCCAAGATCCCTCTCACAGTTACTACTATTGAGCAAGGTACCACCTATACTTGTACCTGTCCATTTCGTTTTTCTTGCCTAAATGTAGAGTCTTGCTCTTTTGCCATTGAATTTCATTTTATTAGATAGTGCCGAATGTTCAAGTTTACTCAACCTGGAGACTCAGATAGCTGCTCAGACCATATGAGTCCACCAATCCAATTGTTCATCAACTCAACGTACCCAATTGAAGAATGCTCCAAGGTGTGAGGCTGAAGGAATTCTTGGTAAGTGTTGGTTAGGTACTCTCTGCTATCAGTACAGTGATCTGGCTTCAAAATAAGAAATCAGCTTTTGGAAGTAGCAATAGAGCTTTTCATGAGTTCAACATTAAATAATGGAACTCCAAAATTGCCTTTCTTTCTTAGTAAGCTAATACAAATGCCACTCTATTAATTATTCTATCACATCTACTTTTCTTTTCTCCTAAACGGCAACCAAAAGATGGGACTCTCCATGTACATTGTCCTCTGTTGCCTTGAAATTTTGATCACCAATCCTTTTAGGAGGTAAGCACCAGAAATGCATGTTGATATGGGAAACAAAGCAAATGAGAAAAATAAGCTCTTTCTGCAGACAGTGTGTCCTATACAGGCCAGATAAAATTTTCATGCAAAGGATTTTATGTTGCCCAAAGCATTCTGAAAATGTACTGCTGAGATGCACTAATAAAGTCAATATATTTCAGCAGGGTGATTTCTCAGATTCAACATTTTAATTTAACTTTCCACATGAAGCAGAAGAGGAGGAGGAGTAATGCTCTCCCCCAGACATTGCAACCTTCCCCAATGTGTCAGCCTCTGTTTTGCTTGCTACGCTTGCTTGCTATTGGCTGCCATAGGAACGGGGTGTAGTGGGAGGCATAGTAATGGGGAAGGGAATTATATTGTACTGGAGAAGTCTTGTTCTCACCATCTTCCGTGCAAGCTGGTGGCTGATGTTTGGACTTGGTCAAGGCCAACCATTTCACATACCAACTTAATGAGTCTGTTTGAAGATGCACCCCACATTAGCACCTTAGGGAGTTGCAGATTGGACAATGGGTTGGGGAATTGGGGGAAAGGTGCTGGGTAATAATTTGATATGTACTTGTTCACGCCTTTCTGGCTCAGATCTTGCTTTCCTTTTGCTGCTTTCCCGTCATATCTAGTAAAAGTACTTTATCTCCATTAACATGGAGTTGAGGTTTTCCTTTCTTGGATATTGAAGGAAGCATGCTTGACACAATGACTCCAATATCCTACAGTTTTAGTCATTTGGGGTTGTCCATTTGAGATTTTTCCAAAATGTTAAAGCAGAGGATTGGGCTAGGAGATCTTTTGGACACAGAAGTTTTCCCAAGCCAGTATCTTGGTCTGGAAAATAGATCCTGGATCAAGTTCAGGCTTGGAACGGAGGAAGTGGAAGTATTTTGTGTCACTGGGTCTTTTTGCTCCCCCTTCAAATCCTATCCCCCAAACCAGAGAAAGTCTTTGCCTTCATAATTGGTGACTCCACCAATTCAGCAGATAGTCTCCTTCCACCCTTGAAAGAGTGAAAGGCTGAGCTGCAGCCTCCAACCATTCCAATCTGAAGAAAATTCATTCAGAAAAATCTGGAAACTATTCCATTGGCCTACTATTTTTTATCCTTTTGTCTTTTTGCAGCCTAGGCTGCGTCCTGCCCCAGAGACTGGTCGCAGGAACAGGGAAACTGCTGTGAATATTTTGATGATAAACTAAGTTGGAACAAAGCTGAGATAAGAACTCTTTTTCACCAGTTCAGGTAAGGCGAAATGTTTCTTAGGAAGATGTTCCATCCGCTAGTGAAGCTGGGTGACTTGGATGAGGAGGAGGTTAGGGTGCACCTTGGGCCAGTCCTGGAATCTGGGGAAGGCTCTGATAAGGGCTCTGCATCGGAAGCAGAGATAGAGCCAGGGCCATCTGACATTTCCCAGCTGCCTTCAGAATCAGAGATAAGTTGGGGAGCAAGAACAGCTGGTGTCTGTTCCAGATGCACGTATGCGCAGAGCTGTTAGGAGAGGAGAACAAGTGAGGACAAGGAGCTGACTTGGGAACAAAGGCACACATGGGCACTGAACGGCCCCTTCCTGGCTGGGGAATAAATAGAAGGAATGGGGAATGATGGTTATAGGAGATAACCATTTGGATTTCTTTCAGAAGATTTGGTCATCATGGTTTGTGCCTCAGAGACTGCTTGCCAGAACTTAATTTACAGCGCTGTCTCTCATGTGGCTTCAGGCTGTCTGTCTCCCTCCCTCCCTCCACTTCCCTCTTTCTTTTTTTATAAGAAGAAATGGCTAACTTTCCACAAGGAAAAAATTTGGAAAACTGTTATCCAAGTATAATCTTTTTTTTTTTTTGTAATAGCGTTTAAGAGAAATGGTTAACTTTCCATGAGGACTCAGTTGAATAACTGTTCCAGAACCATGGTGGCCTAATGGTTAGAATGCAATGTTCCAGGCTACCTCTGTTCATGGCCAGGAGTTCAATTCTGATTTGCTCAAAGTTGATTCAATCTTCCATCCTTCCGAGGTAGGTAATATGAGGACCCAGATTTTGGGGAGCAAGATATGGACTTCATAAACCGCTTAGAGGGGGTTCTAAAGCTCTATGAAGCAATATGTAAGTATATTCTTCTACAGGTTAAATGTAAAGGTTCCCCTTGCATATATGTGCTAATCATTCCCAACTCTGGGTGGTGGTATTCATCTCCATTGCAAAGCCAAAGAGCCAGTGCTGTCCAAAGATATCTCCATGGTCATGTGGCCAGCATGACTAAACACTGAAGGCACACAAAACGCTGTGACCTTCCCACCAAAGGTGGTCCCTATTTTTCTACTTTCATTTTTGAACTGCTGGGTTGGCAGAAGTTGGGACAAGTTTCATTTCATTTCATTTATTGAATTTATAGGCCGCCCAATCCCAGAGGACTCCAGGCGGCTTACAGAAATGAGAAATATTGAGAAGGGGTTAAAACAATAAGACACAACAAGATTAAGAAGCAGCACAACATACACCCAGTCTAAGCGGGGCTGGACCTCAATCAAGAGCTCAACAGCCCCAGGCCTGCCGGAAAACCCAGGTTTTGATAGCTTTTCGGAAGGCCATGAGAGTAGGTAGGGTCCGGATCTCTGGGGGTAGCTCGTTCCATAGGGTCGGAGCAGCAACAGAGAAGGCCCTACTCTGAGGCATTGCCAGCCAGCATTGTCCAGCTGAAGGCACCTGGAGAAGGCCCATCCTGTGTGATCTTATTGGTCTTAGGGTGGTATGTGGCAGAAGACGGTCTCGTAGGTATCCGGGTCCTAGGCCATGTAGGGCTTTAAAGGTGATAACCAGTACCTTGAATTGTGCTCAGAGACCAATGGAAGCCAGTGCAGCTCGTGGAGGATAGGTGCTCGCGCAGCTGCATTCTGGACTAATTGTAGTCTCCGAACACTTTTCAGGGGCAGCCCCAAGTAGAGCGCATTACAGTAGTCAAGTCTTGAGATGATGAGGGCATGAGTGACTGTTTGAAGTGCCTCCCGGTCCAAATAGGGCTGCAACTGGTGCACTAGGCAAACCTGGGCAAAGGTAACAGGAGCTCACTCCATTTCGGGGCACTAGGGAATTGAACCGCTGAACTGCTGACCTTCCTCATCGATAAGCTCAGCATCTTAGCCACTGAGTCACCATGTCCCTATTATAGGAACATGTATAAGGTGGGGGGAAGCAAGCAATGTAGGCAAAAGGGGCGTCCACAGGTAAGTTATACAGGTCAAGATGGGGACCAACGTGTGTTTTCTCCTCTCTCTTCCATTCATTCCTTTTGTTCCTTTCTCCTGAAATACTGGATGAAACTCTTGGATTTGATGGAACCAATACAACTGATTCCGCCCCTCCCAACCCTGCTCAATGTTGCCATGACCATCCCCTGTTCTTAAATGACAGAAATATCCACAAAAACTTTGTATATGCTACCGGGAGTTTATTCATATTGTATTTCCATTGAGAAAAAGTCAGGAGAATAGGGTAATGGTGAAGTTATGTATTCTAAGAGGAAAGGTTAGATAGAAAGGGAGAAGATCTGATCAGAGGCAGTAATATCAACTGTATGCCGATCGCATTTGCAGGTGTTTTGCAGCTGGTTCTGGCTGCATCCCAGCTGCTTTCATCCAGGTGGCTTTACAGCTGGTACTTGCAGATATAAGCATTTAGGTTGCTACATACCCCATCATTCCACATTCTAAAATCTAAAATGTAAAAGATAGGACAGAAGTTAATTCTTAATTCGTTCAACAGCAGTCTGGAAAACTTTGTCATTCTTTGTTTATTTTATTTATTTATTAGAATTTGTCAAACAAAAACATGGAAGCTTTTTATTGCATGAAAGTTTTTCACTGGTCCCAATGGAACTACCCACTTAAGGCAAAGTGAATGCTGACCTGCAGAGAATAAATGAAGAACTGAACAGTTACTAATATTCCACCCCTTCCCCCAAAATTGAAATGTCATTATAAAAATAAACCTCCCTCACTTCATCACAGAAAGAGTGCTAGTATTCATAAAAGAGGAGGGGAGGGAAGAAGTGGGGAGGGGAGAGGGGAGGAATGGGAGGAGAAGGAGAAGGAGGGGAGGAGGAGCGGGAGAGGGGAGGAAATGAGAAGAGAGGGCAGGGGAGGGGAGGGGAGGGGAGGAGGGGAGGAGGGTAGAGGAGAGAGAAGGAGATGGCGAGGAGTGGAGAGGAGAGCAGAGGAGAGGAAGAGAAGACTGGAGGAGAGGAGAGGGAGAAAGGAGGGGAGGAGATGGGGAGGGGTGGAGAGGGGTGGAGAGGACAGCAGGGGAGAGGGGGAGAGGAGGGGAGGGGAGAGGAAACAGTTGGGGAAGTGCTGAAAAGTCATCTATCTTTGCTCTCATGCAAAGCTAACCATTTCTCCTAAAGGCTTTTATGGATGGATGGATGGATGGATGGATGGATGGATGGATGGATGGATGGATGGAAGGAAGGAAGGAAGGAAGGAAGGAAGGAAGGAAGGAAGGAAGGAAGGAAGGAAGGAAGGAAGGAAGGAGATATTGAGAGTGAGGATATCTTTAGTTTTGAATTATGGAAAATATATGGTTTCCATTCCTCTGGTTTATAGGATAACTCCAAGTTAAACAAACCAACCCTTGTTTTACTGAAGGCCTGGCTTGAGTACATGGTTCATCAGGGACCACCAGGTAAGACTTACTTGATGAATATGTCACCTCCACACAGTGTTCATTCTTATTAGTGTTGTCTGGCTGGTGTGCCACCCAGGCTTTGTAATTGAAGGTGGATTCATGCACTGGTCCATTTGTGCGAGCAGTATGCATGTGTGCCTGCCACTCATGGAAACGGAATGCACACATGGACACGCTTGCCCACTGCTCATGCAAGTGAGGATAATTGCATGCATGCAAGCATGCATATGCTGGCGGTTTACGCGACCCAGGTAGAATGCATATATGGTAATGGAAGCCTGGATGATTTACTAATGAGACTGTTTATTTGTTTATTTATTTATATTTTCCATTTTTTAACCACCTATCTATTTCAGAGAGTGGCTATGAGTTTATAAATTGTTTTATCTCCAGCTCAATTATCTAGAATTTCCCACTGCTGGCCAGGAGCATTGACAAAATCATAATCATCATCATCATCATCATCCAAACAAAGTCTTGCTCTTTCTTTTTAACGTATCAGACACATAATTTTACATGTATCACACACGTAATTGTGCAGTCAAAGCCTTGTTCTTTTTTTTACATGCATCACACACACACATGTTGCACATAGAAAGAGACAGAGCTTTGAACTCATCCTTGCAGCCACCTTTTATCTCTGTTGACACCATCTCATGGATACTTGTATTACCAGATGAAAGGAAAAGTGTCCAAGTATGCTTGATTGAACATTAGAATTGGAAAGAAAGCAGCCAAGCTATGCTTTCCCCAATCCCCCTCTGTTCAGCCCCTCTCTATACCATCATGTCCTTATCACCTCTGTTGGAAGAAATGTCTATCTGGTTCAGTTCCAAGTGGGGAGAAAGACACTGGAAACATGGAGGCTGCTTGGAAAGATGGTTTAATGGGGAACAGGTCCACATGGGTTTGAAGTCCTGGGTAGTTGACCACGTGGAGTGGGAAGTGAGCATTATTTATACCCTATCTTGGCTTTGACCTTGAGCTTCCTGTTCCTGTGGCAAAGGCATGTATCCTATTGGTTGCATGTGGAGTCATGTTTGTCTGAATTAAGAGTGGTTGAACCTTGGACTGATGTAATATCCCCAGATGCCGTGTGGTGAGTTCTGTTGCTAGATGGGTAGAGGGCTAATCCTATTATGTCCTGAGGGTCATGTCTTAATCCCATCAGCCTGGAGCTAAGGTCTTTTGTCTTATAGATAAGATGGCACCAAAACATCTGCTGGGGGCAGAAAGCTGGGACTGAGTTTCTGTTTCCTTTAAGATTTTTATTTCTCTTTTAGGAAAATATTCTGACTATTTAATGTTTCCTACAATATTTCATTCTTCTAGGAGAGGGGTAGGTGCTAACTTTCTTCACTTCCAACCATCCAAAAATGTGGGAGAGATGACTCTAAAAGTCTTCCATTAACCCAATTAAAGATCTGGGGATGTCACAATGAAATCTTAGGTCTCTATGCATGGGTCCATATGTAGCCCACTGAAACCATTAATCTAGCCTGCATAGGACCACAAGGCTGCTCCACCCACCCTTCGGCCAAGCACTGGATTTACCTTCGCGAGCCCCATGGGCTGGAACTGAAAGACAAGACCAACAATTTTGGCCTGCAGAAGCATTCTGGAGGTGGAGGAGATGAAAAACAGGGCACACAGGTGCCCCAAGGGACCAAAAATGGGTAAATATGGCCCATTTTTGCAAAAAAAAAATAGCCATTTTTGCCAAAGAAGTGAGTCATTTCTGTCTGGTTTTGGCCTGCAGAATACTTCTGGAGGTGGGGGTTGAAAAACACCCCAGGAGGCAAAGAAACCCAAGCGAAAAAAGCCTGTTTTTCACCTCCCCCATCTTCAGAAGATAGATAAAGAGAGATAGAGACAGACAGAGAGACAGAGGGAGGGAAAGAGAGGCAAAAAGAAAGAGAGAGAGAGAGAGAGAGAGAGAGAGAGAGAGAGAGAGAGAGAGAGAGAGAGGCAGGCAGGCAGGCAGACAGACAGACAGACCGAGATTTCTCAAGCTTCTTGGGGCTGAGAAGAATTGCTGCAAAACTGAGTTTCCTAAAATGGACCACTAAACTCCTAAACAACTGAAAAAATAAGCAACCAAAAGAGCAACATGAAAACAAAAGTAAATAAAAGCCCCCCCCCCCTGGAGCAAAACAAATTAAAGTTTAATTTGCTTGCATTGTTCGATAGACTGTTCAATGGTCACATGGTCACACCCACCTAGTCACATGACCTGGCCACACCCACCAGTCACATGACCACCTAGCGCGCGCCCCCAAGCACACACATATACACCTCATCCAGTCCTGCCCCCCCCCAACAATCTGAGGTATGGTGAATTGACTCCCTGTTCGAGTTTGAGGGCCCCTGTTCTAGTGGCTCATCGCTCCAAGATCATTCAGCAATGATGTATGCATAAGGGTCAATATTTGAGTTGTTTGCTCTCTACCAGTGAGAGAAATGGAAGAAAACACAACTGATGAGAAATGCTTCTTACCTCAGCTTCTTGCCAGGTCAATTTATTATTAAAATATGCCTAACAGTTACCTCTTATTTTTCAGCCATTCCCTGGCACAAGTGTCAACTTCATGGAGACAAAAGAATAAACAAAACAGGCATTTAATGTTTTCAGTTGGCACAAAGATAGAGAAAAAGGGCATTTGATGAGTATTTTTCATTAGCTTCTCTTAAAGAAAGAAAATGTTATTTGACCATATAGTTTGGAAGTGACTACAGACAGGTGTGGGATTCTACTGGTTCCCACTGGTTCAGGCGAACCAATAGCTCCTACGATCAGCTGGGAGTGAACAGGTTCATTCCAAGGATCAGCTGAGTCTGCCCACCCGCTCTTGCATTTTAATGACCTATATCCTCTCAGCCGAGACACGCGGCAGAGCAGATTGCTGCGCCTCAGCTGTTTCTTCCCCGACAAGTAATGTAGAAGGTACGTAAGTTTTCTCAAAACTCTGCACACTCCCAAAGCGCGATCACCGAACCGGTTGTTAAACCGGCAGGATCCCACCACTGTCTACAGACCACTATTCCTCATATAGTCTATTTGCTCTGAATACAAAGTTGAATTGGCTCCAGAGACTCATCTTTCAAGAAAGGATTGGCAATCAAGAGTCCAAGGAAGAAAAGGCTGAAGTAGGTAGAGTCCCATCTTCTGGTTGACCTTCAAAGAGGAAACACCAGTAAATTCAACAGCTACATTCATCTAATATCATGTTGCCTAAGTAGAAAAATTACTGGTGAGGTGAACTCTATGCTACATTTGATTGGAATAGATAAGATCACAGAAATGTGTCGTTTACTGTTAACATTTTAGCAAAGGAACGTTCACATATTATATTGTGCGAAAGCAAGATTTGTCATGAAGTTTTCACCTGGGAAATATGGCATTTCATAATAAGGGATCTAATCACTGTGTGATTAGGTGTATAATTTCAGTATGCGCCTAATGTTACTGTGTTAGGGGTATATTAAAATTATGTTATGTGTATAGGCAAACCCACTATTTCATACCTGTTTCATACTACAACTCACTAGTTACGGTGGTCATATTTCAGATCTGCAGGAAAAGATCAATAAATTCACACTCATTGCAGCATATTTACTAATTTTGGCCTCTCTTGGAATGTTTATTAATTCTGACCCATCTTGGCTAATCTCAAAAGCTAAGCAAGGTTCGAATGATTTAGGATGTGTGAGAGACCATCAAGGAAACTGGGGTAAAATAGTTTGGAAATCAGGATAAAAGAAAAATCAGTAATAACTACTTTGAAGACATTAACAAGATTACACATATTAAATTATATATGATTTATGACTTTATTTATCCTACTATATATTTTTGATTAAGGTAATCCAAAACCTGCTTAGAAATTATTTCTTCTCTGATTAGCTGGTCTGGTCTTCCTAATGTTCTCCGCCCTTAATGGCCTGCAGAAGCTCTCTTGCGAATCAGTTCTTCAGCCATTCATCTCATGAAGGTTTTTTCCTGGATGGATAGAAGGGGTGAACAACTTACCTCAATGATGGCTACTGCGTGCAAAAAGTGTGTGTACGCACAACAGTGCAGACATGTTGCTTATATCTATAATGCAATGTGCTTGTGACACTCGCGCACACATCCATGTGCGACGCCCACCCCACTCCCCCCATCCTCCTGTGCATGTGTGTGTGATACCCCCCCCCATTGCCTCATTTTGGGCCTAGTAAGCCTTCCTGTACCCTCTTCGGACCAAAAACGGGCTGCAGGGGGAGGCGCACAGCATCATCACCCCCGCATACCCTCCCCCTGAACATGCAAACACAATTCCCCCAGCCCCCCCATGCATGCAGACACATCTCCCATATGTGCTCCACCCCCTGTGCATGCACAGCAGAGACCCGAAAATCAGCTGGCCATCAGGAGGCGCATGCTATAATGCACTCTACATGGGGCAGCCTTTGAAGAGCATTCAGAGACTTCAGCTTATTCAGAATGCAGCCGCGTGAGCGATTGTGGGTGCACCTCAGTACACCCACGTTACACCTATCCTCCACGAGCTGTATGGGCTGCCTGTTGGGCTCCGGACACGCTTCAAGGTGCTAGTCGTTACTTTTAAAGCCCTACATGGTATTGGACCTGGGTACTTGAGAGACCGCCTCCTGCCAATTACCTCCCTACGACCAATTAGATCCCACAGATTAGGCCTCCTCCGAATACCATCCGCTAGCCAATGTTGACTGTCGACCCCTCGGGGGAGGGCCTTGTCTGTGGCTGCTCCGGTCCTCTGGAACAATCTCCCCGTGGAGATTCGGACCCTCACCACCCTTCAGGCTTTCCGCAAAGCTATTAAGACCTGGCTGTTCCGGCAGGCCTGGGGCTGATGAGTTCCCAGCCCCACTTGAACTGTTGTGACTGTTGCGTTGTTTTTAAGCTGTTTTTTGTATTTGTTTTTGTCTTTGTTGTTGTATTCCCCCCTCCTTGTTTGTTAGCCGCCCTGAGTCCCCCGGGAATAGGGCGGCATACAAGTGTAATAAACATTGAACATTGAACAACATGCGGAAGCGCGATGGAGCTGAACTGGGGCGACAGATTGCATGCCCGCAGACAGGGCTCTGCATGCCACCTGTTTGCCATCATGGACTTAGCTATATCCCTCTTGAATGCTCCCTTGTTTTCTGAGAAATCTTTACATAGACCATAGGCAGATACAGGTGTAACACCACTATGATCTGAATTCTTCCAGGAAATCCTATTCACTTTTCTTCAGTTCTGCAACTCAAGGTTAAGATTGACAGGTGAAACACCCAATTCTGCAGCCCTTGACTGCAATGGGGTAAGAATGATTGCTGAAAAAATACTGGTTGACAACGTCCCTATTAAAAGGAATCAACAATAAAAATAACCAAACCTTCACAAACAAAGGAAGTGTGGGATATTTTTGTTTACTTTAATCTATCTTTGAGATACAAAATGATTTAAAAAGTTAAGGTACAGCTATGACATTTCCTTGATTTTGCCATGCTCATTTGATATTGGAATTTATAAGTTGTGACTTTGAGGCATCCAATTAGCTAAAATACTTCAGATTTGTAGGTTTGCCATCTAAAAGTTTTGCTCTTTGTCCACAAGAGGGAGTCACAAACCATAAAAAACAGTGGAAAAGCTGGATTTGCTTTCAAGAAGCAAAATGAATATCAAATGATAAATAATGTAGCCAACCCACCTGGATATTGTAAGAAGCTATTTGAGTAACGTTCAGACAAAATAATCTGAGCAATAGAAATAAAATATTTCCCTAAAAATTATTATTCAACTTTTCAAAAGACAGTAAGATTGTTTGATATGCTGGTGACTTAACCCAGTGGTAGTCAACCTGGTCCCTACCGCCCACTAGAGGGCGTTCCAGCTTTCACGGTGGGCGGTAGGGGTTTTGTCCGATACTGAAGCACTTTCCTTTTTTTTAATTTAATTGACTTTTTAGAAAAATTTCATAGCATTATTTGAAAATTTTCATTAGCTTTTCATAAAATCACAATTACTGTGGAACCAGTGGGCGGTTAGAAAATTTTACTACTAACAGAGATACAAAAGTGGGTGGTAGGTATAAAAAGGTTGACTACCCCTGACTTAAATTTTAAAAAAAATGATTGAGTGGAATTAAAAGAACTACGATGGGGGATCCCAAGGCATAAGAAAAAAAGCTCTGGATCTCAAGAATTTGAAATGTGAATCAAAGATAGACAGTATGAACGCAAATTTCCTGGGAAAAAAATCTGTGAAGACCTTGAAAGAAAGACACATTTTTGTTATGCTGAATAGATTTTTGGAGGAGGAGAAAGATTTTAATTTGTTGAGTTAACTTGGGAAGGGTGACTTAAGCTGAATACAAAAGAAGAATTTGAGTCAGAAAGATAGGTTTCTTGCCTGCTTAATACCTAAGAACTGTCAATGTATGAATTTATAAGCTGATTTGAAAATGTAACAAATTTTATTGGTTAAGGATTCTAAAATGTATCTGAACCTGGAAAATGAATATATTGCATACTAACTGGATACATACTTCGTGATGAAACTATGAGATTGGGCAATGCAGGAGAACTCCGGTTCACTCCGGTTCAATCTGTTGGCTCGGTGATGGTCGGTGATTGAAACACATAAGGGAATATCGCTTCCGCCACCTTAAGTCCGGAAGCAGTTTCATAGGCGGAAGGCGAGACATTTTGGTGAGATACCAATATTTAGTACTGTAAGACCGAGTGGAGCGAGTGGCCAGTTTCAGGTTTCTGGGTGTTATCACAAAAGAGGACCTGACCTGGGGCTCTCACATTGCATCACTAGTCAAAAGGGCCCAGCAGAGATTATACTACCTGAGACTCCTCAGGAAACAGAAACTGAATGAAAAACTGCTGGTGACCTTCTACCGCTGCACCATAGAGAGTATTTTAACTTACTGCATCTGTGTGTGGTTTGCCAATTGCACAGTGGTAGATAGGACAGCTCTCCAGAGGGTCAACATTATTGCCCAGAGGATCATCAGTTGCCCTCTCCTCTCCTTGGCAGAGCTCTATAGCTCCCGCTGCCTTAAGAAAGTTCAAAATGTTCTTAAAGATCCATCTCCTCCTGGGCACTTTTTTTTAAACTATTACCATCTGGCAGATGGTACAAAATGAATTCCTTTCCAGCAAAGTCTCGGCCAAAAGTCTTTCAAGAGATTTCACAACTACATACCTTTATTAGGCTTGGAGAGCTGCCAGGCCAATATCTTCCAAATGCCACTCTGTAACAGACAATACTTGGCAAGAAGTCAGGAACAAATCTTCACTTTAATGAATTGAACTAATTGTCTCCTGCAAACTCCCCTCCCCGTTCGTTCCTCTTTATTCCCGATGCGAGGGGCCATTCACCGTCCACCTGTGGCTTTACTCTTTACAAGTCAACCCTTGCTCCTTAGCTGTTCCCTTCTCATGGCAGCTCTGCGCACACTGGGAGCAGCTCAGAGGTGGGCTCCTACCACTTCGACCTGGTTCATAAAGCCTCCGGAGCTCAGGGAGGGCAAAAACACCCCCTCTCCTAGTGCAGGAGGCTGACTATGCCACATCCACCATGGCCATGCCTACCCAGCAACTGGGCAGAGAACCCCTTGCTAAAATTTTTGAAGCCCACCCCTGAACAACTTCCTTGAATATTCATTGTTCTGTCTATGACATCATCTGAAAAATACATGTTCAACTCATGTATTCGAAGGCAAGGTTAATTATTTTTTCACTGAAGCAAAAAAATCCCACTGATATATTACCAAATACTTCGTGGGAAGAAAGAAAAAAGACTTTTTCATGTAGAAACCTGATAGCTACAATATTCAGCAAAAGAAAAAGATTAATTAATTTGAATCTTATGAATCTGAGCAATGGTTCACTAACTTGTAAGACATCTCCAAACTAATCAAGTGGCATCCTGTTTATTAAACTGATACGTTCATAACTAAGTTTTTGAACTTGGATGAGAACCATGATGGGCTTACCTATCAGGAAATTCAGTGAGAAGCCTGGATGAGAATCATTGACCTTCCTGTCATTGCCACAAAGTGCTCAGCATTACCATAATTACCTGGCTCATTTTTCATCCGGGCCTTGTAGTTGTAAGGTGATTCATCAGTCCACCTCCATTTTCCAATCTGTTGAACAAACACAGATCAGATGACATGGACAAGGAAGTAAATAGTCCCTGGGATTCCATTGATCATCATCATAAAAGCTACAAAGATTGCTCTACTAGAGTGGTTGATTAGTAAGCAATGCCTCTGTAGTGACTATGATGTAACGAGTAGACAATGGTTCCCACAAGTGCTCTAGCAGTGAACTTCGTAATATCCAAATCATCTTGCAAAGGGTTACTTGATTTAAAGAAATGACCAACTCTTTTAAAAAAAAGAGGAAAGAAATCTTCAGATTCTGCTCAAATTTCTCCGCCCTAGCCATTCATTTTTGAAAATATGTGTATGGAATGTCCCAGAGATGAACATTTAGAAGCAGAACAATTTCCTTGAATATTCACTGGGCTGTCTAAGACGTCGCCTGAAAAATGCATGTACTGTATTCAATTGAAATAAATATTTCCTCTTATTCCCAAATTTTCTCAATGCCATTTAGTCACCACTATTGCAGACACAAAAGCATCCATGTGGCCACAGTTATTGTCTACTGTTACAGATTATTTCTATGCTTCTATATTTTTTCTTCCTACCCCACTTATAGAAACTACTAATTAATTTGAAAAATTATTGGAATTTAATCAGAGAAGTGGTTAAGAAAAATTGGAATGGCACAGTCACACACTGTTTAAAAGGGAAGAGAAAGTTACCAGGTGGACATCATGAAGATCAATTCAGACATTGTTTAGGTTCTGCTGGTAATTGGGAATATGCTCAGCCACTAGAAGAGTCTCAGCTTTGGTGAGGATGGAGGCGAGAAGATCTCCACGGCCATAGCTCATATACAACGTTGGTATATCCAATTTATGTTTCTGCTATTTTAATATACACAATATAGTAAAATGCCAACACTGAAGGAGGTGTGTTAGTGTATTGTACAATACTGTTGTTGCATCATCGGTTTGTCAGATCAGTTCTTATCCCTGAAGCCATAAACTCCAACTTTCTTTTGAATATTTTTTTTTATTTTAAACACATAAACACATCAACAAAAACAAACACATAACTTAAAAACAACATAGGAACAATAAGTTCCATCGTATATCATACAGCAGTTCCAAATCGGTTTCTTTGCAGTTAGTGTTTTCCCTACTATACATTTCTATCTTTCATTCATAATCTCCTTATTCATTATCCATTTGTATGTACATTTCTTTATTTATTTAAACTTAGCTACTTATGACCAGATATTATTTACCTATATTATGCTATATATTTTTACTGTCATTTGTTCTCTTACATACAGATTATAGATATACATTCACATAATTATTCTTTTTCTTTGCCACTCTTATGTAATTATTATCCCATTTGGAAGATTATAAGGTATAGTTTAGAATGCTTTGTTTACCATCCTTCGCACCTGCTAAGACACCACCTTGTTTTCTCTTTCTTTTCTTTTCTCCCTCCCTTCCTTCTCTACTTCCTTCTTTTCTAGTCTCCATCCCCTTCTTCTTTCCCCTATCTCTTCCCTACTCCTACCCTTTTTCTTCTCCTTCCTACCTTCTCTCCCTCTCTTTCTTTCTCTTCCTCCCTCCTCTTCTTCTTTTTCTCTCACCTCTACCCACCTTCCCTTACCTCATTCTTCTTCCCTTACCTCTCCACCACACTTCTTCTTCTCCTACTTTCTCTCCTTCTCTTCCTCTCTCTTCTACCGTCCACTCCTTTCCTTTCCTTCGTCCTTCCATTCTCTACTTCCTTCCTTCCCTCCTTTCCTTCCTTCTTCCCTTCCTTTCTTTTTCTATTGTTATAGGTGTCTCTTTCGGATCCCAGTTCCTGTTTTCTTGGGGATGGTGTTTCCACACACCCAACTTTGTTTCATATCCTTTCCTTTTTTTCTTTAGGATTCTACAGTCTATTTTCCAACTATCGTCCTGATTTGAATTCACAAATCTTGGCCCCCTTGTTTTACTCATAATTATTATTTTTGAGTATTCTATTTTTTTCATTTTATTCCTTTGCTCCATCCAACTATACCAATTATGCCATATCCGATAAAATTCTGATTCTTCTTTCCCCTGTATTTCTTTCGTTAATTTATCCATTTCGGCACAGTCCATAATTTTTTTTATTATTTCATCTTCATTTGGAGTTAGTTTATTTTTCCACTTCTGGGTGAAAGCGATTCTTGCTGCTGTAAGTATATGTAATATTAGATATTGTATTTCTTTTTTGTATTTCATCGGTATGATTCCTAATAAAAAATAATAAAAAGAGTTCAGGTTTCCAATCTAACTTGACCTTTGTTATTTCTTCCAACCAATTTTTGATCCTATAAACTCCAACTTTCTACTCAGTGCAAGAATCAAAATGAATACAACTCTGTCAATCAGAATCACTCAATTAAACAGAATCCACAATCTTTCTGTGATAGTCCTGGGACATGGGCACTCATGTCTAACTCCTCTGTTAGGAAGTTTTTCCTAACATTGAATTGGGGCCTACCTTCAGTTACACTCTGAAATGAGAATGAACATGTCTTAGTGTCCTATATGTGATTCAGTTATTTGAAAAATTCTGCCCTTTGTAGTCTTCTTGTCTAAAGACTAAATATGACATCTCCTTTAAACTTTCTCCATAAAGTTAGTTTTTTAGTCCACTGATGATCCTCAGTAGGGGCTCAGTAGGGCTCAATAGGGGCCACAAAGAAGAGAGGGTCAACCTATTCTCCAAAGCATCTGAGGGTAGGACAAGAAGCAATAGATGGAAACTAGCCAAGGAGAGAAGCAACCTAGAACTAAGGAGAAATGTCCTGACAATTAGAACAATTAATCAGTGTAATGACTTGCTTCCAGAAGTTGTAGGTGCTCCAACAGGTTTTTAAGAAGAGATTGGGCAACTATTTGTCTGAAATTATATAGGGTTTCCTGCTTAAGCAGAGGGTTGAACTAGAAGACCTGCAAGGACCCTTCCTTATCTGTTATTCTGTGATTGTGTTATTTTCCAGTCTATCTAAATCCTTTTTAAAATGTAGTGCTCACAACAGGAGCCTAGTGGTCAATACAGGATTTCTTCAAAGCCAAATAAAAAGGGAAAAGAAATTGTCATTATTTGGAAATGATTATTGTTGCGATACAACTAAAAATGGTGTTGCTCTTTGTCCCCAACCACACTACTGATTACACTCGGTTTGTAATCAGCTATTCCAACCTTATTCACAAACACAGTTACCTCTACTTGTGTATTTTGTTTCCTAAGGGAAAATATTGCAAAGTTTCTATTAAAGTATGTTTTGTTACTTTCATCACATTTCATGGAGATCATTTTGAGTTTCATTTACAACTTCTAGGCCTTATCTGCTTTCCCATCCACCATGTGGGTCCTCTTCCCCTTTGTTCAGCTTTCCCACCATCTCTTTATTGAAATCATAAATAACAATAAATTATTCAGTAGAGGTTTAGAGGTGTTATTCAACTTGTATGCCGCCCTATTCCCAAGGGACTCAGGGCGGCTAACAAAACCGAAAGGGAAGGGGAACAATACAAAAGGAAAGGAAACAAAAACAAACAACAATACGGAAGCAATTTAAAAGGTCTCAACAAGCACCCAGTTCGAGTGGGGATGGAACTCAGCAGCCCCAGGCCTGCTGGAACAGCCAGGTCTTAACGGCTTTATGGAAAGCCTAAAGGGTGGTGAGGGTCCGAATCTCCACAGGGAGATCGTTCCAGAGGGCCGAAGCAGCCACAGAGAAGGCCCTCCTCTGGGTAGTTGACAGCCGGCATTGGCCAGCAGATGGAATTCAGAGGAGGCCTAGTCTGTGGGATCTAATGGGTCTTTGGGAGGTAATCGGCAGGAGGCGGTCTCTCAAGTACCCAGGTCCAATACCATGTAGGGCTTTATAAATGACAACTAGCAACTTGAAGCATATCCGGAGACCAATAGGCAACCAGTGCAGCTCGCGGAGGATAGGTGTAACGTGGGTGTACTGAGGCGCACCCACGATCGCTCGCACGGCTGCATTCTGGACAAGCTGAAGTCTCCGAACACTCTTCAAGGGATGCCCCATGTAGAGCGTGTTGCAGTAGTCCAGTCCTGAGGTCACAAGGGCGTGAGTGACTGTTGTGAGGGCCTCCCGGTTCAGGTAGGGACGCAATTGGTGCACCAGGCAGACCTGGGCAAATGTCCCCCTGGTCATAGCTGACAAATGGTGATCTAAAGTCAGCTGTGGATCCAGGAGGACACCCAAATTGCGAACCCTGTCTGAGGGGCGTATAATTTCACCCCCCAGCCTGAGAGTTGGAATACATGGCCAATTATTGGGAGGGAAAAACACAAGGCACTCGGTCTTGTCAGGATTGAGAGCAAGTTTGTTTACCCCCATCCAGACCCTGACAGCCTCCAGGCACTGATACATCACGTCAACCACTTCACTGAGTTGGCACGTGGCGGATAGATACAACTGTGTATCGTCCACGTACTGATGATATTTTATCCCGTGCCGCCGAATGATCTCACCCAGCAGCTTCATGTAGATGTTAAACAGGAGGGGGGACAGGACCGAACCCTGTGGCACCCCATACTTAAGGGGCCTAGGGGTCGACCTCTGCCCTCCAACCAACACCGACTGCGACCTGTCCGAGAGGTAGGAGGAGAACCACCGAAGAATGGTGCCTCCCACCCCCACCTCTCGCAACCGTCGCAGAAGGATACCATGGTTGATGGTATCGAAGGCTGCTGAGAGGTCAAGGAGCACTAGGATGGCTCTCCAGAGATCATCGGTCAGTGCGACCAAAGCAGTTTCCGTGCTGTAGCCAGGCCTGAATCCAGACTGAAAGGAGTCTAGATAATCGGTTTCATCCAAGGACCGCCGGAGCTGAGAGGCCACCACTTTCTCAACAACCTTTCCAACAAAGGGGAGGTTGGAGACTGGACGATAGTTATTTAAAATGTCGCCAAGACATCTCCAATTCTACGCGGGAGAAAACCCGAACAACTAGAGACCTACATATATATATATCTGGACAAGCTGAAGTCTCCGAATATATATATATATATAAAGTCACAACCCCTGGTATGCCCAAATATGGGAGGAAGGTCACACTTCCACTCTCTGTCTTTGGCTCGTCACAAGAGACCATCCAGACAGAAACCCATAGAGCACAGGTTCGATTCCCAACATGGGTATGGCTAGCTGATGAGAGCTAAATAGCTTGAAATAGATCTATACTAGTCTCCCTTTATTTATTTATCAGCATAAATATAACATATATATGTGTGTGTGTGTGTGTGTGTGTGTGTGTGTGTGTGTGTGTGTGTTGTGTGTGTTGTGTGTGTTGTGTGTGTGTGTGTATATAGTATACATATACATATACATATACACACATACACACACACACACATACACACACACACACACACATACATGCATACACTTGTATACACATTCATTCTCAGGGATGAACACACTGCAGTATTTTAGATTTTGTTAAAGTTTACAATTTCATCAGCCTAAAAACAGTGAGAAAGATTGCAGGAATTGCTGATAAAGAAGATACTGAAGTCACATATTATAAGAAATGTGAGAAAGCATAAAGGAAAGATAGTTCCCAGGTGGAAAAGAATGC
The DNA here is from genome assembly GCF_051295495.1 of Thamnophis sirtalis. Lineage (NCBI taxonomy): Eukaryota > Metazoa > Chordata > Lepidosauria > Squamata > Natricidae > Thamnophis > Thamnophis sirtalis. The sequence continues at coordinate 125,235,221 of NW_028261384.1, forward strand.
ATTTGAGCAAAATGATTTTGGCTTCTTCAGAAACTTCACTTTTTCTTCTGAATCTCAAATTTGAGGCTTTGAAGGTCAGGTAAGAGGGGAGCTTCCGTCCCTTATGGGGGAGCCCCTGAATTTGGTGAGGAAACCAAGAGCCCCCCTCCCCACCATAATCCCTCTTGTTCTATCGGAACCTGGAGGAGAGGGAAACAGAGAGAGAAGGAACTGGGTCCCTTTGTGAAGGGGGCTGGAGACCCTTCCTTTGAAGGGATCTTGAGAGGCTGCAGGGGGTGTTTTGGGGAAGGGGGAGGGGAAACAGGTGTGATCCCTGAGAATCCTCCCAAGGGAGGGAGTTGGGCTGAAGATTAGGGGGAAGAAGAAAAGTTGCGGCGACCCAGGGAAGGTTGGAGGTGGTGGGCTGGGAGACCCCAGGAGTTTCAGTCTAGATGTCCTCATTGTGCCCCCTACCAAAAAATCTGGGGTGGTTGAAATACACATTGGCGCCATTGTTGTCTTGGGTGACATCTGTGAAAAAAATTCAGGTGCTCAGGCATGAAAATGTGCCGCTCAAACACTATACTTTTCCACTCACACTGAAAAAAAATTAGAGGGAATATTGATTGACACCTTTCCAAGTTACCAGTGGCATGGAATTTGTCCCCATGCCTGAACTGTCCAGAGAAAACCCCCCTCCTCAATGTCTTTAACAGAGTGGATGGATTCTCTGGAAAAAAGGTGGGAGAATACCAAGAAAGCACTACCAGAAGCTGCGGAAGAATATAAAAAGTAGGCCGACCAACACCACTCGCTTCAACCTCCCTTCCGTGTGTGCAAGAAAGTTTTCCTGTCAACCAAATACATATGGTTGAGACCGCCTAGCAAGAAACTAGGACCTAAGTTCTTGGGACCATTCCCAATAGTGAAAGTAATTAACCCAGTGACAGTTCAGCTAAGCCTCCCCCGCAATTTAGGGAAAATACACCCCATTTTCATTGCAGCCGGCTAAAACCAGCCTTTGGGTCTAGGTTAAGACCTCAGACCCAGCCATTTCCTCCTTATATAATTGTGCAAGGAGAAACCCAATATGAAATGAAGAAAACTTTAGATTCTAGACTGTATAGGGGCCGTTTGCAATATATAGTTCATTGGAATAAACATTCAGCATTGGTCTGGAGCTATCAGGGTCCAGAGTTGGGATGTGAAAGCAGACATTTAGTTCCATGACAAATATCCTGACAAGCCAAAGGGTCCCCCCCAGGGGCGGGGGAGAGAGGTGGTTAGTTGAATAATCTTAAACCTGCATTACTCTCGTTACAGGATATGTTTTTCTCCTGAGGGGGAAAAAGCCTGTCAGACCTGGAAGCCATCTTTTACCTTGGAACTTCAGGCCTCCCACATATCCTACTGTGGGAATAAGGAAGGGGGAATTATACAGAGTGTGAGTGATATATAGCCATAATAACATACTTTCTCCGAAAGGCAAGGTCATCAGAGGAGCAGTTGATCCTATGGAGAGACTTCTCCTGCATTCAGTCCCAGGCCTACAAGTGGAAGTACCCCTTCCTTCCTTCCTTCCTTCCTCCTTTCACCTTCCTTCTTTCCTTCCCTCCCTCCCTCTTTCTTCCTTCTAGCCTTCCTCCCTTTCCATTCTTTCTCCTTCCTTCCTTCCTCTTGCCTATCTACCTTCTGTCTTTCTGCTCTTTAGATCTCTCTTCCTCCTTCCTTCCTCTTTCCATCCTTTCACCAAAAATCAGGATGTTTTATTAGCATCAGCATCATTCTGCTGAAAATGCCAGATTCTGTGGTACTTCTGGATGAAATTTAGAAAATTACAGAGACATGAGGAACCATTATATAATTTCACTTGGCAAAACTCTGATTAAAATAATAGCAACAAAATGTAAGGTTTTTTAATTTTAAAACTCTAGCAAAACATAGATTTATTTCCAGTTTAGTTAATTAATGTCATTATAAAAAGGAATGCAATTGATTAAATAAAAATGACTTTTTCTTTTATTAAGAATACTTATTCTATATTAAACTAGAAAATATTTCATAGGCCCTTCAACAAGTTTGTTATAAGTTTTCAGGAATGCATGCATTCTTGAAACTGATACCATGTAATGTTAAAAAGCAGATGGCTAACTAAGTACACTAAAACCATGTTTAATTATTTGCTACTTGAGGCCAATAGCAATGATGAAGAAATTTCTGTCATCCTCAGTGACAATAGTTTTAGGGCCAAAAAATAAAACTCTATATATTGGATCTGTTGAATAGAGAAAGGCCTGCCCCCCCCCCCAAATGAGGCACCTTCCACAATAATAGGAGAGGAGAGACAGCCTAGAGACAGCAATCACAAGGCAGAAAGTAGCTAAGAGAACGGGTGCAGGGGTTGGGAGAAGGCATGGGATGGGCTTCCAGCAGCGGCTGCTTGGATTTGCCATTTGATGGGAAACTTGCCTCTTGGAAGGAATGACCCAGCTTGGCTCCCACTTTCAACGACCAAACGGAAAAGTGAAGAGGCAGGAAAGATGCTGCCCTAGACCCTCTGCAGTCCCTCTCATCTGGCCAGAATGCCAGCGAGAGTGTTGGGCTGAAGGAAGGAGGGAATATACACACTCGCGTTCTTCCCCTCCTCCCCCCCACCTCTTAGAAGTCCAGCCAGCTGCCCACCAAGCTCTCTGCGGAGACTCACCCAGAATTTTCACTGCGATTTGCCTGGTGAGGGGAGGCGGCAGGTTGATGCAGACCAAATCCACATCCTGGTGCAGCAGGACCTCATCTATCCGGCTGGTATAGAAGGGGACGCTCATCTCCTTGGCCAGTTCTTCCGCCTCTTCCTGAGTGCGACCCCAGAGCGCCTTCACCGCGAAGCCCTCATCCTTTAGAAGCGGGATGATGACCCGGGCGGTCAGGCTGGTGCCAAACACGCCCACCCCGGGCAGCATGGTTGTTGCTGCTGCGGCTGCTTCTGCCTGCTTCTCTCCACCCTCACCTTTTTCCTCCCCTTCCTCCTCCTTCTCCTCGCCTCTGCGTTCGGCCCTTTCGCATGGAGCCTCAAGATTACGAGCAATGCAGGGTTGCTACGCTAACTGCTGCTGCTGCTGACGCTGCCCCTCCATAGCCGGGTCATCCCAAGTGGAGCTCCCCCAGCCTAGCTGCATTGCGCACATGTGCAGGCATTCAAGGAATCCGGCATTTTTTTAAAAAAAACAACCCACCGGATTCCTTGAATGCCTGCGCCTGTGTGCCACGCAGCTAGGCACAGGGAGCTCCGGGTCATGCACATTTGCAAGTACGCTCAAAGAAAGCATTGTAGCGCACACGCGATGAACGTACAGAGGCGGGGAAAGTGGCGGCAGGCATACACCGGGGAAGGAAACCCCGCTTTCTTTTAAGTGCACAAAAGTGGTGCACATACCACACAAAGCTCAGGGCCATCTGAGAATCTCCAGACTTAAAAGCTGAGGCTTGCAAAAACGTGGCAAAGAAAAGCGGCAGGCCGACGATGCCCGTCCCCAGATCGACACGATCTCCTCCTTCCAAGGCTCGCCAACCCCTGCATCGAAAAGAAGTGGAAGAAGTTGGGGCGATAAAACGCCGGGGGGAGGGGGGCATTGGTAGGAATCCTATATGCTCTTTTCTGCAGGAATGTGGGCAGTAAATGCTGTCCCTCCCCCTCCCCTGGCACTTACGGTGGTGAAGGCTGTTTGATGTTGCTGCTGTTGCAGTTTTTCTGGTCCGAGGCAGAAGCTGCCTGCCTAAGATGGCCAGATTATAACACGGGGCGACTGACGATAGTTTGAGCGAGTGCGGCCGGCGCAAACTACCGTCAGTCACCCCATGCTCATCAAAACAAGTCCAGGGAGTGTAAGTGTTGGGCAGGAAGGCTTCTAGCGGTTCCCGGGCGGTGATCCCATCACCATCTGCTTGTGGTTCTTCCCGCCCGGATGCCCAAAGCCTCCCAGCCCACCCGGGACGAGTCAGCTGCAGTGCAGCCGGTGGTGGCCACCCCATCCGCCCACTCACTCGCTACACTACCCCGCCCGTCACTTACTCTGGGTGAGTTCGGAGAAGCGGCGGCCCCAGGAGTCAGGAGAGCCGGGACAGGCTGGGAAGCGGACGGAGCCGGAAGGGGTCCCACAGAGGAGTCTCTGGCCGCTGCGCTCGCCTCGCCCGCTGGCCCCGAAGTGCGCGAGGGATGCTTTGGCGGAGAGGCACCGCTTCCAGACCCTGCGGAGGGCCACACACACAGGTGGCTCTTTGGGCGAGGCGGAGACTTTTCCATGGCTTGTCCGGAAGTGGGGCTGGAAAGGTGAGCAGGCTCCCCCGCCCATCCGCCCGCTCACTCGCTACGCTACCCTGCCCATGAGAGCAGCAGTGGATGGGCGGGGGAGCGAACGATCAAAGAAGGCGCCAAAATTAAAAAGCGGTATCTTTTGGGAACGGCCCAGGATGCGGGAAAAATTATGATAAAGCGTGCCTGTCCCTCCAAATGCGGGACGTCTGGTCACCCTATGCATACCAACCTGATGATGCTCTTTGAAGATGGAACTCACATGACACCTAAGGGATTTGCAGATTGGACAGTGGGATGAGGGTTACCAGGGAAAGGGGATTTGGTCACATATTGATAGGTATGATTTTGTGTGCTTTTGCCTCAGATCTTGCTTTGCTTAGCTGCTATCTTTTCATAACCAGTAAAAGTACTCTTAATTCTGTGAAATGGAGTTAAGTGGTTTCTTTCTTGGTTGCTGAGGGAGGCCGGCTTGACAAGAGGAGAGGAGAACAAAGGAAAGCAATAATCCGGTTCTGAGGGAAAAGAAGTCGTAGACATTAGCCAGCCCCTTCCTGCCTGGGAAATAAATAGTAGGGGTTTGGAAGTGGCCTGTTGTCACAGACAACCGTTTGTTTCCCAGTGTACCTCAATCAAGTCGGATTCCTTGGCCAGAAGCAGGTTTGTCATGACTAATTGCTCTGTCGTTGAGGTGGAAACAATAGTTAGTGCATTTGCCTCAGCCAGTGTGAACAGGAATGGTTTTTGCTTGGCTTAATCATTGAAGGACTTTTTATCTTGATTTCTCATGTGAACAGAGACTGTTCTTGCCCTGTTTAATAAGAGGGAAAGACTTTCATTTGTGACTAATTATTTTTAGTTTTGTCTATCCAGTGTGAATAAAGACTGGGTCAGAACGCTCTTGTTCTGCCTCTGTTTCTAGCTTGAGGGAACGAGTTTTGGCCCCAGATATCATCTCGCCTCTATCCTCCAACTGACAAGAGTCCCAGGTGGTATCTGTATAAATCAAAGACAAATAGGAATCACTTAATGATGTCTGGATGATGCTCCGTGGTGTTTCTGGGGTCTTTTTTAAATTTTATTTCATTTCATTCCTAGACTAAGTGCCAGAGCTACAACAAGGGTTGTCATCTCCCCTCTCTTCTCAACAACCAAGAGTCCAAGTTAGTGGCTCAATACATCAAAAACAAACAGAAGAGTGGTAGCTCAGTCTGGATAGGCCTCAGTGACGAAAATGAGGTGAGTCTGACTTTTTTTCATTTCATTTTTTTTTTAAGAAATATCCTGCCTACATGTTACTTTCTTCACTCGGTAATTTTATGCACAGACTCCTGTTATTTTTGATGAGTCAACTGCTGAGGGCAAAATACAGCTATGAACCTGGGATATTTTGTTGATGCTCATAAATTCAGTCAGAGCTGGATTTAAACATAAGCTAAACCAACTACAGTTGAGGCCTGAACAATCTGAAGAAATTTCAGCATTTGTTCTTTCTGGCTTCCTGGTTCATGTGGCATTTTATACATCATGTAGGTGATAAAAAATCTTGTGTAATCATTGTTTAAATAATATTTTAATAAAGTTTAAAAATAGATTTTTTAAAATGTCAGTGTGTTAAGATTGAGTAAGGAAGATTTGTTATTTGCTAAAAGATACAGGATGAAATATGGGATTAAGTGATTTTAAGTTGTCTTGTTAGAAAAGGTGATAAGTTACTAAAATTGTTTAGTGATATCAATTCTTTGATTTAGCAAATGCATTCCTTATTATTTATACAAATAAATTAATCCTTATTACTTATTCTGTCAGCCCTATGTATTGGTGTATACATGAGTGTATAATATACCGTATATCTATTTACACATTTATATATATATGAAAACCAATGATCTAGTAGAATATAGAACAATACAATACATCACATCCTGTCATGACATGACATGGCATGACATGACATGACATGACATATCATAGCATAGCATAAAATAACATAGCATAGCATAACATAACATAGCATTAAAGATAACTTTTAAATTGCTTTTGGAGTGTACTATTGTAATCTATGAGAGAGATCAAGACAGCTAAATTAAAAATATATAATCAGCCTATGCCTTTATTTAAAAAATGTATTTTTTACTTTATGTTTCTAACTATTAAAGTACAGGTGTGTTTCTTTATATATTTCTTATTATATTGTCAGAATGATTCCTTCCTTCCAGAAAAAAGGGTGTGTGTGTGTGAGAGAGAGAGAGAGAGATAAAATACCTAGCACTGCTATTTGGTCATAATTTAGAAGCTTCCTTGGTATCACTGTAGTCAGTGCAAGATGTAGAGTAGGAACGCCCTTAAGCTAAAGAAAGCTTGGAGGGGGCCCATTAATTAAGAAATGCACCATAAATTAATTTAATTTTAAAATTGAGCCACAAAATCTGGAAGATCCTAAATTTGCAACTAAATGTGGTATAACACCAAAATTTAAAAATATGTTAAAATAATCAAACTTGCATAATGGAGATTTGGATGTATGATGAATTATTTGTGATGTTGAAAAGTGTGTGTGAAACTTTATTTGGAAAAGGAAAGCTAGGAAATTAAAGGGAACATACAGAACAAATCATAGGAAAAGAGGGGGTAAAAGTGGACACAAATGAAATACAGGAAGATAAGGTGGAAAAAATAAGAATTGAAAATAAAATGCAGATAGATTATTTCACTGGGATTTATAGTCACAGGAAAAGTAGATAAAGGGGGAGATCTCCCAAAAAAGAAACCACAAAATAATAAGGAAAGGAATAGAACAGGGAAAACTCTGGGGAAAGTTGGTAGAAAAATAAATGTAAATACTCTGAAAAAAAGATACAATCACTACAAAAATAGTGGGGGGGGGAATAAATTAGGGGAAAGGGGGAGAAGAAGGAAAAGAATTAAAATGGATTTTGGGAGCCCAAGAGAAAATGGTTAGAAGGGGAAGAGGAAGAGGAAGGGGAAAAGAGTTTCATTAGTAAACTAAAGAGAATAGTAGTAAGATTGTTATTGTTATGTAACTAATTAAGAAATAAAGAAATGATTGTATATTTAATGATAGAAAAAATTGAAATAAATGTTCTCCATGCTTAAATTGAATTAGAGAGTATATGCTGTTTATAGCAAAATATACCAATGGAGAAATGAAAATTTGGTGTAACTTCAAAGGGGCAAATTGAAGATATTGTTTATGTATTAAGAAAAATAGCTATAAAGATGGAAAATAATGGAAGAGAAAGTGAAAACAAAACTATGACGTAAAAAGGACTATGTAATTGAGAGGGTGTAAAAGAAAAGACCCAGAAAACTCTTTGTTCCTACAAAATGTATAATTTGTATTAAAAATAAAAACCTTGGGAAAATAATAATAAAGAGATGCACCAGAAATGCATTTAAAGTATAGCTAAACAAACACATCTACATACATATGTACAAGTACTGTATATATACCTACACACATAAATGTATACATACACTTTGTGTGTTTTCTTTTTGAAGAAGGAACAACTTTATCTTGACAGTACAATAAATGTTCATTGTAGGCAGCCTTCCATTTCTATTTGTTATGGTGGGAGAAGAGTGGATGTAATAACCTGGGGTTTTTTACCCAAAATGCAGTTCTGCAGTCCATATTTTAAACATCTGAATCTTATATTCTACTACTATATACGTATATGTATATATAATTTCTACTGCACTCATTGTCATAAACTGAGTATGATATGATGTTTTGCATTTTTTTTTTAAATAATGCATATGAGCTATAAAATTTTGTCACTTGACAATTGAGGAGAATTGCTTGGACTTGTTAATCACAGCCAGTATCTAAGAACTGCCCACTCCTCAACTCTTCCAGCTAATCTGTATAGTTTGTAAAAGGTTGCTTAACTTCTTAACATGTGCTCACAGTCTGTCTTTTGTCAACAGAAAGGGCAATGGAGATGGGCTGATGATTCTGCCTTCAATTACAATACGTGGAATGCAGGCGAGCCAAATAACAAATATGAGGAGTACTGTGTGGAGCTGACATCTGGTACTGGTAAGCCAACACTTCTTACCTGGTGGTTTTTGATGAACCATGTTTTTAAGCTAGGGCCATCAGGAAAACAAGGTTTTGTTTGTTTAACTTCAAGTGATCCAATAAATCAGAGGAATGGAGCCCATATATTTCGTGGAGTTTTCCATAATTAGCTTTTCATGAGGGAAAAGCTGGATAACTGTTCTCCAGATACAATTTAATATTTCCAAAACTGGTACCCACCAGATGCATCAGAGTATGCCTTCCAACATCAACGGAATACTGAGAGTGGATGTCAAGCAAACCTGGAAAGCAGCAGAATGGAGAAGTCTAGAAAAAGTTCCCCTCCCCTGCTCTCCTTTTCCCTCCCCTCCCCTCATCTCCTCTTCCCTGAATCCTAGATCTCTTTCTGTGATGAACTTTACAATGACAATCCATTTTTGAGGCGTAGCAGGAGGGCCGCTCAATAACTGTGTTCAGTTCTCCATTTATTCTCCAGAAGTTAACATTTGCTTTGCTTTTCATGGGAAATTCCATTGGAACCAGTGGAAATTTTCCATGCAATATAAAGAATGGCAATATTCTCCAGACTGCTGTTGAAGGAATTAAGAAGTAACTTCTCTCTTATCTTTGGTGTTTTAGATTTTAGAAAGTGGAATGATTTGTCCTGTGACCTGTTGAATGCCTACATCTGTAAGTACCAGATGTAGAGCCATCTGGAAAAACAGCAGCTGGGATGCAACTAGAATCAGCTACGAAATACTTTCAGATTTGACTGACACCCTGTTTATTTTACTGCCTCTGAATCATTCGGAATGAAAGATCAGATCTTCTCCATTCCTATCCACATTTCCCCTTAGAATAGACAACTTCACCACGATGCTCGTCTCCTGACTTTTCTCAGTAGCAAATGCAATATGAATAAATTTTATGCAACACATATATACTACATTTCTGGGTGTATTTCTATCATTCAAGAGGGTGGAAGCAGTTATACTGGTTGCATCGAATCTAAGAGTTTCATCCAGTGTTTCAGGAGAAAGGAATAAAAGGAATGAATGGAAGAGAGGGGAGAAAACACATGTTGGTCCCCAGGGGCATCATGGCAGAAGGGGGTCCAAAAATGTCAAGATGACAATAACAACAGGTGGTTCTGCTAAGTAAACACAAGGCAGGAGAGTTACAGGCAAACACAAGCAGTTAGTTTCATTTCAGCACACAAGCCCAGACAGACTGCTAGTTTACTTCTCCGAGCAGCAGACTGCTTTCTTAAGTTTCTGCTTCAATTCTGTGCACAGACTCATATCTGTTTAAGTTCCCATTGGCTGACTTATTTGCTATGCCTATTCATTGGCTGACCTTGTTCCCATGTCTCTCCCAGTCATGAATATTCTAACAAACCATTTGTCCAGGATGGTACAAGGACTCCTGCCTTGGGCTGGGTGTTGGACTAAAAGACCTCTAAGGTCCCTTCCATCCTTCTGATTCTGTGATTCTAACTTATATGAAAGGCAATAAAAGAATCAGGTCACCTCCTATAAAATTTGTTCATTTCTCAACCATTTTTAAGAAGATTTTAGATATCCATTTGTCTGATCGGTGTAGGGTTTCCTGCCTTAGCGGGGGGTTGGACTAAAAGACCTTCAAGATCCCTTCCAACTCTGTTATTCTATTCTATTCATTTCTCAACAATTTCTCTTTAATTCTAACTCTGAGTTTTTGGAAAACTTTTAGGATTGACTTCAAAGTTTGGCACCTAATATATTTCAAGGACAAATGAGAAGCAGAGTGCCAGAAGCAGAGTGCCATGTGGCTAATAGATTAGCTGCTTTGTTTTGAAATAAAGTTTCAATTCATTCTATTAATTGTCCTTGCAGGACAAGCTCAATTAAGTTACAAAAAATTAGCATGCCATAGAAAGAGTGACCTATAGTGATAGCATTACAGGGATTAGTTCCATTGGGGAGTATCCTGAATTTGACTTATCCTGAAAAACTAAACAAAATCTGGCCTGATTAGGAAGGTCCATTAATTTGGGAAGTCAAAAATCGAGAAAGAAAATAAATGGCAAATTACTTCTGAAATGTTTTTGGAAAAGTATATGGACTTGTTCATATAGTCCCCAGGAGTAAAGCATCACTTCAGGAAGCCATTATCATAAATCATTCTCTTCTTACCAGTTCAGTCTGCATGGAACATCTCCACTGGTTCCATTGAATTTTTCATGAAAAGCAAAGAGCATTGGTTTCTGGGGAACAAAAGGTGAACTGAAGATGACTTGGCTAAAAACAGAGTTGACAGCGGTAAAATGAAGTGCTGACAAGGAAACACCAGCTATTCATAATTCCTCTCCAGACAGAATTCCAGTCCAGACAAGTGCTCCAGATAGTTTTTCTTACTTCTTGTGGGGCGATCATAAACTGTGGTCTCTGGGAAAGTTTAGAGTTCTTGGAGATGAGGAATAACCATGTCAATCAAGCAACAATATGTACTTTTAACGACACCGATTTCCTTTTCTAATCATTTCCACAAATGGTTTGTTAACTGCTTTCAGCTATTAGGAATCTTTGCATCAGCGGGGTTTACTGCATAAGGTGAAGGTCCTTCAATTCTTAACCAGATAAGTGTTAAATCTAATCTACAATATTTTTGAATAAACAGCAAAAGGGTTATTACTACTTTGATTCTGGAAAGTTTCAAGTGGACTAAGAGTCCAGATAAATCAGACTAGAGCTGGAAGTCATTTAGTCCATCCTCCTACTCAAGCAGGAGATTTCAGACAAGTGACTGTCCAATTTCTTCTTAAAAACCTCCAATGATGAGACTTTACTCATTCATTATTCACACAAGCCGTGTGTGTGTGTCTGTGTCTGTGTCTGTGTGTGTGTGTGTGTGTGTGTGTGTGTGTGTGTGTGTGTGTGTGCGTGTCAAATACCACTCACTCATCACTAAAGCCTACAAATTTGAAATTTGGCACATATGTTCCTCTTGGCTTTTAGGTGCTCCCTAAGGAAAGATTTTTTAAAATGACCATCTGATTATTAGTATTTCTTATACAGTAATTAACACGTTCTGATGCTAAGCAGTTCTGCTCCTCCTCCCCACCTGAAAAGAACTTTGTTCCAACTGCCAGTTGCTGCACATTCCGTTACCTCAGTTCAAACTGGCAGGCATTCCACTCCTTCGCTCAGGAACAGTCTGGGGCTCCTAACAGTACTAAACATCAGCACTTTACCAAAATGTTTACACCTTCCACCTATGGAACTGCTTCTGGACTCAAGGTGGCAAGATTAATATTCCCTTATGTGTTCCAATTGACTATCACTGAGCCAAGAGATTGTAACCTGAGTGAAGCGGATTTCTCCTGCATTGCCTGATCACATCACGAAGCATGGGTATCAAGCTAGTAAAGCATATATATGCATAGAGAATGTAGATTCTCAGGAGGCATCCAAGCCATAAAACAAAACACCTATTTCCAAAGAAACATTGTATTCATCCATGGATGAAGACCCAGGCACATAGCTATTATTAAATGAACGGGAGGAGAATTTCAAAAACTCCTCAAAAATGTAAGGCTGTATAAATCTCCATTCAGTCGGTGTCTATCATCCAAACCCAAAAGGAAATATTTCATAGATGGCTAAATGGGATCTCTGATATCCCAAGGAGGTTTAAGTGTCTTCCAGAAGAGCGAAAATTTTTAGGCTATTTGTGGCCAGGCTGAGGTTTTTCTGTGCCTCCTGCTGTATCCCTTTTAAGAAATATCCTACAGTGGTAGACATGTGACAAAGCAAAGAAATTTTGGAGTAAGATTCATATTTTAATACAGAAATTTCTTAAAACAAAGTTAAAGTTGAAAGCAGAAACTTTTCTTTTGGCTTTAATTTAAAAAAATAGACTTAGAGAAAAAAATTGAAACTTTGATCTTATATATGTTAACAGCAGTAAGACTACTGTATGCAGAAAAATGGAAGGACATTTCAATTCCCAACATGGACGGATGGCTGCAGAAGCTGATGGAGTTTGCTGAAATATCCAAATTGATCATTTTGATTAAAGAAAAGAATATTAGTACATTTGTTTCCACATGGAGACCGCTTCTGAACTTTGTGCTTGAGGTGGGGAAAAAAATGAAACTGTGATTTTGAGTTTTACCAGTTAGATTGATAGATGCTTATAGAAATGGCTAATTGATATTATTATGAAAAAGCAAAGCGTTGTGGTTTGATTTTAATGCTTTACTGAACTGTAACAGAGGGGAATTTGAAGTCAACACTTTTTATCATTTTCACGGCCCTTTCTCACTTCTCTTCCCACTGTGCCTTCCTATTTTGTATTTTGTATCTTATCTTATAACCTAATAAAATGTTTTTTTAAAGAAAGAAATATGCTACAGGTAATTCTCAGCTTGTAACCATTTGTTTTAGTGATCATTCAAAGTTACGATAGCACTGAAAACAGTGACTTACGTATGATCAGTGGTGAAATCCAAAAAAATTCCCTACCACATACTGGTGGGTGTGGACTGGTGGTCATGTGACCAGATGGGCATGGCCAACTTGTAAAATGTTGTGAAACTCAGTTAACAATGTTCTTGTATAATTGTGGTCATAAGTTTTCTTTCTTTCTCTTTCTTTCTCTTCCTTCCTCTCTCTTTCTCTCTTTGATTTGTTTCCCTCTCTTTTCCCTCTCTCTCATTCTCTCCCTCCAGCTCTTTCATTTCTCTCTCTCTTTCCCTTCTCCCTCTCTGATTTGTTTCTCTCTCTTTTCCCTCTCTGTCATTCTCTCCTATTTTTTGGCTGTTTTCAGGCTGTTTTGGGGAAGCTTTCTAATGCTCCAGTGCCTGTGAAGACCAGGTGGCCAGTAAATATGAGTGCACCGGAAACCAGAAAAGCAGTGGACAATGGTGCGTGTGCCCACAGAGAGGGCTCTGCATGCCATCTCTGGCACACGTGCCATAGGTTTGCCATCAAGACTCTAAAAGATGCATTAAAAATTTATTCATATTACATTTGCTATTGAAAAAAATCAGGAGAAGAGCATCATGGTGAAGTTGTCTATTCTAAGAGGAAATGTGGATAGGAAGGGAGATCTGATCTTTCATTCTGAATGATTCAGAGGCAGTAAAATCAACAGGGTGTCAATCAAATCTGCAGGCATTTCGTAGCTGATTCTAGTTGCATCCCAGCCGCTGTTTTTCCAGATGGTTCTACAGCTGGTACTTACAGATGTAGGCATTCAATCTGTCACAGGACCAACCATTCCACTTTTTTAAACCTAAAATGCCAAGGATGACGGAAGTAACTCCTTAATTCCTTCAACAGCAATTTGGAGAATATTACCATTCTTTAAATTGCATGAGAAATTTCCACTGGCTCCAATGGATTTTCCCATGAAAAGCAAAGCAACTGACATCTGGATAATAAATTGAGAACTGAACACAGTTATTGATATTCTCCCTCCTGCCACTTCCCAAAAATGAATTGTCATTGTAAAGTTCATTATAGAAAGAGATCTAAGATTCAGGGAAGAGGAGATGAGTGGAGGAGTGGGATCTTTCTCCAGTCTTCTCCATTCCGTTGCTTTCCAGGTTTGTTGGACATCCACTCTCAGTACTCCATTGATGTTGAAAGGTATACTCTAATGCATCTGGTGGGTACCAGTTTTGGAAAGATTAAATTGCATCTGGAGAATAGTTATCCAGCTTTGCCTTCAATGAAAGCTAATTATGGAAAACTCCATGAAATATATGAGCTCCATTCCTCTGACTTATGGGATAACTCAAAGTTAAATGAACAAAACCTTGTTTTCCTGATGGCCCTGGCTTGAAAACATGGTTCATCAAGAACCACCAGAAAGTGTTGGTTTACTAGTATCAGATGTTAGCTCCACACAGTGCTCTTCCTCATATGCGTTATTTGGCTCACCTGCCCTCCACATATTGTAATTGAAGGCAGAATCATCAACCCATCTCCATCGCCTTTTCTGTTGACAAAACACATGAACATATGTTAAAAAGTTAAGTAACCTCTTGGGATGACAAACTATACAGATTAGCTGGAAGAGTTTAGAAGTGGGCAGTTCTTAGATACTGGCTGTGATTAACAAGTTCAAGCAATTTCCCTCAAATGGTCAAGTGAAAATTTTTGTAGCTCACTGCTACAAAATTAAATTAAATTAAATTTTTAAAAAATTGCAAGACATCATATCATACGCAATTTATGGGAATGAGTGCAGTAGAAATTTTATGTATATAGTAGCAGAATATAAGATTCAGCTGTTTAAAATTTGGACTACAAAACTGCATTTTGGTTTTTAAAAACCCAGGTTATTACAACCATTCTTTCCCCACCATTCGTATTTACCATAAAAATAGAATTGGGAGGCTGCTTGCAATGAACTTTTTTTATTATATTGTCAAGATAAAGTGATCCCTTATTCAAAAAGAAAACACACACACCTACACACAAAGTTTATATTTATATTCATGCATGTATGCGTTTATGTGTGTATGTATATATACTTTTGTATGTGTATATGTTTAGCTATACTTCAGGTGCATTTCTGGTACATTTCTTTATTAATGGGCCCTCCAAGCTTTCTTTAGCTTAGGGGCCCTCCTACTCTACATCTTGCACTCACTGACTGTAGTGATACCAAGGAAGCTTCTAAATTATGACCCAATAGCAGTGCTAGGTATTTTATCAAAACTGGCTCATGACCATTAATTCAATCATACGGCTCGGTCAAAATCATAAACAAAGATAGCCTATGTAATATTTCCAAATCTAGATCACAAATGTTTATTTACTCAGCACTTACTCCCTTTGTATATCAGGTGATTAATTCACAAGTCACTCTAAAGAAATTTCCTTGCCTGTTTGAGACCATTGTTAGTAAAACCAAGATTTATTTCTTTAAAATTTACCAATGAAGGTAGAATGCACATATTGTAATGGAAAACTGGATGATTGATTGATTCACTGACTGATTGATTGATGTTTTTCATTTTTTAATTGCTCGTGTCCTTCAGAGCAGGGCTCTCTAATTAATTTCATTTATAACTGGTTTTATCTCCAGCTCAATTATCTAAAAGCTCCCACTGGTTTTTAAAAACATTTTTGAATAAACACAAACAGACAAAACAAACAAAAAACCCACAAAACCATCTTCCATTACAAATTGCAGAAAGTGTGTCAATTGGTGCATCCCTTCCACCATCGTCACCTACAATTCATGTCAAATCATATATTTTACATCAAATATATTTGTATATGTGTGTGTGTTATTTTACGTCCTTTTACCTAAAATATTCCAGATTTAAAGCAAAACCACATAATGGCATTCCATTAACTCTTCCAAATATCATCCAATAACATTACATCTTTATAACATGTTCTAAATAAAAAATGGTTATATTTAATAACAGAGTTTCTAAACCTCCTTTCGTAGTCACCATTTGCAATTTATATCAAATTTCCTCTTATCAAACCAATGCATATGTATACATTATTCTCATTATCAATCATTTACTTAACTATATCCATTATCACTTCATTTTTTACATAATGCTCTAAATTTAACTAAGTTTGGCTTAATTTTTATAATAAGCTTTCATATATCAACCTGTGTCTTTCCAGTAATAGTGCAGTGTTACATCTCTTGCCATTTGTGGCATTAGTATTCTGGTTAATTCCTTAGTCAATTTTGTATGTACTTCTCTTCGCAACTTGTTGCTTGTTGCATATCTTGTATAGGTTCAAAACCCTCTATCTGCTTCTTCAATCAGCTTATCTTTGGTTATCACTAGTACTTCTAACAAAATTTATCTCATTGGTTCCATAAATTCTTCTCTCTTTTCTTCTTCTATGCCTTGAAATCTGGGGTAATGCTCCAGTCCATCTTTCTCCCCTTTCCATATTCCACTCTTTCCATTTCCAACCATGCTCAGTTCACTGTCGGTATCAACAATTTTCTTATCTCTTTGTTTATTTCTTCCTTCAGTTTTTAGAGCTCTGACCTCCACTTTCTTCATTTGATGAACATCCTCAATTTTTCCATCAAATTTTACGGTTCTACAATCTATGATCTCCAATCTCGTCTCAATTTTCTCTGTTACTTCTAATAATTTTTGAATTTCAAACATAATCTTTTGCAATGTTAAGGTTTCTTTTTCATGTTGCACCATTCTTCCAACTTGTAAACACTGCCACTCTGGCATTCAAAACTTTTTATTAGGTTTAAAGCAAGTTCATTTATAATCTTTCAAGACAAGGCTTTGTTTTCATTCCACTCCAGCGACCAATGATGTTCCCAAAGAGCACCTGTATAAACAACCCATGCTCTTCTCACTATCACCCTCTGTAAACAAGCAGAAAAACCTTGAAATACAAAGTCAAAGGATCAAAGAGAAAAAGGAAAGGACAATATTTCCAAGATTCAAGCCTCCAGCCTCCAAGGGCAGTGTTACTTCCTTTCCCTCTGTTATTACAGCCCTCTTTGTATTCCTTTTATATCTTCTGTATATTCTGGACTTAAAGAAAACAAAAATTCTAAGTGGAACAAAGAAAAAAGAAAAAAACCCCATCCAATCCAGCATTATAAAAATAAAGAAAAAGATTTTAATCCATAGGTAAAAGAAAGAATATAAAAAGTAGAAGAAGAAAAACTAATCCGTTCAACCTAAGGAATAGGAAACATTTGCAGAAGTTCCATCCGTAAAAGAGGGGGAAAAAGGATAACAAACTGTCTAATGTGGCTTAATTTCACCGCTTATTCTGTTTTCAAATTTAATTTAGCTTTCATTTTTTGGGGTGGAAGAGTCTTTTATAACAAAAGGATTTCCTCACCAGATGGACACACTTTCTCTTTCCATTTTCCTCCTGTTCTGGAGCTGTCCCAACTTCAGCAGCTTCAATGGTTTGCTTCTGTCACTGACAAAAATATATTCTCCTGGATCAATCAGGGACTTAGCCGTGTCCCTGAGATCAGTAGGACGTACTCTTCCCTATCACTGTCTCTTCGGGACGGTTTAGGTCCAAAAGGACCGCCCAGCGGCAAAAGTATCAACTGTGATCTTGGAGCTCCATGATCACATGTCATGTCATCGCAGCATCAGCATCCTCTCTAAAAGCCCCCAATGTTGACCAGCAGTGGTAAGTATATATACACAGAGGGTGCACATTTTCAGGAAACATTCAAGCCTTAAACACCCATTTCCAAAGAAATGTTTGATTTATCCATGGGTGGAAACCAGAAATCTAGCTAGAATTAAAAGAATGATTGGAGAATGTCACCCAAAATCAAAAGGGAAGATTTCACAAAAGTTTGATTGAAGCTAATTTCCTGAATCAATTCCAGACTATCTAAGAGCTTTTTTAAAAGTGGTACCCAAAGGCCATAGGGAAGTTTTCTAACTTATGTGAGACAAAACAGTGGGTTCATGAAGAACTTTTCCCAAAAGACCCAGTGATGACATTTTTATCTTTAAAGGTAGGCAATTGATGCTGTTTTTAGACATGTTCCCTCCTTTTTAGAAAATGCAACTTGGAAGACAATCCTACCCTACCTCCATTAACAGGTAATATTTGGAGATGGGTGGGAAATATTTATTTTCCTGGTATCTTCCAGAACTATATAAATATTCTTCACAACAGAGGAGAATATTTATAGCTCAGGATTGATCCCAGGAAAATAAAGGTTTTTATACCTTTAACTGATATTTGTTTCTGATACATCAATATACTGCTCTTGCAAGGGGACATTACATGAATCCCACTCTGAGTCTGCAATTCATATTTCCTTCCTCCTTGAAGTGGAGGAAAATGAGACATCTCACCTGCTTCCTTCTTGAGATTCTGAGGTCTAGTTCTTTTCTACTAAGTGAGCTGAAATAATAAACCCCAAATTTCAACATTTTGCATAGTCAGTAAGTGGTTCTAAACAATTCATCTTCATCTTCACATGCATCTGTTTAACCAAAATTATATTAATCAGAAAATACTAACAACCAAACCTATAATTATAGAGATCATGACTCTTCATAGTGAACCTTCTCTGGGAAATGGCTTCATCGCCTTCTTGGCCGGCTAAGCAAGTGTAACTCTTGGTATCTGTTGTGAAATAAAGTGCAAAGAGTTAGTTTGCCTAGAGGTTAAGGCACCAGGCTAGAAAACTAGCAGATTATCTTATCTTGCTTTAGCCAGCTGAGTGACTTTGGGTCAATCACATTCTCTCAGCCCACAACATAATAGGCAACAAGGCCATCAATCAACTTATGGTTCATCATTCAGTTGATCCAACACAACAAAATCCTTCACTTTCGTTTGTGCATGTGAAAGAGAGATGGAGGAGTGACAGAGTGATATAAGATAGCTAGATAGATAACTAGAGAGCTAGCTAGATAGCTAGATAGCTAGATAGCTAGATAGCTAGATAGCTAGATAGCTAGATAGCTAGATAGCTAGATAGATAGATAGCTAGATAGATAGATAGATAGATAGATAGATAGATAGATAGATAGATAGATAGATAGATAGATAGATAGATAGATAGATAGATGATAGATAGATGATAGATAGATAGATAGATAGATAGATAGATAGATAGATAGATAGATAGATAGATAGATAGATAGATAGATAGATAGCTGGACAGACAGACAGACAGACAGAAAGACAGACAGACAGACAGACAGATGATGGATGGGAGGGAGGGAGGGAGGGAGGGAGGGAGGGAGGGAGAGAGAGAGAGAGAGAGAGAGAGAGAGAGAGAGAGAGAGAGAGAGAGAGAGAGAGAGAGAAGATACCTAGATATACTATCAGAATGTTGGAACAGTTAAGTGTAAGTGCAGTTGGAAAAATAAGAACTTATTTGCAGGAATAAATAAAGAAAAGAACAAATGTTCAAAGTTACAACAGGACTGAAAAAAGTGACTTATGACCATTTTTCACAGTTACAACCTTTGCAGCATCCCCATGGTCATGTGGTTCTGAGGGTTGGCAACAGATTCATATTTATGACGGTCACAGTGTCCCAGGACCCTGTGATCACCTTTTGTGACCTTCTGATAAGCAATGTTAATGGGGAAGCCAGATTTGTCTTTGGTACTAATTTAACATCTTGCTTAACAACGTGGCAAGGAAGGTCGTAAAATGGGCAGAATTTAACAATGGAAATTTTTGGCTCAATTGTGGTGGTAAGTCAGG
This sequence comes from Thamnophis sirtalis, assembly GCF_051295495.1. NCBI lineage: Eukaryota > Metazoa > Chordata > Lepidosauria > Squamata > Natricidae > Thamnophis > Thamnophis sirtalis. Next base: position 125,254,758 of record NW_028261384.1, read on the forward strand.
AACTACCTGTACATTCCTTAACAGATCTAATTATCTCACTTAAAATACATATTCTTTGCTTAGCTATGCTAAGCCCATACTCTGTATCCTAGTCAGCAATATTATGAGCAATTTTCATCCTGAATTGGACCTGATGCTATCCAATGACTCACTATCCTTTTAGCACTCAGCATAGGCTCAGGAGCACATGTTGTCACAAGACTTCCTGCTGCTCTCACCACAAAAACATAGCTAAAGACCAACTTACCTTCGCTACTGGTTCAGGCAATGTGAGCGCACACATGTGCAGGATAACCTCTGCGCATGCGCAGGACCTGCTATTTTCGATGATCAGCTGTGACGCACAATTTAAATTAGCTAGAAAGCAGGAAATCCAACAATTCCAGCTAATATAAATCGCATATCACAGCTGACAGTCAGAAATACCAATTCCTCCCAACCAGTAGCATTTTATTTTACTACCAGTTCGAGCAAACCAATCCAAACCGGTAGCATTTCACCCCTGCTAAAGATTCAACTATGTATTCTGTTGTTCATTCTCAACAGTATATTTTCATGATCTTTATTACAAAGATATGTACCTGCTACTAATGTGCTACTTCACAATAATCAATCAAACAGGAGAAACTATCTACCTCCATATAAATACAATTGATTGATTGATTGATTGATTGATTGATTGATTGATTGATTGACTTATTGCATGCCATCAAGCAATATTGACTGTTGGTAACCACAAAGAATTGATTTTTTTTCCATGGTGATTTGTCTCTAACTTGGTTATCTAGGTCTTTTTTATTAAAAGAAATGAAAAATTTACACAATAGTAAAAGCAATACAAATTTAAGATAAAGAGAAAAGAACAATAGTAAATAGATAAAGAAACAAAAATGGGGGAAGGGAAAAAAATAAAGAAGCAGCATCCAATCTTTAGAGCAATTAAAAATAAATTTATCATTTATTCTTGTCAAGGTCACATATTTGCCTTCTTCCTCTCTTTTATCCTTTCTAATAATCAGATCCATAAATTACCACTTCAGGTTTTTTTTTCCCATTTTCAGCAAAAAGTCCATAAAGGGTTTCCTGTAGCTAATAATTGTACTTATTGTCTTCTCCCTAATCAAACAAGTCAATTTTGCCATCTCAGGAAATTCTGCCATCTTCACCAACTATGCACAATACAGGTGGTTCTTGTCTTACAACCATTCCTTTAACAGCCGTTCAAAAGTTATTACAGCGCTAAAAAAAAATGACTTAGGACTGGTGCTTCCACTTACGACCGTTACGACCTCCCTGGTGTCATGTGCTCAAAATTCAGGCACTTGGCAACTGGCATGTATTTACAATGCTTGCAGTGCCCCAGGGTCACGTGTTCACTATTTACAATCTTCGCAGGGGCAACAAAATCAGTCAATGGGGGAAGCTGGATTCACTAAATCAGTGATCCACAACCTTCCCGGCTTGGCCAGAGGGAGGGGAAATGGGATGGTTCTGTGTTCTGTTTATGAGTTTACTTTATTGATTAGCCCTTGGGCCCTATCCAAGTGCAGAGTTCTAGACAAGAGGTGGGATTCACTTGCCTTCCCTACCGCTTCGTAAATGTGAGTGCACGCGCACGCATGCTCGCTTCACTTCTGCGCATGTGCAGTGCTCACACATTACATCGGGCCAGGTGGGCGGAGCCACAGCCACCGCTACTAGTTTACCCAAATTGGAGAGAACAAGCTGAATATCCCCCCTGTTCCGGACACAAATTATTACTAAAATCTGATAAAGACAATTTAAAGTGGGATTGGATAAAATACGATTTAAAATGAAATTGTAATAAAATACGATTTAAAATGAAATTGGAACAAAACACAGTTTAAAATGAAATTGGAATAAAATACAAAAATTTAATATATAGATATTCGCATGAAGACCAGCTGGCTGGCACGGACATCCTAAAGGAAGCAGCTGCTTGGTACACAAGGACACCGGACCAGCTGTCCAACATGCATGCAGGCGGGATCCAATTTCGGCACTTGGTGCTGAAAAGGTTAACCATCCCTGGTGTAGGGCCTCCTACTTGGGCAGGAGGTTGGACTAGATGACCTACAAGGTCCCTTCCAACTCTGTTAACCTGTATCTATCTGACCTGAACAATTGATCTTGATCGAAGCATATCTATACATAAGAAACCATTCAACAAGAGAACCAATCAGCTGCTCAGAATTCAAATATAGGTCCGGTTGGTCACATGACCAACTGACCACATTGGCACACAAGACGTTTATAAGCTAAGGAGAATAGGACATGAAAGTCCTGCTGATGATGTTACGTAGTCTGGTAATGAAACGTTCAGAAACTAAATTGAAATTTGAAGAGCCAACCACTGCCAAAGTCAACCTTTAATAAAGTGCATCTATGAATTGCTCGCACGTTAAGACTACAGTATGACCTTGGGTTGCTCATTAAGCAGCAATGCTTGATTGCTGGTAGTGTGTTTAAGATGCCATGCTAAAACAACGTGGCACAGGGAGGAATTTCATCCAACACCAGCATAGCTGTGAAGTCAGCTCAACCTCACAATGAGAACGTTGGCCCACAATGATTAAGTCTATTCCTTACAGCAACAATTTGGATTAGAGCCACCACAGAAACATATTGGAAGTTGAGGGGGGGGAGGAAATATGTCACTCTTTTCAGCCATCACCCACAACTGAACAGAATGGAATTTGCCAGCTGTCATTTAACAAAAAAAAAAAAGCTCCTAGTCCTCATGCTGACACAGACACTTGGCAATGTGTGAAAGCCTCTAGCAGTTTCTGGAAGTTCTTTACCACTGAATGGAAGCCCTTCTGGTATTTCCTGTTGTTTTCTTTCCTGCTGGTAACAAACACCCCTTCATCTCCCTTTGGACGCTTGGCTTCCTTAATTGATATTCAGAGAAGGTGCCAGAGGAGACAGGAGCATTTTAACACAAGGTGGGTTATGAGATTTGTCTGGATTGTTTAAAGGTGTAAATTTGTAGTGTTTCCATCCTTTGGTGGAAGGGATGAATAAGAGATGGCAGTAGACCTTTAGGGAGGAAAAAAGAGAATTAACATTCTTTCTCCAATTCATCTTTTTCTAAAGAACCTAAAGTGTAGAAGCTTTTAAAACAAATAATTGAAAACCACTGTGGATTTTCCCTGCTTAACAATAGTGATATAGAGATATAGAGATATGTGATAGATGATAGGTAGGTAGGTAGGTAGGTAGGTAGGTTGGTAGGTAGAGATAGATAGATAGATAGATAGATAGATAGATAGATAGATAGATAGATAGATAGATAGATAGATAGATAGATAGATAGATAGATAGATAGATAATGGATAGATACATGATGGATGGATAAATGGATGGATGGATGGATGGATGGATGGATGGATGGATGGATGGATGGATGGATATAGAGAGATGAGCGAGAGAATGATAGGTGATAGATAGATATAGATAAGATAGATAAATGGATAGATGGACGCATGGATGCATGGATGCATGGACGCATGGACGCATGGATGGTGAGAGATGCAAATAAGAGAGAGAGATGATGGATGCATGGATGCATGGATGCATGGATGGATGCATGGATGCATGGATGGATGCATGGATGGATGGAGAGAGAGAGAGAGATGAGATTGTAGATGGATGGATGGATGGATGGATGGATGGATGGATGGATGGATGGAGAGAGAGAGAGATGAGAGAATATAGATGATAGATAGATAGATAGATGGATAGATAGATAGATGATAGATAGATAGACACAGACAAATATGATAGATAGATAGACAGACAGAGAGATGGATGATGGATTGATAATGGATGCATGGATGGATGGAGATAAAGAAATGATAGATAGATAGATAGATAGATAGATAGATAGATAGATAGATAGATAGATAGATAGATAGATAGATAGATAGATATGATAGACAGACAGACAGACAGATGATGGATTGATAATGGATGGATGCATGGATGGATGGAGATAAAGATATAGTTGAGAGAGAGAATGATAGCTAGCGAGAGAGAGAGAGAGAGACAGAGAGAGAGATGGATGAGAGAGAGAACGACAGACAATCAGAATGTTGGGATATTTAAATATAAGGGCAGATAGGGAAAAAAGAACATTTTCAGGAATAAATAAATAAAATACCAGAAGCTTACTTAGAGATGAGAGATCAGAGGATGCCTTCACAGAAAGTACTAAATTTGACTAGTGCTAACTTTAGCATAGTATGAATTCAGCCATTCGTTTATGGTATGGGGTGTGAACTTGAAGAGTTAAATCAAGATTGTATGAATACTGCCCATCCCTCTATTGTTACCCATGATTACAGTTCTTTTTTCTTTCTTGTCTCATTTCTTTCTTTCTTTCTTCCTTCCCTCCTTCCTTCCTTCTTTTCTTCTTTCTCAAATTTATATAGTCACCCACCTCACAAAAGGTGACTCTGGAACAGTGTATACTAGTCAATTTAAAAAGAGTACATATCTAAAAACAGACATTTAAAAATAGAAAAATCAGCATTAAAATGAAGAAAATTAACTAAAAATGTATACAGATCTAAAAAAGAGAGGGTGGGAATAAATCCACCTCAATAGTGGAACCATCTAAACAAGTCTCCATTTCCCTGGGACCCCCAGATCTGATGGCATAACCAGCTCTTGAGGGACTTCCAGAACATCAGAAATGATGGAGCTAATATCCAAGAGAGAATGATCCATAATGTCGGTGCCACAGCAAAGAAGGCCAATGTCCCAAACTTGTCAAAACTTTCTGGGCCAGGCAATATATGGACTTCTTCCTCTTTTCCAAAAAAGCAATGCCAGATATTATGTTGGTTTGTCACATAAATTAGTCAAACTAGGGACAACCTAAACCTGATTCATGCCTAGGCAAGCCAGAGATGAAGACAACATCAATGAGAATAGAATAGAATAGAATAGAATAGAATGGAATGGAGTGGAGTGGAGTGGAGTGGAGTGGAGTGGAAAGGGAAGGGAAGGGAAGGGAAGGGGGAGGGGGAGGGGGAGGGGGAGGGGGGAGGGAGGGGAAGGGAAGAGAAGGAAAGAGAAGAGAAGAGAAGAGAAGAGAAGAGAAGAGAAGAGAAGAGAAGAGAAGAGAAGAGAAGAGAAGAGAAGAGAGAAGAGAGAAGAGAGAAGAGAGAAGAAAATGGAAGGGAAGAGAAGAGGGGAGGGGAGAGAATGGAAGGGAAGAGAAGAATAGAGAATAGAGAATAGAGAATAGAGAATAGAGAATAGAGAATAGAGAATAGAGAATAGAGAATAGAGAATAGAGAATAGAGAATAGAGAATAGAGAATAGAGAATAGAGAATAGAGAATAGAGAATAGAGAATAGAGAATAGAGAATAGAGAATAGAGAAGGAAAGGGAATAGGGAATAGGGAATAGGGAATAGGGAATAGGGAATAGGGAATAGGGAATAGGGAATAGGGAATAGGGAATAGGGAATAGGGAATAGGGAATAGGGAGTAGAGTAGAGTAGAGTAGAGTAGAGTAGAGTAGAGTAGAGTAGAGTAGAGTAGAGTAGAATAGAATAGAATAGAATAGAATAGAATAGAATAGAATAGAATAGAATTCTTTATTGGCTGTGTGATTGGACATACAAGGAATTTATCTTTGGTGCATATGCTCTCAATGTACATAAAAGAAAAGATACATTCATCACGAATCATAAGGTGCAACACTTAATGATAGTCATAGGGCACAATTAAGCAATCAAATCATACTAGGAAACAATCAAAATAAATTGTAGGGATACACACAACAAAATTACATACAGTCATAAGTGGGAGGAGATGGGTGATAGGAACAATGAGAAGACTAGTAGTAATAGTAATGCAGACTTAGTAACAGTATTGAGGGAGTTATTTGTTTAGCAGAATGATGGCGTCTAGTTGTTCTTGTGTCTAGTTGTTCGGGTGTGCAGTGCTCTGTAGGGTCGTTTTGAGGGTAGGAGTTGAAACAATTTAGAAATATTTGTCCTGTGTTAGGTGCAGATAGGGACAATAGCCTATGCTTTGACCTTTCCTGAGGAAGCCATTTTGTTTTTCTGCTTTGGACGTCCAACCTCCTCCTTCTACAGCCCACCTGATTTCATTCCCTCTTCTCTTTTCCTTTCTCTTGAGAAGTTACTGAGGAAGACCAAGACAAGAATGACCAACAAGAGCCTAACTCCTGGGCTAACCACAATCCTCCTCCTGTTGATGGCTTGGTTGGCCATGATCAATGCCGCCACTTTTGAGAAGTTCCTGCGACAGCACGTGGACTACCCAATGACCGAAGTCACGGATGCCCAACAGTACTGCAACCTCATGATGAAACGCCGGCACCTGGCGACCAATAAATACTGTAAACATCTCAACACATTTGTCCACATGGAAGTCCCTCAGATCCAAGCTGTCTGTGGTCCGGCAGGAGAACCAACCACAGGAGACCTCCGGGAAAGTAACTCCAGCTTCCCCTTGACGTTGTGCAAGCTTCAGAGGGGCTCTTGGGCTCCAGATTGCAACTACGTAGGAACCAGCGCTGTCGATAGGATTATCATCGCTTGCGAAGATGGCTGCCCCGTCCACTTGGAAACCGAAGTTCCAGATTATATGTAGCTGGAAGAGTTATGAAAAAATGTGGGTCCAAAGTAACCATTTCAGCCATCTGCCTTTTCTCTCCCTCTTTGCTTCTACAAGTAGACCTCGACTCACAACCATCCATTTAGTGACTGCTCCAAGTTACAACGGCATTGAAAAAAATCTCTAGAAAAAAGTCACTGTCGAGTGACTGTCCGAATTTGACCTATGTGTAGCCATTTTATTTAGCTCTCTATTATACTCATTTATTCCTTTTTCTTTCTCTTTACCAAGTAAGGGTTTTTTGGGGGGCTTGCCACATTCTTAAGGTGGAGGGAAGGAGCAAATAGATAGTGAGGATTGTTTTGGCTAGGTGAACTTTTTTCCCGTGGGAACAGAGGCTGCTCCTGCTAAGAACGGAAGAAGGAGTTTGAAGACACCGGGCCAGGGGTGGGTTTCTCGCCCCGTTCCAACCCGTTCGGTTGGAACGGGGCCGGCGGCGTCCTCGTGCACACGCGCAGTGCACGCATGCGTACTAGCATCTGTGCGATGCTCCAGCTGCTCCTGGAAGATCGCGCAGGTGCTGTATGCGTCCTGCGCATGCGTGGAAGCGCAGAACTCGTCAAAACCGGGTAAGGAGCGCGGGCGGGCGGGTGCGCCCTTTGCCGTTCCCGGAAGTTACTTACTTCTGGGTTCGCCGACCAACCGGTTCGCAGGGACCGCCGTGAACCGGTTTAAACCCACCCCTGCACCGGGCAATGTGGATGGCGGGTTTATTGGAGAAGGTGACTTTTGAGGGATGTTTCTAACTTACAATATTATGTGATGTAACTCCGGTTTGTGTCAGGTCCTGAATTAGAACAGACATCGCCAATTTGATGTCTACCTAAATAAAAGAAATTTGTTTTCGAAGATGGACTTTGCGCATTTCTTTTTTGAATGGGTTTCATCACTTGGAAACCTAACATTCAAAAAATGAAATTAGCAGAGTCCAATTTTCGAAAACAAATCTCAAATTTATTCAGGTGGACATCAAATTGGCAAAGTCTGTTATAATTCTGGATCTGGCACAAACTGGAATTAGGCCACACTTTCATCACTTGGAAACCTGATAGTCGCTTGACTTGGGGGGAAAAAGTAACACTGGAAAAAAAAAAGTGATGCTTTTCACACTTATGACCGTTGCAGTATCCCCATGGTCACGTGATCAATTCAGAGGCTTGGCAACTGGTTCATATTTATGACCGTTGATCTCCTTTTGCGACCTTCTGACAAGCAAAGTCAATGGGGAAGCCAGATTCACTTAGCAATCATGTTATGAACTTAACACAGTGTTTCTCAACCTTAGCAACTTGAAGATGTCCGGACTTCAACTCCCAGAATTCCCCAGCCAGCGAATGCTGGCTGGGGAATTCTGGGAGTTGAAGTCCGGACATCTTCAAGTTGCCAAGGTTGAGAAACACTGACTTAACAGTTGCAGTGATTCACTTCACGACTGTAAGCAAGAATGGTCATAAAATGGAGCAAAACTCACTTAACAAACAAAAGTCACTTAACATTTCTATCATTTTGGGCTCCATTATAGTTGTACGTAGATGATTGTTTATTAGAGTTGATGATTAATTGATAGGTTGTTTGGTTGATTCTATGCCATCAAGTTATTTTCAACTCTTCATGACGCCATACTTAGATTATATCCATGTCAATCTCTCCCAATCTTCAGTGTTTCAACTCTCCCATCTGTGCTCACTTCATCATGAAGAAGAAAATCTGTCTCTCTGCTTTTCTCTTGGAAATAAAAACCAACTGTGCTTAAAACTGGTGGGGTTTTTTTGCATGCTTTGGAGTTGTTTCTTATTCATTAATACTATTTTTTTTAAAAAAAAAATGTGAATGGTAATATGCTGGTCTCTGACTGTTATAAAGATTTGATTTGACTTGCAAATGCAAAAACGTCCAGAAATATTTAGTATGTAGGTCCAACATTTGTATTCTTTCAACCTGCAGTTTTAACAATTGAGTTGATTATTTTTCCCAGGTGAACAATTCCTGTTGCTGAAAGAATCCTTCTGAAGTAGCAAACAGAATTGTTCTTCAAAACAAAGTACAAAAGAAGGGCTCGTCCGGGATTTGAACCCGGGACCTCTCGCACCCTAAGCGAGAATCATACCCCTAGACCAACGAGCCTGCGCCGTTACCAACTTTCTTCAGCACCATTTTTTAGTTTTAGGGCCACCTAGTGGTAAACATGTCTACCATGATTTAAAAGTGGGGATTAAAACCTTTCTGTTTGTCCGTCCTCAAAGAAAGAAGAAGGGGAGTGGCATGAAAACCAATCTCACATCTTCCAAAGTAAAAAGGTGTTTGTTCGTTTTTTTTAACTATCTCTGCCTTCTAGTTTGAATTCATCTCTTTCCAGCAGAATATATTTCTGGGCATTTATCGAAAGCTCTTTCCTTGCCTTCTTCCATAATCCCGTAAGGAAGGGGAAAGGGGAAAAAATCTTGACATATTGGAACGAGTGGGAAAGAGAACTAGGAGGGAGGGAGAGAGAAACGAAGGAACGAAAGAGGGAGGGTGGGAGGAAGGAAAGATAAAAGGAGGGAGGGAAGGTTGGAGGAGCGAAGGAAAGAGGGAGGAACGAAGGAAGGAAAGAGAGGGAAGGAGGAAGAAAGGAAGGAAAGACATAATGGAGGGAGGGGAAAAGGAAGGAAGACAAGACAAAAAAGGAGGGAGGGAGGAACAAAGGAAAGAAGGGGGGAGGAACGAAGGAAGGAAAGAGAGAGGGAGGGAGGGAGGAAAGACAAAAAGGAGGGAAGGAGGGAGGGAAGGAGGAAGGATGGATGGATGGGAGAAAAGGAAGGAAGAAGGAAAGAAAGAAAGAAAGAAAGAAAGAAAGAAAGAAAGAAAGAAAGAAAGAAAGAAAGAAAGAAAGAAAGAAAGAAAGAAAGAAAGAAAGAAAGAAAGAAAGAAAGAAAGAAAGAAAGAAAGAAAGAAAGACTTCCCAAGCCTCGTTTCCTGGAATCTAGCAAAAGAAAAAAAGACTTTTCTCTTGTGACGGATAATCTCCTTCTTGATTTTCGAACCAGACGACTCCCCCCATTGGTGAAATAAAATAACTGGGGGTTTGGGGGTTCCTCAAAGCGAGACTTTTAAGAGAGTTGTCAGTGCAGTCACTCCGGTCCCTGGCATCGTCAGGCTGGCATCTCCAGCCGGTCCCGGCAGGGATGGTTCCGATCCTGTCAGGAAGAGTCTCCTGGCATCGCGCAGCCCAAGTGTCTGGGGATCTGGATACAAAACGTCATTCTTCCTTTCGGATTCTCAGTTCTTTTGGCACCAGCTTCTCTTAAGGAATTGAAAGGGAAGGAAAGGAAGGGAAAGGAGGGGAAAGAAAAGAAGTAAAGGAAAGAGAAGAAATAAAGGAAAGAAGGAAAAGAAAGAAGGAAAGGAAAGGGAAAAGGGAAAAAAGAAAAGAAGGAAAGGAAAAGGAAAGGAAAAGAAAAGAGGCAAATTAATTATTTTCCCAGGCCCCTTCCGCTTTTGGATGCCTTTTGTAACCGGTTCCAATTGAAGCGCTTGGAAAGGTTCCTAACCGTTTGGGAGAATTGCAAAATACCCCTTTATTTAATCCAACAAGACTTCAGGTAAACTAAGGTTAGGCTATTTGCTGGATCCAACATAACAAAGGCCCCAGCGAGATTTGAACTCGCGACCCCTGGTTTACAAGACCAGTGCTCTGCCCTCTGAGCTATGGAGCCCTGCTTGATTCAATACAAGTTGCAGTCAGTGGCGTAGAAACTACCTAGGCAAATCGCACCTTCTCAGTACCGCCTTACAGTATTTATTGCTCTCTTCATCTTACCACGCTTTGGATTTTAAATTTTATATGTCATGTCATATGCCTTATTTTAATGGTGATGCTCCTAACATTCATGCATCATCATCATCATCCTGCCTTTTTAAATATCTAACTCAAGGTAGGCAACATGCCTAATCTAAATGTATTAATTATTACCTAATATTAATGTATTGGGGGAAGTTAGGGGTTTTCACTTAAATATATTTCCAGGTGCTCTTTTCTCAAAGAAAAAAATCAAAAGAAAAGAAAGGACGAAAATGAAATAGCAAACCAAGCTAAAATAAAGAAAATCAAGCAAATTAACACCTTTGACATGTTTTAATGCTCCTTTCTTTGCATGGAAATATTTTTTAATTCCCAAATTTAGTCAAGTCCTTTTCATTCAAAATATCTTACCGTTCTATACGGTTGCAGCCATAATCTTATAAGCAAGCAAAAAAAAAAGACCTTTAATGTTCTTTTCACATTTAATACATATTTTAAGTATTAAAAAGAAGGGCTCGTCCGGGATTTGAACCCGGGACCTCTCGCACCCAAAGCGAGAATCATACCCCTAGACCAACGAGCCAGCTGTGCAAAGTTTTTCCCAAGCTTTCTTTGAATGCGGAAAACGGACGGTATTCTGGCAACTTTATCCAAGTTTGAAAACATGAGCTGCTTCGCGTTTTGTTTTATTTTTAGAGGAGGGGGAAAAAACTACATTTAATTTTGTCCCTCTCGGTAATAACATTTGAAATGCTGTTCTTGGCTGCCGCTGAGAAACTGGGAAAATGAAAACCTGGATCGAGTTGTCTGAACGTGCCATTCCAAACCAAGAACGTGCAAACTCCGCGCTCTATTTATTTACTCCACGAGTGAACAAGATCCTACTTTTACAAAAAAGAGAGCGAGAGGAAACTAGCAGATGGCCTCCAGTTCCGCAGAAACACATGAGGAAAGCAGGCAGAAATCGCATTTTTAGGCAAAGAAACGTGATCCGAGGAAATAGTGGAACATTCCGGGATCCCTTGCAAAAGAGAAGGAAGAAGCGCAGATCCAAACATCTGGGAAAGGCAGGTGGGCAATTGCTTCATTCCCCGCAGCATCAAAAGCTGTTTTCCCGACGTGAACGTTGGCAGGCTGAGGATGGCCTCGGGACGCTTCCAATAATCCTATTGCTGCCCGTGCAAGGATGCCGATAAGAAGAGCTGTGATCTTTCTGCGCCAGGAATCGGGGAGGAGAGGGGCGGGATCGGATGGAAATCCCGCCCTTTGGAGCAAGAGACAGAATAACAAGAGTTGGAAGGGACCTTGGAGGTCTTCTAGTCCAACCCGCTGTTTAGGCAGGAAAGACTAGTGCGGGAGGACGGGAGAATAATATTTCGGACACATTAAGCGAAGATTTAGCTCTCTGGAGAAGTCCTAAATCAAGGGTGTCCAACCTTGGCAATTTTAAGAACTGTAAACTTCAAATCCCAGAATTCCCCAGCCAGAATACAATAGAATGGAAGAGAATAGAATAGAGAAAAAAGAAAAGAAAAGAAAATATAGAATAGAATAGAATAGAATAGAATAGAATAGAATAGAATAGAATAGAAAATATGGTATGGAATGGATAGAATAGAAAAAAATAGAAAAGAAAAGAAAAGATGTAATGGAATGAAAGGGAATAGAAAAGGAAATATGGAATGGAATGAAAGGGAATAGAATAGAAGATAATTAGAATAGAATATATGAAATGGAATAGAATAGAATGGGGTGAAAGGGAATAAAATAGAATATATGGAATGCAATGAAAGGGAATATAATAGAATGGAATGGAATGGAATGAAAGAGAATAGAACAGAATGGAATGGAAAAGAAAGTATGGAATGGAATAGAATAGAATAGAATAGAATAGAATAGAATATATGGAATGGAATGGAATAGATTGGAATGGAAAGGAATCAATTGGAATGAAAGGGAATAGAATAGAACAGAATAGAATAGAAAATATGGAATGGAATGAAATGGAATAGAATAGAATAGGATAAGATAAGATAGAATAGAATAGATGGAATTGAATGAAAGGGAATAGAGTAGAGTAGAATAAAATGGAATAGAATAGAATAGAATAGAAAATATGGAATGGAAGGGAATAGAATGGAATGGAATAGATTGGAATGAAAGGGAATAGAATAGAACAGAATAGAATAGAAAATATGGAATGGAATGAAAGTGAATAGAATAGAACAGAATAGTGTAGAATAGGATAGGATAGAATAGAATAGATGGAATGGAATGAAAGGGAATAGAATAGAACAGAATAGAATAGAAAATATGGATTGGAATGAAAGGGAATAGAATAGAATAGAGTAGAATAAAATAGGATAAGATAGAATAGAATAGATGGAATGGAATGAAAGGGAATAGAATGGAATGGAATAGAATAGAAAATATGGAATGAATAGAATAGAATAGAATAGAAAATATGGAATGGAATGAAAGGGAATAGAATAGAATAGAAAGTATGGAATGGAATGAAAGGGAATAGAGTAGAGTAGAATAGAAAAGAAAAGAAAATAGAATAGAATAGAAAATATGGAATGGAATGAATAGAATAGAATAAATAGAAAAGAAAAGAAAAGAAAATATGGAATGGAATGAAAGGGAATAGAATAGAAGATAATTAGAATAGAATATATGAAATGGAATGGAATGGGGTGAAAGGGAATAAAATAGAATATATGGAATGCAATGAAAGGGAATATAATAGAATGGAATGGGATGAAAGAGAATAGAATAGAATGGAATGGAAAAGAAAGTATGGAATGGAATGGAATGGAATGGAATAGAATAGAATAGAATGGATGGGATGGGATAGGATAGGATAAGATAAGATAGAATAGAATAGATGGAATTGAATGAAAGGGAATAGAGTAGAATAGAATGGAATGGAATAGAACAGAATAGAATAGAAAATATGGAATGAAAGGGAATCGAATGGAATGGAATAGATTGGAATGAAAGGTAATAGAATAGAACAGAATAGAATAGAAAATATGGAATGGAATGAAAGGGAATAGAATAGAACAGAATAGGATAGAATAGAATAGAATAGAATAGAATAGAATAGAATAGAATAGAATAGAATAGAATAGATGGAATGGAATGAAAGGGAATAGAATAGAACAGAATAGAATAGAAAATATGGATTGGAATGAAAGGGAATGGAATAGAGTAGAATAGAATAGAATAGAATAGAATAGAATAGAATAGAATAGAAAATATGGAATGGAATGAAAGGGAATGGAATAGATTGGAATGAAAGGGAATAGAATAGAACAGAATAGAATAGAGTAGAATAGGATAGAATAGATGGAATAGAATAGAATAGAATAGAATAGAATAGAAAATATGGAATGGAATGAAAGGGAATAGAAAAGAAGAAAAGAAAAGAAAATATGGAATGGAATGAAAGGGAATAGAAAAGAAAAATGGAATGGAATGAAAGGGAATAGAATGGAATGGAATAGAATAGAACAGAACAGAATAGAATAGAATAGAAAATATGGAATGAAAGGGAATCGAATGGAATGGAATAGATTGGAATGAAAGGTAATAGAATAGAACAGAATAGAATAGAAAATATGAAAGGGAATAGAGTAGAACAGAACGGAACGGAACAGAACAGGGATTGGAAAGAATAGTAATAGGAACGGAACAGAACAGAATAGAACTGAGAATGAGTATAGCATGGCATAGCATGGCACAGCATAGCATAGCATAGCATAGATAGCAAATGGAACAGAACAGAACAGAGATTGGAAAGAATAGTAATAGGAACGGAACAGAACAGAATAGAACTGAGAATGAGTATAGCATAGCATGGCATAGATAGCAAATGGAAATAGAATGGAATGGAACTGAACAGAAAAGGACAAAAGGGAATAGAACAGAACAGAATAGAGATTGGAAAGAATAGGAATAAGAATAGAACAGAACAGAGATTGGAAAATATAGGAATAGAATAGAATAGAATAGAATAGAATAGAATAGAATATTATTTATTGGCCTTTATAAGTGTTATTGGACACACAAGGAATTTGTCTCTGGTGCATAAGCACTCAGTCTACACGCAAAACAACAGAATAATAATAATAATAATAATTATATTGGGTCTCTTTCTATATATACATATGTAGCATATCTATAGTATGCCTTATTTTAACTGTGATGCTTCTGACACAAACAAACAAACAAGCCCCCAGTGCTCCCTGTGGTAAAACTGGGCCTAGATTCAAATTCAAGTGAACCACACCGACTGTGGCCCTGGTTCTAGATAAATCCCCTTTTCTGTATCCAGCATTAGCTGCATCGCAATTCGTTTGCTGCTGCTGAGATTTTTGCCCACCCCAGAGGACTACCGTACGCTCAGCGGAGACTCAGCTGTGTAGTTCATAATTGCACCTGCTCCTTTGCCAAGTCGCCTCATTCCTCACGAGACAAGATGAGACACCGGGTGGTTTTAATGACATCCCTGGAGTGCAGTTGCGGGAGGATAATTGGCCTTCCAATTAAGAGCATCCTCTTTGGCCACCTTCCCAAGGGAAACATCAGCTCCCCTCTCGTTACTCCTCCCTCTGAGCAGGCACTTCGATGCCTACCTGGAGACCTCATTAAATCTTGCAAAGTTTAGCAGGAAACTTTGCCGCGCTGGGGATATTTTCAGGAGGAGCGAGGAGGCGTGTGGGTTCTGTGTGCAAAAGTTTTATGGCTCAACCACAATGACAGGTTGCAGGCCACCAGGGACAGCCCATCCAGGCAAGCGTTAATGACTCACTGTCGAAGCAAGCAAGAACTTTAATCATGTTGCAGAGAGAGAGAGAGAGACAGAGATGGATTTCTAATTCTAATGGAATTTAGCACCTGGCTCCTGTGCCTCAGGAGCACCAATGGGGTGTTATTGTGGAGACCCAATTCTGGACCCTTTTAACAACAGCAGCTCACTGGAGGCTGATCCTTTCAGCCTAGCCTACCTTTCAGGGCTGTTGTGGAGAGGGAGAAAGGTTTTGTGCTGCACTTAAATATAAACATATACCCAATTTAAAATGTATTATAGAATAATTCTCTTGTTTTGATTCATTGTTAATGGCAAGCTGGAACAGCACAGTGTCAAGTTAGTTGGCAAGATAATTTAAAACTTACACAATGACAACATCTGGTCATATCCCTTTGCTTTATGGAGAACTTTTAAAAAAATCAGCTGAGAATTGCATCTTTCATAAAATTTGGTTTTGACTCTCAAACAAACATGTCTTGTTTATTTTTATCTATTCTTTTTCCTCCTGCATTCTCTCCTAGTTCATATATCTGAGGCATGGAGAAGGAGCATAGGACTTACCACCTCAATGGAGCCCAAAATTTATGTTGCTAAGTGACACATTTGTTAAGCGAATTTTGCCCCATTTTACGACCTTCCTTGCCACCATTGCTAAGTGAATCACTGCAGTTGTTAAGCTAGCAACAAGGTTGCTAAGTGAATCTGGATTTCCCATTGACTTCGGTTGTTAGGAAGGCGCAAAAGGGGAAGAGGTGACCCCCCACGACACTGCAACCATCATAAATATGAATTAGTTGCCAAGCATTTGGATCAGGAGTGGGTTCCAGGTGCTGCTACTTCAGGTTCGCTCAGGGAAGTGCTGTGCATGTATGCGCACTTGATGTGCACTACGTGTGCATGCGCAGTACTAAAAAAATGCTTATGCACAGAAGCAAAAAAACAAGGTGGCGCCACTGAGAGAACCAGTTCACGGGCGTGGCAGGCCGAGTGACTCCCTACTCAGCTGAACCAGTCCGAACTTATAGGAACCCACCTCTGGTTTGAATTTTGATCATGTGACCATGGGGATGCTGCAATGGTTGTAAGAGTGAGAATTGGCCATAAGTCACTGTTTTCACTGTTTTTTTGTAACTTCAAATGTCATTAAATGAACTGTTGTAAGTTGAGAACTACCCGTAGATTAAATCAGGGGTTGCCAATCTTTCAGATCTCAGGGACCACTAAATTCATAATTTTAAATCCTGCGGACCACTAATATGATTTTTTTTTTAAAAAAAAAAGATAAATAGTATTTAGTGCAATATTAAAAAATGCAAATAATTGTTCTGCGGCTCACCAAACTTTTCTCACGCACCACCACGGACCACTGGTTGGGGACTGCTGGATTAAATAACCAAGCCCAGCAAGAATATTCTAGTATTAACAGAACAAACTAATTATAGATGGAGAGGAAGATGAGGAAAAATAATAACAAAAACAATCAGCGATTTTCCCTGGCTGTAAATGGACTAAATCTGAATCTGACTCATTTTCTGTTTTAAACACACATACACACACACACACACACACACACACAAATACACACAAGCACACAGAGCAGATCAAGCTTTTCAGAGCACGGAAAGGGCTTTCACTATTTGCCAACAACTGCAGCTCTTAACACTTTTCAAGTGATTGCCGATTGTATCCCAAAGTGTGATAAACCTGGCTATTTTTTAATTGAAAATACGAACAGTAAACTTCTTTATTATAAAAAGGCGGCCCGAGGAGCCTTCAAGCAGTGATGGAAACAACTTTTTTTTTTAAAAAAAATCATTTTTGACACAGGGAAACATAGTCAAATAAAACGAGTGCAAGCTATAGATTTTTTTTTTTAAAGAAGCCTTTGGGCACAGAATAAATGACATTGAGCATCATGGTAAATTTTATTTGGCTTAAGGGTGCTTTGTGGTATAAATCACAATTGTTGAAGTTCACATGTCAGGCTGCAGTTTTTTAGTAGCTCAATCCTTCAGGGTCAGGATTTGAACAGAGAATAAATTATCACTTTGCCAGGGAGTTCATCTATGCATCTGCATACACACAAATCTGACATTCCCTTTTCAATCAGTTATAGAGCTATGTGCCTGACAATCAAAAGCAAGAAAAAAATTAACCAACAGGCGTAGAATTTTTAAATAAATAAATACATACATACATACATACACACACACACACACACACACACACACACACACACACACACACACACACACACACACACACACACACACACACACACACACATATATATATATATATATATATATATATATATATATATATATATATATTGGGTATGGCTAGCTGATGAGAGCTAAATAGCTTGAAATAGATCTATACTAGTCTCCCTTTATTTATTTATCAGCATAAATACAACAAAATGTAACAAAAAGGCAACAGTAAAAATATTGGGTTTCTGCCTGGATGGTCTCTTGTAACGAGCCGAAGGACAGAGAATGGAAGTAGTGATCTTCCTCCCATATTTGGGCATACCGGGGGTTGTAATTATCTTATATATATATATATATATGTATGTATGTATGTATGTATGTATGTATGTATGTATGTATGTATGCATGCATACACACACACACACACACATACACACACACACACGTTGGGGTGGGGGAGAAAGAAGGAATGGATTATTTTCTCTGACTCACTGATGTTACATTTACTGGAATGAGCCAATAAATCAGAGACAAACAAACCAATCATTTTATGAAATCCAATATTATTAGCTTGGGGAACTTCCTGCCACAAGGTAGGACTGTCCCTGCCTAAGACGACTTTAGGAAAATTCATGTTGGTGTGGGGAGGTAATGTAGAACAGAATTGTCTTCAGGAAATATTTTGGACATAAATGTTACCTAATTTCAAACTGTTGACCAATTTAGCATTCCTGATGTGAACTAGATTAATGATTTGCTTGATTCTGGGACGGCATGATGGGTTAATTCAATCATTGTGATTTTTAAATCACGGTTTATGATTTAACATGCCAGGAATCCAAGACATCATGGATGGTGTGAATTCAACACAGAGGTTTTTTTTTGCAGTGAAATACATTTAAGCAAACATCCCGTGCAGCCATCATGGCTTTGGGCAAGGAATTATGGGATTTGTTGCACACACTATTTACTAGGGCACCAAGTTTCAGAGCAACGTCAGTGCAGCCCTTATGATTTATTTTTAATGCAGATGCAAAGGATGGCTGCAATCGGACAGGATCTGTCTACATTCATCTTCAAAATGTCATGTGTTTATTTGTTGAAAACATTCCTTTCCCTTTTGCATCTGCGAGGAAGAATAAAATACTTCTTGTGGAATGTACTGTGAATAAAATATTTGCGTTATTAGTTACCGTGTAATTTAAACAATGCAGGGTGTATCAGATAGTTTGTTAACACAATGTTTTTTACGTGTGCCTGGCATTACAAAACAAAAACAAAAAACTCCGCTGCCATGGTTCCTTTCTCCCAGAGGAACCGTGGGAATTTTTCGGTAACTTAGCAATGGCGTTCAGAATACCTTGGTAGAGACCAATCTTTTTCAAAGAAATTCAGTTCCCAGGAATCCCTGGAGAACTCATTAGTGTGGCGTAATAGCTTCTTTGTAATTATAACCATCTTTGCTTTTCTGATCTGAATACAAACTAGCAAGATTCTGAGCCCGGATAAAATCAATTTGAGGTTTTGTTCTCATTGTAATGATTTGCCCTATCTTAATTCTGCCATCTGGGGTTTGAAATCTTTACTTGCATTATTATTATTGTATACTTTATTCATTAAACATGAAACTCAGCCAACTGAACATTCAAAAATGCATTATCAATACCAGTGACTGGTACTAATGTTTGATACGGTTTGCTGCCAGCATCCTAGGTATCAACCAAGTACCTTATTAAACTATAAGATGTTCCAAGTAGTGCAATTTTTTGCAGTTCCGCTGGTGTTATTGTAGGAAGTTGCAATTTGTTGATGTATCTTGTAAAATTCTTGGACATGGTGCCAAGTGCCCCATTGACAATGGGTATCACTGTTACATGCTTCATCCATAGCCGTGTAGATTATTATTATTATTGTTGTTGTTGTTGTTGTTGTTGTTGTTGTTGTTGTTGTTGTTGTTGTACAATTGTATCACAGCAGCCAGTTGTTTCGCCGGATTTGGCATTGGTTACTAGTCGGGCCCCACCCAGGGGCCTAGGACGTCGTAATGTATTTTCTTAATATGCGTGCAGATCCAAGCAGTGCGGCTTTTTGCATTTGACTGATGGTGATTTTGTCAATTTTTAACTGTTTTAAATGTAATTCCAGTGCTTTTGGAATAGCACCCAGTGTGCCAATTACCACTGGAATTACCACTGCTGGTTTGTGCCATAGTCGTTGAATTTCGATTTTTAAGTCCTGGTATCTTGCGATTTTTTCATGTTCCTTCTCGGCGACCCTGCTATCACCTGGTATTGCGATGTCTATGATTGTGACCTTATTTTTCTCAACCAGTGTGATGTCTGGTGTATTATGCACCAGTATTTTGTCGGTTTGTATACGGAAATCCCACAAGATCTTGACCATCTGATTTTCGGTGACTTTTTCAGGCTGATGTTCCCACCAGTTTGTTGCTGTTTTAATATTATAATTTTTGCACAAATAATTTGCACAAATTATTATTATTATAATTTATTATTATACAATTGTATCACAGCGGCCAGTTGTTTCGCCGGACTTGGCATTGGTTACTAGTCGGGCCCCACCCAGGGGCCTAGGACGTCGTAACGTATTTATTTATTTATTATTATTATTATTATTATTATTATTATTATTATTATTATTATTATTTAAAACTCTCCAGTTTAATCACATCTTTTTTGTACTCATTGCTATAGCTCTGGGTGGCCAGCTGTTGCAATTTAGGGAGAGGGACAGTGGTGGGATTCTATAGTGTTAGCAACCAGTTTTCTGCCCGGTTGTTGGGTGGGTGTGGCCTACTCAGCCTCCTGCACCACGGTGGGAGGGGGGTTTCACTGTCCCAAGGCTCCGGAGGCTTTCCCTGAGCCTCTGGGAGGATGAAAACGGCATCCCCGGACTCCGAAGCCAGAAACGGGCCTATTTCTGGACTTCCAGTAGGTCTGATTTTCACCTTCTGGAGGCTCTGGAGACTTCCCCAAGCCACTAGGGGGGTGAAAACGGCCTCCCCCCCCCCGGTTCTGGAGGCTCTCCGGAAGCTGGAAATAGGCCATTTGGAGACTCCTGGGAGGGGCAGGAGGGGGCAGTGGGTCCTAACAACTACTGGTTCACCCAAACTGGTGCAAACTGGCAGAATTCCACCACTGGAAGGGGGCCCTTTGAGTATTGTTATGATTTGGGGGGTATTAAAATGTACAGCGTCCTGGATGTGAAGGTTGCGTGAATGAGAAAAGATTCACCTCTTATTTAACAGAGGTAAACTATGTGCTTAAGCTCCACTTTCAGTGCTGAAAGGCTGAGCTCTCAGACGCATTAAACCATAACTAAATACGGTAAATATGCCATAAATAAACAAGGAGAAATGAGTCCTAAGATGTGTCATAGAGGTGAAGGTGATGATGTTATTTCCCCCAAGACACGGTGAATTGTAAAACACAAGGCTGTTGCAGTCACCTTTGTGAATCCACCCCACTGTGGTTTATTCGAGCCACGACTTTAACAAGAGGAAGGAATATACTTCTAGAGAAGATAGTCCAGCTTAGTACAGAAAAAGATCCTCAGAATGGGCTCAGATTCTTTTCCCATTCAATCATGGAGCTGCCATTTAGCAGACCTAATGTGGATGCAAGCAGAGAGACAATTTTGTGTGTATGCGTGTCTTCACCTGCGTCACGGACTCTGGGGACTCACGGCAGGCAGGCCTAGACAAGTCCTGCAAAAGTTTCAAGCATTGTGCACTTTCTGGGCTGCAGCCTTGGTGCCAAATCAACTCCCTCAGCAGTCTGACGTCCTCCTCAGCCGAGCACGAAACATCTCCAATTGGACTAATGGCACGGCTGAGCTGCAATTGAATTGCTCAGTTGTTGGTCAAGGGAAAGTTGGAGTAGGCCCCATGGGAAGCCTCTCTTGAGAGAGAGAAAGAAACTTTCTAAGTGCAAAAGCGAAGCAACAGTATCAGCCCTCAGGGTGATTCAAACACACATGGCTGCTTGTTTATACAGCTGAGGCTCTCCTGAACCAGCCTTTCAGTGGCAACTTGAAGATGCCTAGACTTCAATTCCCAGAATTCACCAGTCAGCATGCTGGGAGTTGAAGTCCATTCATCTTCAGGAGTGGTATTGGCTCACCTTCCCTACCGATTCACAAATATGAGCATGTGCGCGCCCTCACATCACTCGCACGGCCACCTCCGTGCATGCCTAAAAAAAGGACCTAAATGGGATGCCTTAGAGCCATGGTCCATGGGTGGGGTCACCCGTTATTTCCGCTACCGGTTCAGGCAATCCAGTCAGAACCGACAGAATACAACCTCTGTTCAAGTTGTCAAGATAGAGAAACACTATCCTAATCTGTTAAACCGAAGTACTTTTAAAAGTGTCTGGTTTTATTTGTAACTAGTTAGCCCATGATTCATAGGGTAAATCGTTTCAGAGATATTTCTTTACCTAAACAAAGAAACAGAATGACTACAGGTAGGCAAAAGAGCAATAGAAGCATGAGCACTTCTGATTTCCTGCTGGCTTCCCCATTGATTTACTTATAGGAAGTCAGCAGGGAGCACTAGAAAAGATGATCATGTAATCATTCCTACTAACATGGTGACTGGATTTCCCTTCTAAGTGTTCCCACACAACAAAGAAAAGCAAACATTTTTTCTCTCTTTCTTTCTATTAGAACCGTGTTTCCTCAAAAATAAGACAGGATCATATTCTTTCGAAACACCCCCCCCCCGAAATAAGCACTTGGCCTTATTTTCAGGGAGGTCTTATTATTTTTGAGGTGCAGGAGGCGGTGAGCTTGGTCACCTCATGGCTGCTGCTGTGTTGCAATATTTTGGGGAGGGCTTATTTTGGGGGGGGAAGGCTTATTTTAGCGCATGCTCTCAAAAGCCCAATTGGGCTTATTATCCAGTGAGGTCTTATTTTTGGGGAAACAGGAAAAAAGCCTTTTTCCTCAGGCTAACTCATCCGAAGAGAAAGTTATTAAAATTTCTACTTCTGAATTGCTTTAATAATGTAGGAAGTTAGCATCCACCCTTCTCCCAGAAGAATGAAATATTCTAGGAAATATTAAAAAGGCAGAATATTATACCTCCCTGAATTGGAAAAAGAGAAACATGCTCTTGGAAAGCAGTCCCCATCTTTGTTTAATAGCCCCAGAAAGACTGATGCCAACCTATCTACAATACAAAAGGCTGGGCCATCTTATCTACAAAACAGAAGAACTTCACCCTCAGGAGATGATAGGATTAGCCCTCACTCAAGATCCAAGCCAGGACAAAGCCATTAAGGCATAGTAGGAATTGCCCAAAGCCCCTTCATCATCATCACCCAGCAAGATTCAACCAAGACTGGGATTCAAAACAACCTACAAAGTTACCCCAGCATGGCCCCATGGGAGTCTGACAGCCAATCAGAATACATTACTTTCACAGGAACAGGAAGCAATTTCAAAGCCCAAGAGCGGGTATAGATCTCTCGATCTCTCTCCCATGTGCTCGATTGCCCAGGGCCTCAAACCCATGTGGTCCTGTCCACCATTAAACCATCTTTCCAAACAGCTTCCAATTTTCCAGTGTCTTTCTCCCCACTTGGAGCTGAACCCAGATGGACATTTCCCCCAATAATGATACTAGCATTTAGTGGGAAGTCTAAGAATAACAATTCAAAGTGCATATTAAGTGTGTGTGTGTGTGTGTGTGTTGTATTACAGCTTTTAAATTAAACCATGACTTCTACCCATCCATTTTGAGGATATATTTTTATTTAAACAGCGGACGGTCTATGCTACACGAGAGTTTTTCCAATCCTGTAAAGATGACTGACAGAGAATCTTTAATTTCTTGGTTTTGGGGTGTTTTTTTTAGACTTGAATTCAGTAGGAAAGCACTCGGCATATGTTCACTGTTCAATGGTTTGTTGAAGAAGTGACAACTGGAACTGGCTTGCTTTTTGATGCTTTTCCGATAGCAGGAGGTGAATGTACAGCATTTTAAAACGTCTGCCTTTGAAGGGTACACAACAGATTGGAATTGATCCAGGTTTGGGTGTTCTGAAGGGTGACTGAGGCAACAGGACTGAGGCAACACGGATCTAATGCAGCTTCGTTTATTAACACAACAAGTAACAAGCTAACAGCAGCTCTGAAACGGCAACGAACACGCCGCCCATTTCACAGCTCTTTTATACGCTGGCTGTCAAACGGGCAGCCAATGGGAGTTCTTTATTTCCCGTTTCTGGTGATATGCCTCCAGCCAATCACCACAGCTTGCAGCATCACGTCTTCAGAGCCTGGACACAACAACAATGGGATTCAAAAATTTCAGCAACCGGTTCTCTGCCCAGTTGCTGGTTGGGCGTGGCCTACTCGGCCTCCTGCACCATGCTGGGGGGGGGGAGAGTTTTCACCCTCCCCAGGCTCCAGAGGCGTTCCTCGAGAAAATGGCTCCCCCGGACTCTGGAGGCCAGAAACAGGCCCATTTCCAGACTTCCAGAACTCCCAGGAGGCCCGTTTTTTGCCCTCCCCAAGCTCCGGAAGCTTTCCTTGAGGCTCCGAGGTGGTGAAAACAGCTCCCTCTGGCTCCAGAAGCCCTCGGGAGGCCAGAAACAGGCCCGTTTTCAGGAGGCCCATTTTTCGCCCTCCCAGAGCATCCACGTGGGTCCTGCAGTTACCTGGCTTACAAAATGGGCCACATGGAGACTCCTGAGAAGGTGGGGGGTGGGGTAGGTGCGGCCAGCCTGTCCTTGCAACTACCGAACTGGTGAACCAATCTGAACCAGCTGAATCCACACTTGAATCTATCCAAATAAGTGGGATGAATGCTGAATGCGCTTCCTGTCAAGCTGTCCCCAAACTTGCAAATTTTAAAAGAAAATGATAATACAAAATATAAAATGTAGATCCTTAAGTGGGGAGGAAAAGTTCTGTAAAACAGCTGTGTTTATGTAAGGTTGTTTCAAAATCTGAATGGGATTACAGCATTTTATTCATTTATTTATTTGTATTGCCGTTTCAAAAAGGGCTCGTCCGGGATTTGAACCCGGGACCTCTCGCACCCTAAGCGAGAATCATACCCCTAGACCAACGAGCCAGCTGACACTAAAAAAAGTTTTCATACAACTCTCTACTGTACATTAAATAATCACTATATGCCACGTTGGGATGTAGAACAAGCATTCTGTAGGTAGCAGATAGTTACACCACCTAGTGGTACAAATGCATTATTGCATAGAATTTGCTTTTTCTCCCATTCAATCATGATCTATTCTAATGGTACCTCGAATCATTTTTTAAAATTGTTTACTTTTGGGGCATACTCCTTACAGCTTCTAAATTCCACGACTCCAAATTCCTTCTTTCTCTACTCATTAAAGTATATTAAAGATATATGGGTTACTTCTGCAATTGGAGAGCAACAATGTTGCCAGTCCAATGTTGCTTATTACTGCTTATACTTGGCCGAATCAGATTTGATGAGTGAAGGAAGGGGTTATCTCCTGACTCAAACCATGTTCAGGCTTGTCATTCACTTTGAGTGAACCACACCACTATCTTAGTGCTTCGTGCTCTTCAGCCTCTGGAGCTTGAAGATATGTGGACTTCAACTCCCAGAATTCTCCGTTCAATACTGTATTTCCAGCAAAACTTTGAAAGGTTAGAAAAGCTGTAGAGAATGTCAACAAAGAGGATAGAAAAACTTGAAAACATGAGCTATGAGGACCAATTCAAGGACCTGGGGATGTTCACGCTGAAGGGAAAGAAAGAGAACAAGGACATGATATCAGCGTCATACCAAAGATGGTCAGGAACTATTTTCCATGATGGCAAAAATTATAGTATCTGTTTCCCCATAAATAAGACAGGGTCTTATTTTCTTTTGATATCCAAAGTAAGCACTTGGCCTTATTTTCGGGGAGGTCTTATTATTTTTGAGGTGCAGGAGGCAGCCAGCGTGGTCACCTCATGGCTGCTGCTGAGTTGCAATATTTTTGGGGAGGGCTTATTTTGGTGCATGCACTCAAAAGCCCAATTGAGCTTATTATCCAGGGAGGTCTTATTTTCAGAGAAATAGGGTAGAATTTGAATTGTTCCCTAATTTTACTTAAATATAAGGAAAAACTTTCTCATTATATGACCCATAAAGCAGTGGAACAGTCTTGTGATGTTCTAGATACTTCCATCTCCGGGGTGTTTCAAGAGAAGTTGGATAGCCACCTCAAAAGGATATTGGTTTTCCTGAAAATTGCTGATCGTTGGACCAGATGATCTCGTGGGGGGAAAAAAATCCAGTCTGGTTCCAAGATGGGGGAAATTAAAAAAAATCAGGTTGGCTACAAGGAAATAAGGTCTCTGTTTATTTGGTTTCCAGAATCTTCAGTGACAGCAGAATGTTTCTGGGGTGGTTGACAAAATAGCTGAGTAATTGGATGGGTTTTTATATGGTTCTGAGGTTTGAGATGCTCCAGGGGGGTTGTGCAATGAAGTGAGCCTTGTGTCTTTTACTATTTCAATGGTGGTGGGTTAATCCTATTATGTCATAAAGGACATGTCTTGTCCTTAGAATTTGGGTGGGGTGGGGATGTAAATTTTAAATCCCATCAGCTCCAGCCTTCTGTGGGAGCTTTTGTTTATGAATAGGCTGACCCTGATTTCTTAATGGGCACAAAATGTCCCTCTCTAAAGACTTCGCTTGAGGCTGCTTGAGAAATATAATATTCTGCCTCTTTTAATATCCCCCAAAATATTTCATTTTCTGGGCCAAGGCAGGCTTTCCCAGCAATCTTTCCAGCCAATTCTGTATTGCTTTGGGTAGATCCTAAGATGTTTGTGATTGCTCTCCATTTCCCATATTATGGCAAAGGTCATAGAATCTTATATTTTCAATCCTATCCCACCATACCCTGCCCAGTAAAAAAATGTCCACTGGGGGAAAATAAACGTTCAATAATGTCTGTGGGGCCTGTGGTAAACAGCATTTTGTACTCATAGTGTCTTGATCAGCTGTTGAGTTTTGGGAAGCAAGTGAGTACTATAAAAATCATGACTTCGGTATCCTTCCCGGCCTAAAACAGGTCTATCCACTCTCACACCCAGTTACTAGAATAGCAATTGTCTGTATTTGTGTCAGAAGCACCAACAAAGTTAACCAAAAGTTGCTTCTGGGTTGAAAGGATTTGCCAGTGACAACACCATTACCCAGGAATGTAATGGTGTTTATGGAGATTTCTGTGGCCCAAGATTTGTAGACTTTAGGCTGGTTTATAATGGGTCTTTATTTTGGGGTGGTATCTCCACTTTAGAGGCTGGTCTGTCAGAAAGCGGTGATGGGTGGGATGAAGTTTGATATAGTGCTCTTGGTGTTGGGCATGGTGCAGCTTCCAAAATAATTCTTACTTGGACAAACCATCCTTCTTAAAAATCTTGGAGTCATCACACTGATAAATCTCCACTACCTGGGAAGATTCTCAGTCATCCAGGTCATGGTTGTCCCAAAGGTGCTTTTTCAGGAGGCAACTGGACTTTCTTGTTTTTCTTTTGCAGATGTTTTGCTTCTCATCCAAGAAGCTTCTTCAGCTCTGACAGGATAGTAGGGAATGGAAGGATTTATATTCCTTGCAGACAGCTGGTCATTTGCATCCTTTTAGAGGGTCCTTGAAGCACTTGGAGGTTTATCTCTGTCCTCAGGGTCACCTGAGTAGTTGCCTGTAATTCCTGTAGTCTGCAATTTTTCCTCTGGAAATCCATTATTCCTACTCCCACACCATTCAAAGGGTGTTCATCCCAAATTGCATAGCTTAAAAGTCTGTAGAGATTCTCAGTCATCCAGGTTATGGCTGTCCCAAAGGTGCTTTTTCCAGGAGGCAACTGGAATTTCTTGTTTTTCTTTTGAAGACATTTCGCTTCTCATCCAAGGAGCTTCTTCAGCTCTGACAGGATAGTGGAGAATGCAAATACCATCTGTCTGTAAGGAATATGAATCCTTCCATTCCCCACCATCCAGCCAGAGCTGAAGAAGCTTCTTGAGTGAGAAGTAAAATGTCTTCAAAAA
The DNA here is from genome assembly GCF_051295495.1 of Thamnophis sirtalis. NCBI lineage: Eukaryota > Metazoa > Chordata > Lepidosauria > Squamata > Natricidae > Thamnophis > Thamnophis sirtalis. The sequence goes on from NW_028261384.1 coordinate 125,282,308, forward strand.
AAAGTTGTCTCCTGAAAAAAGTACCTTTGGGATCTTCTCTTAAAGACTGGATTTCAGTAGTTGGATGACATCCCTCCAGGTGTCTATATGGTCCTGTGCCCCACAAGGAAGTCTCAGTGATGAATTAAGCCTGGAGCTAGGTCCTGAAGTTTTCAATTTCATCAACTCTTCAAGTTCCTCAATTGACACAATCAGGAATTTTCTCTAACTATCTAACCAGACTTAATGATTCATTGGTTCTAGGGCAGAGAATAAATTCAACTCCATTTTCTGAATGGAAATTCAGAAAGTTGAACATTATTACAAGAACTTCCTTCAGGTGTCTCTTCTGTGTCCCCAGAAGCATAATTTCTCACATTGGATTTCCCCTCTTACCAGATGGAGCCCGCTTGTGGAGTACTGTGAAGCCATTAACATGGCAACTCCACTGCACTGTGTAGTAGAAGCCATTTGATGGCAGTACAGTAGAAGCCATTTTAAGGCACAACAGGCTGTATCTTAACAGAACACACACCCTGAGGGTTGTTAGGGGGGTGGTATCTTATCCCCATAGTATTTTTTTCCCAGAGAGTAAATCATCTGTGTAAGTTTGGTTAAAATTGCCTGAGGTATTCCAGAGTTATGCTGGAACACACACACACACACATACACACACACACAAACACACACACACACACTTATATATACCATATTTTTCAGAGTATAAAATGCACCGGATTATAAGATGGACCAAGATTTTGAAGAGGCAAAAATTTTTAAAAAGTTTTTGCTCTCTGCTGATTTCCCCAAAACGTTTTTTGTCAAAAAAAAGCGGGGGCACGTATAGCCTTTATGAGGCTTATAGAGTGCTTCTGAGGGCTGGGGCGGCACAAATGAGCCAAAAACAGCCAGTTTTTCACTCGTTTTTGACCTTCCCAGCTCCCAGGAGCACACTGGAAGTCTCCTAAAGGCTATGCATGGCCAGTTTTGCAAAGAGAGTGAGGTTTCAGTAGGCAAAAAAATGCTGTCTTTAGCATATAAGATGCACCCAGATTTTCAGCCTCTTTTTTTGAGAGAAAAAGGTATGTCATACTCTGAAAAATACGGTCTATTGATTCTGTATTGCTTTCATTTGTGAATGCTGCTCTCAGTCATGTGTCAGTGAACAGCCATGTCCGTTGATTTAATAAACAAACATTACATCAAAGAAAGCTTCTTCGAGCTCAGTTTGCAAGTCTCATCATTCCAGGGGACAATTCAATGGGGGGTTCATGCTCTCAGAAAGGGGAAGAATAGGGACAAATCTGACAGGTGAGGTTTTCTGAAGCTTAGCTGACCCTGTTAAACTGTTGTAGGTCTCGTTTAGCTTTGAGACTGCAACATTATGGTTTGTAAGAACCATGGTGGTGCAGTGGTTAGAATGCAGTATTGCAGGCTTGTTCTGCCAGCAACGGGCTAAGGTTGACTCAGCTTTCCATCCTTCCGAGGTGGGTAAAATGAGGACCCAGATTGTTGGGGGCAAGATGCTGACTCTGTAAACTGCTTAGTGAGGGTTGTAAAGGACTGCATATACAGTATAGATCTAAGTGCTATTGCTATTGTTAGTTAGTTAGTTAGTTAGTTAGTTAGTTAGTTAGTTTATTTTGTCAAACATGAATGAGATAACAAGGTATAAGTATAAACATGGACATGAGCACATGAAATGTGTGCAAATAAATGGGGACAGTAGGACAGGGACGATAGGCATGCTGGTGCACTTATGCACGCTCCCTTTACGGATCTCTTAGGAATGGTGTGAGGTCCGCGATAATCAGTTAAGGTTAAAGCTAGGGGGGGTTAGAGGAAGTAACAACGGAGCCAGTAGAGCATAGTATAAACCAGGGTTTGATTTCACAGGTTGGACAAACCAAGCTATTATTATTAGCCACAAATCAGAGGATTGCAGTATGGATGCATCTCAGAAAACTCTACTTTCCGCCCAAGTCAGATGGTATGAAATGTTAATTCCCCTTGCCAACCCACGGATCTCCCCCAAGTCTCAGTTGAAAGGTGGGTTCTGACTGAATAAGCTTTTGTAGGCTTCTAAACAAGGTTTCATTCTTTAGCATCCTGCCTTACAAGCCCAGCAGTTGGGGAAAACATCTATCAATCAGGATCTGAAAAAAGGAAAGGTGTATCACCCTACATGGGATGACTTCCTCTAGACTGGTTCCTTATGGATCCCTTCATTCTGATTACGTAAAGGTAAAGGTTCCCCTCGCACATATGTGCAAGTCATTCCAGACACCTCCACTTTAAAGCCGAAGAGCCAGCGCTGTCCAAAGACAACTCTGTGGTCATGTGACCAGCATGACTAAACGCCGAAGGCACACAGAACGCTGTTATCTTCCCACCAAAGGTGGTCCCTATTTTTCTACTTGCATTTTTACATGCTTTCGAACTGCTAGGTTGGCAGAAGCTGGGACAAGTAACAGGAGCTCACTCCATTATGCGGCGCTAGGGATTCGAACAGCTGAACTGCCGACCTTTCTGATCGACAAGCTCAGCGACTTTAGCCACTGAGCCACTGCTCCTGATTAGCACCTCTCAAGTTAAAAGATTAAAAAATAAATAACTCTTATTGGAAAACCTCAGGGAAGTGAGGGGCAATTTTTGAATTATTGTCCAACATGCAAGAGCTTGCAGAGAGAATAATTCCTTATTTGAAGAAGGGGAGGAGGAGAAAGTGGTTGAAGCTCTTAAATATAGGATGTCCTTGACATATGACCACAATTAAGTGCAAAAAAACCCCAATAACTTGGTCCTTAACACCAATAAGACTCAGGAGCTTATAGTGGACTACAGATCAGACATCCAGGCCTTGCTAATCAATGGAGACCGAGTGGAGCAAGTGGCCAGTTTTAAGTTTCTGGGTGTTATCATAAAAGAGGAGCTGACCTCACATTGCATCACTAGTCAAAAGGGCCCAGCAGAGATTATACTATCTGAGACTTCTCAGGAAACAGAAACTGAATGGAAAACTGCTGGTGACCTTCTACCGCTGCACCATCGAGAGTATTTTAACTTATTGCATCTGCGTAGGGTTTGCCAATTGCACAGTGGCAGATAGGACAGCACTCCAGAGGGTCGTCATTGCCCAGAGGATCATTGGTTGCCCTCTCCTCCCCTTGGCAGAGCTTTATAACTCCCGCTGCCTTAAGAAAGTTCAAAGCATTCTTAAAGAGCCATCTCATCCTGGCCACCCTTTTTTTTTAACTATTACCATCTGGCAGACGGTACAGGATAATAAAAACAAGGACAAATAGGCTGAAAAACAGCTTCTATCCCAGGGCAGTAACCATATTGAATTCTACGGTACGGTGCAATATTAATGCAATATCGGGTTTCAATTGTATAGTATGTGAAGGATGTGTGTTTGTGTTTGATTTTTATAGTTATAATGTACACTGAAGATGGCATTTAATTTAGTTGCACGCGGTCCAGTGACCATAAAGTAAACTAATTTATGTTGCTCAGCCAGTTTGTTAAGTAAGTTTAGCCCCATTTTACAACCTTTGTTACCATAGCTGTTAAGTAAATCACTGCAGTTGTTAATAACAAGGTTGTTAAGGGAATCTGGCTTTGACCTTGCTTGTCAGAAGGCCACGAAAGGTGATCACATGACCCTGGGACACTGCAACCGTCATAAATATAAATAAATATAAGCTAGTTGCCAAGAAATTAGATCACATGACCGTGGGAATTCTGCAATGGTTGTTAAGTGTGAAAAAATGCCGTTGCAACTAAACAAATGATTCAGGGGTGGGTTCTGGCAGAGACTACTGCTGTTTCACCACACGTGTGTGCTTGATTTGCACTGAGTGCGCATGTGCAGCACAACTAAAATTGCTCTGTGCATGTGCAGAAGCAAAAAAACAAGATGGTGCCGCCTACGCGAGAACCGGTTCAGGGCACTGTTCCCTCTAAGGTGCACGCCTGTGTGGCCGCGCACGTTGCAAGAAAATCCCGCGCAGCAGTTTTTATCTGCCGCGCAGAGATTTCTTAAGGAAACGTGTGGAAGTCCTTTGCAGGCGGCTACAACTGAATCCAGCAGTGCTGTTGCCTGTTGGAGGAGGAGGCGGCAAACCAGCCTGCCACCACCGCCCACCGCCAGCCCCGCTGCTCTTCCCGCCTCCTTCTCAGCCCCACAGTCCAGCGGTCGCAGCAGAAGCAGCCCCGGGTCTCTGCTGCCGCTCCCCGCATTTTCTGGACGGGGTCTTGCAGGAAGGAATCCCCTCTCCAAGGGATCCCCGTCCAGAAAATGCGGGGAGTGGCAGCGGAGCCCCAGGGCTGCTTCTGCTGCGACCGCTGGACTGTGGGGCTGGGAAGGGTGCGGGAAGAGCGGCGGGGCTGGCAGTGGCCAGTGGTGGCAGGCTGGTTCGCCTCCTCCTCCTCCAGCACTGCTGGATTTCCGCCCAACGCTGCAGGGGTGCCAGCGGGAGCTTTGGCGGCTTCACCTCAGCCGCAGCGCTGGGAAGCAAATGTGTTGGTGCTGTTGGAGGAGGAGGAGGAGGAGGAGGAGGAGGAGGAGGAGGCAGCAATAGCACCTGAGGACAGGACAAGAACCAATGGAAACTTGTCAGAAAGAGACTCAAGCTGGTAATAAGGAGAAATCTGACAGTAAGAACAATTAAAATCAATGGAATTTTAATTCATTTGCTACAGGTTTTCAAAAGACTGGAGGGGCATTTGTCTCAGATGATATAAAGACTCCTGCCTTGGACAAGGGGCTGGACTTGAAGACCTCCAGTATCCCTTCTGATTCTATGATTTTAAAAACCACAAGCTTTTTACAGCTCGCTTGCAACTTTATCAAATTTAATTCAGCCATTTCCTTTTATTATTAAATGGGTATTGCTAGTTCAATGCACATGCGCTCCACTTTTAAGATGCTGAAAAAATCCCCATGACCTGCAACAAAATTCATTCTTCTACTCTTATCTTGCCCTAACTTCTGATAGGTTCCTGAAATATAGATCTATAAAATTTAGTGAAAATATTTCTATCTATTTTAATACAGACTCGTAAAACAGATTGGGACAAATGACATTAGTGCTCTGGGATAATAGCAGGTTTACTCTATTTGGATTTTCAGATAAAAGCTATCTTTTGTGCTAAGTTCTAACAATGTAGTTCTCTAATGTAACTATGAAACAGTCCAAATATATAATTCCCCTCAGGGAGGAATTCTGGGAGTTGAAGTCCACAAGTCTTAAAGCTGTCACGTTTGAAGACCCCTGGGTTTTTTTCCCCCCTAAAGGGTTAGGGGTGCAAGGGTCTTGTAACAACAGCTTTAAGACTTGTGTGCTTCAAATGCCAGATTTTCTGAGCCAACATTTTGGTTGCTAAGCAGGAGCGTTGTTAAGTGATACTGATATTATATAACACTTTTAATTAAGCGGGTACCTTGAATAAACATAACTTTTGAGTTTCAAATAATACTGATTTTGTTGTTGTCTTAGGTGACATATGTGAAAAAAATTCAGGTGCTCAGGCATGAAAATATGCCGCTCAAACACTATATTTTTCCGCTCACACTGAAAAAAAATTAGAGGGAACATTGGTTCAGGGGTGTGGCAGGTCTGGGCCGCTGCCAGTTTGAACTGATAGGAACCCACCACTGAAATGGTTCTACATTGAGGACTATCTATGTATGGAATCTGGCAAATTAACACAAACATAACCCTTTTTTTCTTGAACTGACATGTTGGAGAGTTTGGAAACCTGGAGAGAAATTGCTCGGGAAATCTCACAACCATTTTCTCTCTTTAGAATAGAATAACAGAATTGGAAGGTACCTTAAGGCAGGAAACCCAACACCACTTCAGACAAATGATTATCCAACATCTTCTTCAAAACTTCCAGTGATCAGAGCACCCACAATTTCTGGAGGCTAGTTGTTCCACTGATCAATTGTTCTAACTATCAGGAAATTTCTCCTCAGTTCCAAGTTGCTTCTCTCCTTGATTAATTTCCACCCATTGCTTCTTGTTCTACACTCAGGTGCTTGGAGAATAGTTTGACTCCCTCTTCTTTGTGGCAGCCCCTGAGATATTGGAACACTGCTATCATGTCTCCCCTAGTCCTTCTTTCTATTAAACTAGACATACCCAGTTCCTGCAATCATTCATGTTTTAGCCTCCAGTCCCCTAATCCTCTTTGTTGTTCTTCTCTGCACTCTTTCTAGTGTCTCCACATATTTTTTTACATCGTCGTGACCAAAACTGGATGCTGTATTCCAAGTGTGGCCTTACCAAGGCCTTATAAAGTGGTATTAACACTTCAACATGATCTTGATTCTATCCCTCTGTTTATGCAGCCTAGAACTGTGTTGGCTTTTTTGACAGCTGCTGCACACTGCTGGCTTTCTTCACCATCTTACCATAAAGGATTGAAATGAACCACAAGCATCTTCTCATTGCAACTTAACTTTATTAGTTACATTATAATTAATAAAAGAGGGGCTCCATTGCAGTAATTTAAATAAAATAAAAAGTGCAGATTGCGGACGCTCTAAAAAAATATATTCACTATGTCTAATTTGAAAACATTCAGGCTTATTGAGCCCCCATTCGTCATCAACTTCCTCTGCTTTGACTTCTCAGCGTGATTTGAAAGATGGCGAAAGCTTGTGTTTGAGTCCAGGCCGAACGGAAAGAAAAGGGAAAGAGGAATTCAGAAAAGTGAAAGGAAAAGAGAATTTACTAGCAGAAATCAAAACTGCATTTTGGAATAGTAGCTTTGCGCAACAGAAAAGGCTGACTGATGTTATTGTGGGAGTGTGTGCGTGTGTGTCTGGATTTCAGTGCCTGGAAGATCTCTTTTAAGCCAAGCTTTGCAGCTGGATTTTGTGTCTCAAAGAAAAATTGCATTTGCAGAGCGGAAGCTGCAATTGACTTCTTTCTCTTGCAAAAATTCCAGCTGATAGGTTTTGCACACTATGGAAAATGTGAGAATACGCCAGAATTATTTCACAATTGGTTGGCTCCCTAACGGTGTTTACATCTGTCTTTGCAAAAATCTGAATCATAAACTTTCACACCAGTAGATCTCCTCTCCAACATCTCTGTCCCTAATGAGTTTGTATTCATTCTCAGAAGGTAACACATCTAGGAAAGTAATCGGCCACTGCAACAGAAACAATGTTCTTCTTAAATCAGAAAAAGCTGCTGAATCCTAGGACCACATTAGAAGAAGAAAGACATTCCCACCACACCTGCAGACATACTCCTTCACACAAAGATGCATCAGGTGATTCACTGGGAGCTCCGAACAAGAACCGTGAGCAGCACCACCATTGTTTGAAACAAGCAACAATGATGTCAAAATGATGCCATCATTTGCCGCCTCTTGTTTCCCCTGAAGACAGGCAGAATTATTAGGCTAAGAAGTTATGATTAACAAATTAGAGAATTCCCCGTTCCCAGATATGACAGAGGAGGGGAGATAGGCTCCCCTATCTGCACTTGAAAGTAGCAAATAAATCTCCATTTATGGATGAAGTTTCCTCCTGATGTTTTGGGTCGCTTAATGAATTTGGGATTCTCAAGACCATCTTGCAAAAACTGTGCATTGACCAGCTCCCTCTGGACCAGCAAGTTCTCAACAGTCCAACCATATTGCTTGTTAGAGGGGAACTAGAAATCCATTCTTAATCTCCCACCTATCGCTTGATTGGGAACCTGGTAGATGTGAAATCTAAAGGAATCTAAGAGACAAGGATGCCTACTTTCCCTTAAACAAGAACATGTGACTGTGGTAATAAAAGACAATGAAACACAACCGAGTAGGCCTTCCCTACTTCTTAGAGACTTAGCCTTACAAGAGCCCCAAAAATGCTTTTTCAAGAGGACACTGGACTTTGATTTTCCTTGAAGATGTTTTCATGCCTCTTATCCAAGAAGCTTCTTCAGTTCTGAACTGAAACACCTTCAAGGAAGAAGGAAGTCCAGTTGCCTTTTGAAAAAGCACCTTTGGGACAACCATTGCCTGCATGATTTGAGAATCTCCACAGATCCTTACAAGAGATTCAAATTTAGGGGGTTAGACATCTCTGAAGGCCCTTCCACACAGGAAAAACAAACAGTTCCCTCCAAACAGGATTCTAGCAACTCAGAGTTCGAACCCCCACAGGATGTACTTAATTTTTATATGCAGGAGGGTTTTTTTATTCTAGTTGCTATGGAGGTGCATTCTAGTGGGTTAAATTTGACATAGGATATCCTGACATTTACTTATTAACCATCATCTACATTTTGTGAGTACGTGATCTCGCCGGTTTATTGCCTGAAGATGATAGCTTCAAATTCTGAGCAATTCAGTAGCTTCTTTGGAGAACAAGTGCGGTTAAATGTTAATCCAAGACATTAATATGCAGCTTCAACAAGGACCAAAGGAAGAAGCCACAGATAACTTTTCAAGTATTGAAAACATGACAAGCCAGACAAGTTATTGCATATCAGTTAAGACTTTCTGTTCAAAATGCCCGAGCACAGGAGAAGACCCAAACATCTAACAGATAAGATTTGGTGGTCTTTGAACTCTTCTCCAACGATGATTGTAGGATTCAGAAAACTAAACCCAAACCAGAAACAAAATGGAACCTTAAAAAAAAAAACAAGCAACCAGTTCTTGCTTGGTTCCTGAGGAGAGAGCGGCCATTTTGGAATGAGCAAAGGACTTCTAGATTCCTCACACATCCTCCATTTTAAAAGTAAAACAGGCCCACGTGAGGTGACTACGTGGCCTGCTCCAACGGGAATTTCTGGAGGAGTTTTACAGAGAACAGATGAGATGGAAGGGACATGATCTACCCACATGCAGAAGCAACGCACCGAAGGGCAAAAACAGGCAGACAAAAAATGGGCTTCTTGGTCAGAGGCGGACAGTAGGCAAGATAAGGAGGATATTAATTCCACTCTCGGCAAAGTCTCAGACCAAATTGTCCGCATCATCCCAGAGTAGGAATCTTAGCAGCAGGATTTAATAAGAAGCATATTCTCTCCTTGCCCAAAGTCACGCGGGCGATCGTGAGCTGGATGGGCCCCTAGACTAGGTTGTTGTTTGGTTCGATGCGTTGCACCATCATGGAGACCAGCTTTTCAAGGGTGCGGGCGCTTTGGCGGCTGGCTGCCAAGACTTCCTCATGGTTGGCCTTCTCTTTGGTGTCATAGTCCAAAATGGCCTTGTTGGTGATGAGGGAGAAGCCAAAAACTCGGAGGCCGCAGTGACGGGCCACAATGACCTCAGGGACCGTGCTCATGCCTGAAAGGGGGAAGGAAAGAGGAAACGCATTAGATGAATGGCTTCAGGGAATCAGGAAGAGTGGGGGCACAGCTCTCTTAACACTCCACAAAACTGGAGGATGACAATTCTCTCCATGGAAAAATTAATCGAGAGAAGCAACTTAGAACTAAGGAGAGATTTCCTGACAGTTAGAACAATTACCGTATTTTTCAGAGTATAAGATGCACCTTTTTCCCTCAAAAAAAAAAAAGGCTGAAAATCTGGGTGCGTCTTATACACTGAATACAATATTTTTTGCCTCCTGAAACCCCCCCCCCTCCACCAAAATGGCCCTGCATAGCATATAGGAGGCTTTGGAGAGCTCCAGGGGGCTGGGGAGGGCAGAAATGAGCAAAAAATGGGCAATTTGTTGGTCAATTTGGCCACCCCAGCTGCCAGGAGCACTCTACAAGCTTCCTAATGTCCCCCTTTTTTTTGCGGGGAGGGAAACAGGCCTGTTTTTGTGAAAAATGGACCATTTTGGGGAGGTTTGCAGAGTGCGAAAACGGAATGGAACAGAATAGAATAGAATAAGAGTTGAAAGGGATCTTGGAGGTCTTCTAGTCCAACCCCCTGATGAAGCAGGAAATCCTATACCAGTTACTGTTAACCTTTTAGGCACTAAGTGCCTAAAGCACCAGAGCACTGGAACACAGCAGCTGGCCGATGCGCATGGTGGCCAGCTGCTCTTCCGGATTCCATCACGTGCGCAGCTAGTCTGGTGCGCAGAGCAGCTGGCGATGGTGCATATGCCCACAGGGAGGGCTCTGCATGCCACCGGTTCGCCATCACGGTCCTATACCACTTCAGACAAATGGTTATCCAATTTCTTCTTTAAAAACTACCAGCATTGGAGCATTCACAACTTCTGGTGGCAAGTTGATCTACTGGTTACCATATTTTTCAGAGTATAAGACGCACCAAGGTTTTGAAGAGGCAATTTTTTAAAAAACATTTTTGCACTCTGCAAACCTCTCAAAAATGGCCCATTCCCTCCCCCCCAAAGGCATGAATAGCCTTTATGGGGCTTGCAGAGTGCTCCTTGGGGGTGGGCTGCCTCCAAAAATGAGCAAAAAATGTTCCGTTTATTGGGAAAATGGCCCCGATTTTTGTAAAAAAAAAATTGCATGCATAGCCTTTAGGAGGCTTATAGAGTACTTCTGTGGGCTGCGGGGGAATAGAGCAAAAAACGGCCCATTTTTCACTCATTTCTGCCCTCCCCAGCCCCCAGGAGCTCTCTGAAAGCCTCCTAAAGGCTGTGTATGGCCATTTTGATGAAGGGGGCAGGGTTTTGGGAGACCAAAAATGCTGTATTAAGTGTATAAGACGCACCCAGATTTTCACCCTCTTTTTTGAGGGAAAAAGGTGCATCTTATACTCTGAAAAATACGGTAATTGTTCAGAGTCTTATACTCTGAAAAATACTGTACATGTAGTTTTGCCTAAAAAAATAATCAGGTAATGAAGACTTGGTTTTATTTATGCCCCAGGAGGAACATTTCCCCCTGATCTCTGTCTTTGACTGACCAACGGCATCAGCACCCAGTCTCTGCAGGAAGCGGCATTCAGCGATGGTCTCGTAGTTGGGGCCTCCCAGGGCACAGTATACCCCCTCTCTCATGCAGTCAGAACAGCCAATCTCAGAGGCCACCTTGACAGCCAGTTTTCTCAAGTCTTCATTGTAGGCATCCGACATGGCTGGAAAGCGAACGCCGAACCTGCGGAAATTAACACACAAAAAAGGAGTCAATGGGATTGTGTTCCTTTCTTTGCATCTGAAAAATAGCCCGTCGTTCCGTTTAAATCAGAAATGTTCATAAAGACTGGGACGACAGTCATGGACACTGAAACTGAATATATGGCCCTAATGCTGTAAGTGTTGTGGCCCGCCAGCAGCCAGAGGAGCTGGCAGCAGATTTGGACAGTGAGGAAGTTGGGGAGGAGCGTGGCCCAGTCCTGGACTCTGGGGAAGGCTCTGATGAGGGCTCTGTGTTGGAGGCACAGAGGGGGCCAGGGCCATCTGACAGTTATCAGCTGCCTTCAGAGTCAGACATCAGTGAGGCTAATGAACAGCGGGAGCTTGTTCCCAGTGTGCACATGCGCAGAGTTGCTAGACGAAGGGAACAGCTAAAGAACAGGGGTCGACTTGGGAGTAAGGCCACAAGTGGATGATGAATGGCCCCTCCCAGAGGAAATAAAAGAGGAGCGAAAGGGGAGTGGAGTTTGCAGGAGACATTTAGTTCGCTTAATTGGTGCATGACTCTCTGAAACTCCTTGCCAAGCTTTGCAGATTTTTGCCTGGCAGTTCTCCAAGCCAAATAATGTCTGTGATTGTGAATCCTCCCTTGAAAGACTTTGCTGAGAATGAGCAGAATTCACAGTAAATTAATAAAAGGGTTTTTTTGTCAGGATTGTGTTTCATGTTCTTGGGAAGCCTCGGTCAGAAGAAGAGGAGGAGGAGGAAGGGGAGGAGGAGGAGAAGGAGGAAGAAGAAGAAGAAGAGGAGGAAGGGGGAGGAGGAAGAGGAAGATGAGGAGGAGGAGGAAGGGGAGGAGGGGAAAGGGGAGGAAGAAGAAGAGGAGGAGGAGGAGGAGGAGGAGGAGGAGGAGGAGGAGGAGGAAGGGAAGAAGAAGAGGAGGAGGAAGAAGGGGAAGAAGAGGAGGAAGAAGAAGAGGAGGAAGAAGAAGAATATTCTGTGAACTGGTAGGGAGCCCTCTTAGCCCTCTTCCTGCCTATTAGACATTTCAACCTCTACTGTCTCATTGCCTGCTTGGAAGCCGTCCCTCCTCTCCTGGGATTCCAGGCTATGTTCCACTACAGTGACAGAAACTCTGATCCCAACTGTGGATGTAAGTCAAGGACTATCTGTAGTCCAATTTCAAAACTGTTGGCTGTGGAAGTAGTCTCTTAAGAGCCCTAAAGAAACTGTTTTCTCTCCCATGGAGGCCCAGTGAGCAGGCAAGAAAGAGAATGCAAGAGAGGTGAGAAGGCCACCCTACCTATCATCATTCGGTCCCATCAAAGGGTTCTGCCCAGAAAACCCAGGCAAGTTGATGTGGTCCTGGATCACCATGATGTCCCCCACTTTGAAGGCAGGATTGAGCCCTCCAGCCGCATTGGTGACAATCATGGTTTCAACGCCAAGCAGATGGAAGATCCGAACTGGGAAGGTCACCTGGGAAAGAGAAAACCAAGGAAATGTTCTGCAAGGGCATCATGGCATGGAAGGAGGGCCAGAAAACCAGAAGTCAGTCCCAGTTTTCTGACATGTTCTAAGCAGAGCAGGGCACCCATTTGTCCAAATTTGCCTGTGGTTGTCCATAGCCTCTTTCTTGCTCAGATGTGGCGCATGGGGCCAGCCTGGAAATAGCAATGGACTGAAGCAGTGTTTATCAAAAATGCAGTTTTCCCATGCCCCGTTTTCAGCCTGGATGGCCTCCTGCAGCATTCTCCCAGCCAAAACGGGACCCGGGGTGCTCCATGCAGGGATCTCCACATTTCATTTTGCCTGGCAGGATGCTGCAGGAAGCTGTCAAGACTGAAAACAGAGCGCAAGGGGGCATGTGCAGTGGACCAAGGTGGCGCAGTGGTTAAATGCAGCACTGCAGGCTGACTGCTAGATCAGCAGTTCAGCGGTTCAAATCTCACCGGCTCAGGGTTGACTCAGTCTTCCATCCTTCTGAGGTGGGTAAAATGAGGACCCGGATTGTTGTTGGGGGCAATATGCTGACTCTTTAAACCGCTTAGAGAGGCCTGAAAGGCCTATGAAGCGGTATATAAGTCTACTGTTATTGCTATTATATTGCTACCACACCTTGTTTTTGCCAGCAGGGTGCTGCAGGAGGTGATCTAGGCTGAAAACGGCCCTCGAAGAAATCCAGTTTCTTCATGACCTAAACTTTCTGCTTTCAAAAATTCTGGAATCTCTCTCTGTCCTTTCCTGACCACTGAGATAACAATGTCAGCTCTTCAGGGCAATGTAACATGAAGAATATTCATAGATCTCTCAGCATCTTAGAAGACAGAAGCAGAATGTTTATAATATGACTAAAGGTTTTAAATTTACAAATATCATCAGGAATCGACTTCATAACTGTATGTTTTTGGTGGAGTCCCAAAGAAAGCGAAGTAGCTGGAGGAACCAAAGGAATGGCTTGCCACAAGGTAGTGTATTGGTTCCAACTCTTCTTAATATTTACATCAATGATCAGCCACTTGCCAAAGGTACTAACAATTATGTGTGTGCTGACGATCGAGCAAAAATGGCTTATTTACCATGTTTAGATGTTGTTTGACATGAGAAGGGCAGTAAATAAATTTCATAATAAATAAATACCATATTTTTCAGAGTGTAAGATGCACCTTTCCTCTCCTAAAAGAGGGTGAAAATTTGGGTGCGTCTTATACATTGAATGTAGCCCCACCCACCCACTGGCCCCCACGCTTTGGCCTCTGCCGTCCAGCAATTTACCTCCTTGCAGCAAATGGGGAAAATGGGCCTTGCGGAGGCTGCAATAGACTATAGCAATCCCTGCAGCCTGAAACAGCTGATGATCAGGAGGCTGATGCTAAAATTGAAAGTGAAACTTGCTGTTTGTTCCAGGAAGCAAATTGCTGGAAGGCAGAGGCAGATTTTTTTTTTTTGTGCTAATCAGGCGGTTTGCTATTTGCTGCAAGGAGGTAAGTCAATAACTATAAATGCCTATAGAATCTTCAAATTATTAGACTTATTTTTAAAGACTGCTTTATTATTGTTCTAGGCAGCTTAACAAAACGAAGAAGCTTTTTTAAATAAATGTTTGACCTGAAGTACTATTATATCTTCTTTTAAATAGCAGAAAATAACTATACTTCCAGAAAGCCACATCAATTTTAACAGCATCTGTATAAGTATAGTCGGAAATGTAACACCACAAACAGTGTATATTGTCTATACTGTTGCTGTTTGTTGCAAGGAGGCAAATTGCTGGGAGGCAGAGGCAGATATTTTTCCCTTGTTTTCCTCCCCAAAAGCTAGGTGCGTTTTATACCTCGGAGCATCTTATACTCCAAAAAATATGGTAAATGCAACATCCCTTTGAAGGAGATTAGTTGGGAGAACAGCCCTGGTCTAAGTTCACCACGGAGACTTCATTTTGCATTTTTTAAAATTTTTTGGACTAATAGTGCTGAAATGTATATTTGAGTGTGCTCAAAGACATTTGGTCCTTTTATTATAATTCATTGGTTTTACAGAGTTCCTCAAATTACGACTGGATCAACATCTTAGTTTTCAAAATGTAGTGGAGCGACTCACCTTCCACAGTGGGTAGCCTTCATACATATGGAAGCGGCCTTGCATCACCACAGTCGGCATCCCGCTCAAATTTCCAAAAACCAACTTGCCAGCATGGCCTACGACTTTAATAAGACAAGGAAAGGAAAGTTAAACACTTTGCTGATGCCCCCCCTGGTGGTCAATATTTTGCACTGCACTTTATCTATATAGTATCCTGTTGGTTGACGGTCCGTCTCCCCTCCCTCCCCCCCCCCCCCGCGTTCTGTATGAAAATTGCATTCCCTGGCCATTCCCCCATTACCTGTGCTTTGGGGGAAGTTGGGTATCTTGGCATAATCAAACACCACTTGGTCCTTCAGGAGGTCAGCCAGCCCCCCAAGCCCTGAACCACAGATGATAGCCACTCGTGGCCGATGCTTGGTTTTACTCAGGAGCCAATCTGCTGTCTTCTTACAATCCTCATAGGTGTATCTGAAACAAGTAAAGATTGAGATGAGACAGGGAGTATAGGTTAATTGTTTCGCCTGCAAGACTGAGGATTCACCAGTAGATGGCAGCAAATACGCACACGGAACTCTAACGAAGGGTGTTTAATTTGAATTTCAACAAAACGACATTAAAATAAACTATGTTTTTGAAACAGGCAGGGCAGGAGGCAATCGCGCCAACCACAGTCGGGAAAGGAAGGAAAGGAATGACTCAGCTGTCAAAACAATATGTGAGATGAGGTGAGGGGGAAAGCCACATTGGTCATTCAGTAGTTTCCCCAACAGTGACGCATTAGGATAACTCAATTCATACACGTTACATTAGTAATCCCCTCCACACTTCCCGGTAAGGATTTATTTCAAATATTTTCATTATGCTCATATTCCACTTGTTCATACCAGACTTCACAGAGACCTCGGTAACTAGAGATAACCCTCAACCACCACTGAGCCCAAAATTTCCACTGCTAAGCGAGACAGTTGTTAAGTGAGTTCCACCCAATTGTAGATTCCAGTCCGGTTCCAAGCCAGGAGAAAGACCCTGGAAATAAAATGGAGGCTGGCTACAAGGAAAGAAGGCCCCTGTTTATTAGAATTGCAGAAACTTCAGTGTTTCTGGGGTGGCTGACAAAATAGATGATTGATTGGATGGGTTTTTACAGGGCTCTGGGGTTTGGTGATCGAGATGCTCCAGGGGGGTTGTGCAATATAGTGAGCCTTGTGTCCTTCACTATTTCAATGGTAGTGGGTTAATCCTATTATGTCCTGTCTTTAGGATTTGGATTGGGGGGGGGGGGGATATAAATTCTTAATCCCATCAGCCCAGCCTTCCTTGGGAGCTGTGGCTGAAGGTGTTTTGTTTATGAATAGATTGGCACATTCTTTTTACACAAAAATCTCCATTCCAAAAGATCAGGCTCTAATGCAGTGTTTCTCAACCTTGGCAACGTGAAGACGTCTGGACTTCAACTCCCAGAATTCCCCAGCCAACAGATGCTGGCTGGGGAATTCTGGGAGTTGAAGTCCAGACGTCTTCACGTTGCCAAGGTTGAGAAACACTGCTCTAATGCTTGCAGCTATTTCCCTATGGCAGGAAGACTGGGGCTGCTTGCTTTCTGCCTTTAAGAACATGTTCCTCCATTTCTCCTTCGGGGAAACATAATATTCTGCCTCTTTTTAATATCCCCTGAAAGATTTCATTCTCGGGGCAGGGTGCTTCCTACACCACTTTGCGACATTTTGTGCCATAGTTATTAAGCGACACTACGGCTGTCAAGTTAGTAGTATGGCTGTTTAAATGAATATGGCTTCCCCACTTATTTTGCTTAATCAGAAGGTCACAAAAAGCTTTTCAGATGTCCTTGGGGCGCTGCCACCATCATAAATACGAGCCAATTCCCAAGCGTCCAAATTTTGATCCCATAACCACGGGGGTATGGTCAAATCACTTTTTTCAGTGCCATTGTAATTTCAAATTGTCACAAAATGAATGGTTTGTAAGCCGAGCACTATCTGCATTCAAAATGCAAACAGTCCTCAGCTTACAAACATTTATTTTAGCAAGTGTTCAAAGTTACAACAGCCCTGTGAAATGTGACTTAAGGTCAATTTTCATGCTTTCACTGTTGCAATGTCCCTGGCACATCGCAATCACAAGATCGTCACTTGTGACCTTCCCACCCGGCTTGCAACCCCGTGAAAGCCAGCATAGAAAGTTGCAACCCAGGGTCACATGATGTCTTGTTTAATGACTGCAGCAAAAAAAAAAAAAAATTGTAGTAAAATTGGGTGCGGTCACCCGATGCTTCATTTAACAATTGCATCCCCAAATGATGAATGTTACGATCCCTATTGTGGTCATAAGTCAAGGACTACCCTTGTCAACATTTGAACTCTCCCAACCTCTTGGTAAGGTAGACTATGCAGAGAAAAGGAGAAAGTTCCAAATGGACAGATGGAACTTCACAGAAAAGTAATAGAGATCTGAAGCAAATATTTCCTGTCGTGTAACAAGCTAAAGATGCATAGTTGATCCAGACTTCAAAGAAAGGAGACTTTGTATTTGCTCATCTTATGTGTTTATTTGCTCATCTTTAGCACTTTTTAAATTTTAAATAAAAATGTCTCCTCCTTCCAAATATACCATCCAAATAGCATTTTTTTCCACAATTCAAGAAATTCCTTTTAACTCTCTGCAACATGGATCATCCTTCTCTCTTCCTTATGTCTTTCTCCCTCCGTCTGCCTGTCTCTGTCTGTGTGTGAGTGTGTGTATGTGTGTGTATGTGTGTGTCTCCCTTTCTCCCTCCATCTCTCTCCCTCCCCCCTCTCTCTCTTCTTTTTCTGCAACCCTTTGCATTTCTTCCTGGGGCATTTCAATGCATGAAACTACAGAAAAATTCTAGAAAAGGTTCATGCACAATTGGTTTTATATACTAACTGCAATGTGTTTATTGTATGCACAAAGATGGAAGAATACAGAAATAACCACAATGGAAGATTAAATGGTGAAGGGGGCTGAGTTTGGGGAAATGGGAAAGGTGGCCAGTTTGATTAAGGAGAGAACAGCAATTGTACTTTTATAAAAGACTGGAAAACCTTTATGGATATATATATGGATATATATATGGATATATATATGGATATATATATATATATGGATATATATATATATATATATATATATATATATATATATATATATATATATATATATATATATATATATATATATATATATATATATATATATATATAAAATTTGGTGCTGAAGATGGTAGAAATGAAGTAGCAATTTGGAGATTTACTGATTAAAAAGGGTTGTTTATGAGAAGAAGAGAACTTTAGTATATAATTTAGGAAAACGACCATCATTATGCTTCTTCCTGCTGCAAAGATTAGAAATCCCTTCTTTACTTTTATCTTTTAGATTTATTTTTTCCTTTTCTTGTCTTCCTTTTTTTTTAATGTCACTTTTTCATATCTTTCTTTTTTCCGACCTTTCTTTTTATGTTTTGGTAGCCTTTTAATTCTGTGCAAAATCCTTTTCTTGTATTTAATATATCTATCGGTATATTCACAAACACACACACACACCATATGCACAGAAACACACAGTATTCTTGTGTTAAAAAATTTCCTCAGGGCAAAACTGGCTTGATAACCAAAGCTCGTGTACTTTTCCATTAGACAGACACATACAAACACACTTTCCAGTGAATGAATGCTCAAAGCTAACTTTGTCACCATCACATTTTGCTAAGTTTAAATTCCAGCTGGTCCGTGGGAGCCCCTAATATCGGAAACATCAATCAGACTCCAGGTATCAAATCAGGAGCAATGGCACCCACCAAATTAGACCAGAGAGGTAAAGGAGAAGCTTGTTTGAGGCTTTAAACAAATAAAATGTCCGGGCCAAATTTCTCCTGGTGTTTTTAGAGCAGTGCTTCTAAACTTTAAGAGGCCTGGACTTCAACTCCCAGAATCCCTCAACCAGCCAAGCTGGCTGGGGAATTCTGGGAGTTGAAGTCCACACCTCTTAAAGTTGCCATGCTTAAGAAATATTTTGTTATTTCAACTGGAGTGTTTTCTTGATGTTCTCCTTTTGGGATTTCATAGTGGCCTCCCATCCAAGGATTAAGCAGTTCCTGTCCTGCTTAATTTTTGAAGTCCAACCAGATCTTGAACGAATGGGGTTTATTTATTATCTCCCTGCTTTCTTTAGAAATTGTGTCAGGTTTCTGGGAATTCAGAAATGGAACGCAGCTGACAACATGGCATGCCCCTGAAGGATGTAGATTGAGCCTGCGGCCTGAAGAGGAACACCCTTTTCGCCGGCAGAAACAGCCACATCTACACATTAACCCTGCCCACATCTACCCGCAGAGTATACAGTGGGGCACAATTGGTGGCCAACGCCTTTTGGAGGCACCTCATGTGATGGGCATATCCAAGCAGGAAGAAATTCAAATTAGGCTTTGTCCAAATCTATTATACACACCCCACAATTACCCTGTGCCATGTGCAGCGTGCCAAAGTAATGAACCAAAAGAAAATTGGCTTCGCCAAGGGGAAAGGAACATGCACCCGTCAGTCAGGCACCTGGAAATAAATGAATCAAAAGGAAAGGTGATGCATACATCAGGCATTTAAATTTTATCGCCTTTTCATCGTCCTAGAAATAAGAACCTCCAAAAGAAGCAAAAGGAGGGCAGACAGTTTTATTTATTTCATTCCAGTGCTGAGCAAATAAGTTTCCGAACTGAATTTTTGAGGGTTTTAGGTCTGCATCGGCTTAGCCGTTGCATCCTGTATTTCTGGGGAGGGAAGTCACAGGTGCAATTTCATTTCTCCCTTAGAATACACGCAAGCAATACAAGTAGTCCTCTATTTACGGCCACAATTGAGCCCAAACTCGCGTTGATAAGCGAGACAGTTGTTGAGTGACTGTTGCCCCCTTTTGCAATCTTTCTCGCCACGGTTGTTAAGCGAATCCCTGCAGTTGTTCAGTTAGCAACACGGTTGTTAAGTGAATCCAGCTTCCCCACTGACTTTGCTCGTCAGAAAGTCGCAAAAGTTGCTGTGTGTCCCACAACTCTGGGACACACAGCAAGCATCACAAATATATGTCAGCTGCCAAAGGTCCAAATATTGATCTTATAGTGATATATTGATCACTCATATCATTATCATTCATAAGTCACTTTTTTCACTGCCATTGTAACTTTGCAGAGCCATTAAACTAATGGGTGTAAGTCGAGAACTACATTTATTCATTGCATTTAAAAATCACAATAATTTGCCTATGATTAGGAGGTTCTCTGCAGTTGTTCAGATGCACTCTTTCTTATCTTTTATGTAAACCCACAAACACAAGGGACATAACCAATTTCGTTGCATTTAAGTACAATGACAATAAAGATTACACTTATACATGGTGGCTCAGTGGCTAAGACGCTCAGCTTGTCAATTGGAAAGGTTGGCAGTTCGGCAGTATGAATCCCTAGTGCTGCGTAACAGAGTTGAGCTCCCGTTACTGGTCCCAGCTTCTGCCAACCTAGCAGTTCGAAAGTATGTAAAAATGCAAGTGGAAAAATAGGAACCACCTTTGGTGGGAAGGTAACAGCGTTCCGTGCGCCTTTGGCGTTTAGTCATGCCGCCCACATGACCTTCGGACAACGCTGGCTCTTTGGCTTTGAAACAGAGATGAGCACTGCCCCCTAGAGTCGGGAACAACTAGCACATATGTGGAAGGGGAACCTTTACCTTTTTAAAAACACAATCACACACACACACACACCAGAGGTGGTATTCAGCAGTTTCCAACTCAGTGGATCTCAACCTTCCTAATGCCGCGACCCTTTAATACAGTTCCTCATGATGTGGTGACCCCCAACCACAAAATTATTTTATGTTTTCAGTATTTTTTAGAAAATATGAGTTTTCCAATGGTCTTAGGCGACCCCTGTGAAAGGGTCGTTTGACCCCCCAAAGGGTCCCGAC
Source organism: Thamnophis sirtalis (assembly GCF_051295495.1). Taxonomy (NCBI): domain Eukaryota; kingdom Metazoa; phylum Chordata; class Lepidosauria; order Squamata; family Natricidae; genus Thamnophis; species Thamnophis sirtalis. The sequence goes on from NW_028261384.1 coordinate 125,302,879, forward strand.
CCACAGGTTGAGAACCACTGTTCTAACCAGTTCTGGAGAACCAGTAGCAGAAATTTTGAGTAGTTCGAAGAACCGATAAATACCACCTAACTAGCCCCCATTTATTCTCTGCCCCCCCCCCGAGTCCCAGCAGGAGGAAATGGGGTTTTTGCAGTAACCTTCCCCTGCTACACCCACCAAGGCAAGCCGACAGAACCAGTAGTAAAAAAAAAAAATTGAATCCCACCACTGACACACACATATAGTAGGACTTGCAGAGGGGAACGCAGCCCAATCTCCCCGGATTCATCTGAATTCTTAAATCCAAAATTGCCTTCCTTAGAAACCTTGAACTAAACATAAAAAAGGGGGAAACAGCTATTGTTGTTGTTGTCACTATTATTGCTCATTATATTTAGAAACTGGCTGATTGAAAAAATGCTTCCGCGAGGCCGACAGCTAAGAAATAGTTAATAGGAAACGTTATGCAACTGGACAAACACACATCATATATGAAAAAAATAAATAAAACCACAATGATCAAAGTTACCCCACCCCTTCGCCTGGGGAATACATTTTAAGATTCCTAGAACATTATCGGGGAGAGCAACATTGTTATCTGGGGGAATATTATTCCCCAAAGAAGATGTGGTGTCAGAGAAGGGATACAGGTAGTCCTCGACTTACAACCACATTCTGGGACCTAAGCAAGGTAGATGTTAAGTGAATCGCGACCAATTTTATGACCTTTTTGCCGTGTTTGATAAGTGAATTTTGCAGTCGTTAAGCGAATCTTGTAGCTGTTAAGGGAACCCAGATCCCCACATTGACTTTACTTTTCAGTGGTCAGCCAGGAAGGTCACAAAAGGCAATCAAGTAATCCTGGGATCCTGAAACCGTCATAAATAAATGCCTCCATTTTTTAACCACGTGACAGTCAGAAGTGTGAGGACCGGTGATCAGTTGTTGTGACAGTTTTTAAGTGAAAGGACTGGTCGCAAATCACTTTTCTTTGTGTCCCCGTAACTTCAAATGGTCTCTGAACAAGTGGTCATAAGTCGAGGACTCAGACAGACTTGCTGCAACTAGTTTAAATAGAAACAACCGTTGGCTCCGTTTGTTGAGGACGGTATAGTTTTATTAGAAGTCATGTGCCTTCTTGCAGCAACGCAGAGGCAGAACTGAGAATTGCACGCCCAAATCCCTGAGTTCCGTTTTCCCCTCCCATCACTGCCCAACTCCAACCAATCAAATTCATGCAAGATGTTTTGAGAATGGTCTAGGTTGGTATGCAGTTGACTTTGATACAGCAAATGGGGGGGGGGGGAGAGAAGAGGGAAGGGGAATTACAACTCCTTTGCATTCCCCACGATCACATAATCACCTTTCGGATGCTTGGTTCATACTTATGACCGTTGCTGTATCCCAAAGTCATGTGATTTCCCCTTTTGCGACCTTCTGACCAGCAAAGTCAAGGGGGGAGTCAGATTCACTGAACAACCCGGTTACTAACTTTTCAACTGCCGTGATTCATTTAACAACAAAGGTCGTAAAATAGGGCAAAATTTACTTAACAAACGTCTCATTTAGCAAAAGAAATCTTGGGACTCAGTTGTGGTTGTAAAATTGAGGACTAGCTGTGTATCCTGCCGTTATGCCCAAGGGCAGCATATAATAAAATCTATTATAAAGACCTAACACAAAAGCAATTAAGAACAATATTTGTATTGCACCCTGAAATCTGAACGATCAAGGCTGCACAGTTATATTATGCTTTTTGCTCATGCACTCCGGGAGTACAACTTCCTTGTGAGTATCATGAGGCTCTTCCATTGGACCATCACGAGAATGTTAATTCGATTGAAGGTCATTCAAAAGTAATGGCACAGGAATTTTTCCCATTGAGGTTTGCCGTTCCTTCCTTAACACCCAACACTTCCGGGATTCAATCACAAAACAGAAGCAAATAGCAAACACTCCCGAATTCACCGGGCACTTTTTGATCTAACCCATAACAATCTGGGGCATTTTTTCACTGGAGGTCAAGTAAAGGGCGAGATTCAGGCGGGGACAGACGATGGGAAAACTTTTAAAGAGGAAGTTCAAAGCAATATCCCTTGATATTTTCAAGCCAACACCCTCTTTCTAAATATTTTGCACTGGGTTCCCCCCCCCGCCCCCCTTTGGAGTCTTTTATTGAAGATGTCTAAGCAGCAGTTATACTTCTATCCAGGAGAGTTATCTCATAAAATAAAGTACTCCCAACGAGTGAGATTTATTTATTATCTGCTTTCTTGAGTCGTGGCTCTATCCAGCAGAGTTATCTCATAAAAATAAAGTACTCCAAGGCAGCTTATCTACCCAGATAATACCATATTCAATGCTATTGCTTGGCTCCAGAAGCAATTGGCTTCCTGTGTTATTATTTACAGGAAGTCTTATTCCTGTAAAACTATGAGGGTTGCCAACCGACCAGGAGAAATAATTTACTTTGTAAGACTTCCTAGCCACCAGAAAGATCCCATAAATACCGACAGACCTTGACTTACAACCAGTGCTGGATTTCCTTATAGACTAACTAGGCTTCAGCCTAGGGCCTCAAGATCAAGAGGGGCCTACATTCAAATTGTTAGCAGAATTAAAATTACACTATTCTAAAAACAGTGAACACTAAAACACTGAACCGAAAATAAGGAGAAATTCTACGCATATGACTAATAAACAAACACAAAAATGTATTGGTTAAGATCGTTCCAGCGCCGCGGCAGTTGGGGAGCCTGCCCACGTTCCAGGCACCGGCGGTCGGGCGAGAGGCACAGACGCTCCCAGTAGCCGCCCCGTCAACGCGGAGCCCACCAGCAGCGAGGCAGGTGAGGGTGAGGGGTCGAGCCGGGCAGCTGAGCACAGCAGGGGAGGTGGCTGGCCTCGCTGCCTTTGCCGCAGAGCAGAGCCGCCCTCCGTCGGGAGGCCAGCTATATATATTGATATATATTGATATATATTACAGTAATGATGTATTTTATTGTCTCTCATGTAATTTACAAACTTAAAAATGGGAGGTGAAAGGGCCTCATAAGTGGAATAGCCTAGGGTCTCTTTTCATCTAAATCTTACAACTTTTCATTTAGTGAACATTTGAAATTACAACGGCGCTGAGAAAAGTAACATTTTTTTCACTCTTATGACCATTGCAGCATCCCCATGGTCATGTGATCAAAACTTAAAACACTTGGCAACTGCCTCATATTTATCACGATTGCAAGATCCCGGGTTCACCTTTTGCGACCCTCTGACAAGCAAATGGGGAAGCCAGATTCACTTTACAAATACTAACTTAACAACCGCAGTGATTCACTTAACAATTGTGGAAAGAAAGGTCGTAAAATGGGGCAAAACTCACTTAGCCATTATCTCAGCAACAACTATTTCGGGCACAATTGTGGTAGCAAGTGCAGACTGTCTGTACTCATTCGCTGCAGCACTTACTGTATTTTTTTTTGGCATATAAGACGCACCTTTTTCCCTCAAAAAAAAGGTTGAAAATGTGGATGTGAATACTGAATACACTGAATACAGCATTTTTTTTGCCTCCCAAAGCCCCACCCCATTTGCAAAAAATGGTCGTGCAGAGCCTTTAGGAGGTTTCCAGAGTGCTCCTGGGGGCTGGGAGCATAAAACAAGGTATTCTTTGCTCGTTTTTGCCCCTCCCAGCCCCCAGCCCCCAGGAGCACTCTATAAGTCTCCTGAAGGCTACGCATGCCATTTTATTGCGAAAAATGGGCCGTTTTTGGGAGGTATGCAGAGTGCAAAAAGTTTTTTTTTTAAATTTGTCTCTTCAAAATCTTGGTGCATCTTATACTTCGGCGCATCTTATACTCTGGTATAAAATATGGTACCTTACTAAATGCAACTTTATGTCACTCAGAGATCGTTTCCCCAGTTCATTGATGCATAATAAAGCTGGATCATTTCCCTGGAAGTGACACAAAAGTGGGTGGGTACCTATTGGAGAATATGAGTAGACACTGAGTAGGTGATGTAACGTTACTTGGGAATGATCTTGGAGGCAGAAGAAAGAGCTGCAGAGTAGATAGTAGTCAGATAAGAAGAAGCAGATAAGATAATCTGGGCCCAGGGAAGGAGATGGCAAATATCCAGAAGTGACTCTCCCTTGTTTCTTGCAATGTACAGGTGGAAGGAACAAAGTTACAAAATCCTATTGATGTAACCTTAGAGTAAAGTTAGAGTTCGTACTTCTGGGTGTGCTTGTGTCTGTACTACCTCACAAGACTGGCAGGTAGATACAGGGTAGTCTTCGACTTACAACCGTTTGTTCAGAGATCATTTGAAGCTACAACGGCACTGGAAAAAAGTAACCCATGACCATTTCTCACCCTTACGACCTCTGCAGCACCTCCATGGCCACACCATCAGAATGCGGATGTTTGGCCACTGGCTTTTATTTATGACGGTTGCAGTGTCCCAGGGTCATGGGAATTGCTTTTTGGGGACCTTCTAAGAAGGAAGGTCAGTGGGGAAGGCGGGATCACTTCATCCTGCTGCTAATTTTTAACAATGGAAACGATTCGCTTAAAAACTGTGGTCATAAAATGTGGCAAAACTCACTGAACAATTGTCACAGAATTTTTTCACCTTAATAGTGGTCGTAAATCTCAAGGACTACCCAAGTGTTGGGCAAAACCTTCTCAAAAGAGATATGGCATATTGAGGGCTTGTGGGTGCAGGTGGCATCGCTCCAGAGGTTGTTATCTTGCACCTGCAGCCTCTTTGGCCCAGGACATGTTTGATTAAAACTGCCTTTTCCAAACTGGTGCTTTCCACAGCAGTTGGCCCTGTAATGCACCGTTGACTGGGGAATTCTGGGAATAGCAGTCCCAATCCCCTGGAGAATACATTGCAATATGTAAATTTAGTAGCTGGAGCAGTGGGGTTGTGCAGTGAGTCAGAACACACAGTCATACCGGGTTTCCCTAAAAATAAGACAGGGTCTTTCGACCCCCCCGAAATAAGCGCTTGGCCTTATTTTTGGGTTATTACTTTTGAGGTGCCGGAAGTGGTGAGCATGGTCGGCTCATAGCTGCTGCTGTGTTACAATATTTTAGCACATGCGCTCAAAAGCCCGATTGGACATTATCTGGGGTGGTCTTATTTTCAGGGAAACAGGGCAGTTGATTGGTTGAAGGGTGATGGCTCCTGCGTGAGGCAATCCGTGCTGTGGTTGGCTGCGGTGGTTGTGGAAGGGGCGTTTCCCTTTTCCCCACCTTTTTCTTCTGCATGCTCTCTACGCTATACTGCGATGTGTGTGTGCGTGCGTGTGCATATATGTATGCACATAAAGTATATGTGTATATGGATATATGTAAATTTTACACATACACAGACACATATGTATGTGTGTTTGTGTAAAATGTGTGTGTGCGTAAAATATATTTATGTTAAACTACAAATTCGTGTCAGATTTTCTGACTTCATTTGAATACACCCGCTGTGTAATTCCCTGGCAGAATACCAGGGAGAGATGATAGGATAGGAGTCTTGGGGGGGGGGGGATTGTGGAACTTGAACTCCAGACATTTTCAAGTGGGTGGGGGTTGGAAAACTCTTAAGAGACGGAGCAGAAGCCAGATCAGGATGGATGCAACCAGCTCAAAGTCACATCCTGAAGCTGAGTCATACGTCTTACCAGAAACTTTTGCCACTTTCAAGATTATTATCAGCACAAGCACACTAAGGTGCTGGGAAAATTCGTGTGTGTGTGTGTGTATGTGTGCGAGAGAGAGAGAGAGAGAGAGAGAGGGAGGGAGGGAGGGAGGGAGGGAGGGTGGGTGGGTGGGAGGGAGGGGGGAAGGGAGCAGATGGCAAGAACGAACCTATCAATTCATCTCCCTTGATGCTCACTACACTGTTTCTCTCACAAAGATGCAGACATTATGTTGTCCTTGCTCACAGTTTGCCCACCAACCACCAATTCTTGCAAACAACAACAAAAACCTACATTGTTCCAGCCCAACCTACCTCACAGCTAAATGACAGATTTAGTGAAATCAGTTAAAAATGATAAAAGTAGCACTATGCAGGTACTCCTCAACTTAGAAAAGTTCACTTAGTGACTGTTCAAAGTTACAATTTCACGCTTAATGATCATTGCAGCCTTCCCATGATCAAAATTCGGATACTTGGCAACTGGTTCACATTCATGACAGTAGCTGTAATCCGTTTTTGTGTCCTTTTGACAAGCAAAATCAGTGGGGGAAGTCATATCCACTGAACAACTAGGTTACTAATTTAACAAGTGCAAATGAGTCACTTAATAACTATGGCAAGAAAGGTCATAAGATGAAGCAAAGCTCATTTAACAAATATCTCCCTTATCAACATAAATTTTGGCTTCAACTGTGGTCATTAAGTCGAGGGCTACCTGTATTCACATAAGATGAAAAATGGGAGTTGTTTCCAACTCTTAGTCTTCTTTCTACTTGGAGAGAGCCCCTCCGGTTCAGTTATTGGATATGCAAATCCAGCAGATATGTTATGTTGGTTAACAAAGTACAGTCTATGTATTATGCAAATCTTTTCTTCCTCCTTCCGTGTGCAGGGGCATATCTGTATCCGTCAGCAGCAGAGATTATTCAAGGCAGGAAAATCTGGATTGTCACTGGTTCAAGGGACAATCCAGATTGTCACTGATTTATGGAGGAGCAAGGATGGAGTTCCAGATGCTGTAAGAATCTGGATTACTGGAATTTGGGAGAGGATTATGTGCTGAGGCTGATGATGTGAAGTGTCTTTAGGGCACCATAAAACAGATAATTATGGGTTATAGTAAGGGGAGGCGGAATTATGAGGGGGTAAGAAACCAATAAACCACCACCAATGAAGGCAGAGCTCCTGACTTTTGCATCATAAAATTTCCTTCCACACTTGGCAGAAGAGGAGAAGAAGAAAAAAAAAACCAGAAGCTACTGAGGCATCTCTAGCTCCCGATTGGCTGATCCCCTGGAGGGTGTGTGAGCCAGGGAAATGCCTGATTGGTTCCCAGCCTGCAAAAAAAAAAAAAGGAACTCACGTTGCAGCACAGCCTTTTGCGGGTGTATGCCTGTGTGTGCTCGCGCACGTTCCCAGGAAATGTTAACGCTTTGTTTTAAAAACCTGAACAGGAACCAGGTCCTGCTTGTTCACGGTGGTCAAGCATTTTAATATTTTTGAGACTGTCTGCTGGCTTTGATCCTGGTTCATACCCTTCTTGTGAAACAGGCAGCGCGAAAAATGTCTTGGTGTCAACAGGGATGTTTCAACGCTCAGTAGATCTCCATGAGAGAGCCATGCCTGGGTACAGAGCTTAGGTTTTTGGACATGCCCCACCTAAGCATCTCTAAAATCCTAATGCCCCCCCCCCTCCCGTGACATATTATTCTTACTTTACTCAAAAAGAGAACTCTACTCAGGCAGAGGAAGCCTAAAAGGCCATTAACTTGGCCTAAACAAGGTTCAAATTGCTCCCATTAAAAATGAAATTGCCCCCCCTGTGCCGCCTGCCCCCCCTCCACATTGGGAACCACTGATCTAGAGGTTAAAAAGTGGTCTCTTGGAAGACCCAAAGGTGAGTCTTTTTCAAGAGGCAACTGGAGTTTCTTCTTTTATTCCTTGAAGACGTTTCGCTTCTCACTCAAGAAGCTTCTTCAATTCTGCGTAGCTTAAATGTCTATGGAGGTTCTCAGTCACCCAGGTCGTGCCTGAAGAAGAAGCTTCTTGGGAGGAGGAAAGAACAAAAGGAAGTTTAGTTGCCTCTTGAAAAAGCACCTTTGGGAACAACCATGACCTGGATGACTGAGAATCTCCCATCAGCTCTTTTGGAAAACTTCCCAAATGCAGAAGACGAAATGCTAACCACTTTTGATTTATAAGATCCAGGCACTGACCCCAGGCCAGCGAGGAGTTGGGGTTTGAACCTTTAATGTGTCTGAAGAGCCCCACGTTAGGACAGGTTGGGTTAAAGGTAGTTTTCAACTTACAACCATTCATTTAGCAACCAAAGTTACAACAAGGAAGTCCAGCTGCCTTTTGAAAAAGCACCTCTGGGACAACCATGACCTGGATGACTGAGAATCCCCATACAGACATTTAATTCATTTAACTGCAGTGACTCACTTAACAATCATAACAAAAATAAATGTAAATGTAAAATCGGACTTGACTCACTGAACAACCTCCTTCCTTAGCAACAAAAATTCTGGTTTCAACTGTGAGTATTCGTAGAGGACTACTTCTACATCGGTGATAGTATCCTCTCCAATAGCAAAATCAGCTGCTGATGGCACTGCCCACCTAAACAACCCAAGAATGAACTGGGAGACACAATTAACCGGTTTATATAAACCTGCGGCTTCCCTGAGCCATTCACACCTTATGGTATCGCTAAGGAAGATACGGCAAGATGACTAGAATCTCAATAAAAAAGTCCTTCCATTATGGGCAGAATTTATGCTGCAAAATTTTGTGGAATTTCGTGGGCATAGAACATTGCCATATGCATCTTCCTTTTGGGACGTATTCTTCGTTTTTTAAAACTGAGCCTCTGAGGGGAGCAAGAGGCATGGCTACACGAACTTTGAACTCAGTCCTTGGGCAGCAAGCTGAAGTTAACTCGCTCCTGGAACATGCCACATGTTTAGGGGAAACTGTATGCTAAGTAGACATCTAAGCAGTGGTGGGTTGCAGGCGGTATAGCCCGGTACCGGAGGCAGCCCGGAGCATCGGATACCGTTCCAGTACGGTGCTCCGGAGAGCCCAACCGCCCGCCCGAGCTCCTTACTGGAGTTTAAAGGCTTTTGCGCTTCCGCGCAGGTACATACAGCACCTGCACGATGCTCCGCCAGCTCCGTTCCAACCATACCAATTGTAACTCACCACTGCATCTAAGGATCGCAGTGGCATCACTCAAGCTCTGAGGTCAACCAGACCACTATGAGGATGGCAATTCTTTGCTATCAGCCACAATAACAGCAGGGTGAAGGACTGTTGGCTTACCTGAATGGTCATTCTCTAGGCACTGCGGGAGCGTCCAAGCACGGGTTACCTTCAGCTTGCTGCCCAAGGACTGAGTTAAAAGTTCGTGTAACCACGCCTCTTGCACCCCTGAGCAGGATGCCCTCTGAAGGCCATCTACTGAAAGGCTGGAAGGCTTCCTTGTGCAGTTGATGGAGAATGAGTTAAAAGCAGTGGTGGGATTTAAAATTTTTTACCACCGGTTCTGTGGGCTTGGCTTGGTGGGCGTGGCAGCGGAAGGATACTGCAAAATCCCCATTCCCTCCCCACTCCTCCTGGTGGAAGGATACTGCAAAATCTCCATTTCCACTCCAACTCCAGGGCAAGGATACTGTAAAATCTCCATTCCCTCCCCACCCCACTAACCTGCTTTCCAGCTCAGTTCTCCTGTGCAGGGCAACAAAAGAAGACCCACCCGATCAGCTGGGACTTGGGAGGCAGAGAATAGATAGGAGCATGGCCAGTCAGAGGTGGTATTTGCCGGTTCTCCGAACTACTCAAAATTTCCGCTACCGGTTCGCCAGAACCGGTCAGAACTTGCTGAATACCACCTCTGGTTAAAAGCAATCCTTGATTTACAACCACAATGCTTGTAAGTCAAGGATTACCCCAAAATTTCCCTTGCTAAGCAAGACAGGTGTTAAGTGAGTTTTGCCCCATTTTATGATCTCTCCGGCCACAGGTTTAAAGTCACTTTCCCATTGACTCTGCTTGTCACAAAAAAGTGATCCCATTACCCAGGGACACTAGCTGTCGTAAGTACATGCCAGTTGCCAAGTCTTCAAATTTTGATCACGCGACTGTGGGGATGCTGCAATGGTTGTAAAGTGTGAAAGCAGCCATAAGTCACTTTTTCAATGCGGGTGTAATTCCAACAGTCGCTAAACAGATGGTTATAAGTTAAAGAGTGCCTATAGATGGGCCAGAGGTCCAATCCAACATAACACTACTTGTGTTCTTATGTTATCTTCTTGAGTAATCATGCTCAGCAGCACTATGTTGCCATACTTAACCAGAAACGTGTTACATTCTTTGCAATGACACAAGTCAAGAGGTCAGATCCTGACAGCTGATGCAATCTCCTTGTAGAGGACATGAGACGATGTTGTTCCTTCTGTTGCCAGAAACAATGACACTAACTCACAATTTCCCAGTTTTAAATCCTGGATTATGCAAACTACGTACTGTAAATCAATGGGGAAGTGATGAATCATGAATAAGGCTTTTTTCAGCACAGCCAGTTCTGTGGGTTTTTAAAAATTTTGTTGAGAACTTCCAATCCAGGGAATGGGTCACTGCAAGGTTATGAATTGGAGCTGGCCATAAGATTTCAACAGCATGGATTAATTTAGGCTTCCTTCTTCAGAGTAAATCAACAGATGGAGCCTGGGTGTTTGAAGGTTTGTTCCAATTTAAGGTGGGAAAGACTGCTGTTATGACCCCAGCTTGTTAAAAATAAAAAAACAAAAAAACAGCTTAAAATTGGTAGCTATCAAATCATACACAGCATAGCCCACACCATGTTTACTCAATATGGTCTTCTATTTAAAGGCAAATTATATATATTAGGCCAGGCTGTGGCCTAATGGCTAAGATCTTTGCCTAGTGTGCCTAGTATGCCATATAGCCCAGGTTCAAATCCCAGTAAGGGTGTGGCTAGCTGATGAGAGCTAAATAGCTTGAAATAGATCTATACTAGTCTCCCTTTATTTATTTATCAGCACAAATTAAAAAAACACAAATATAACAAAGGCAACAGTAAAAATATTGGGCTTCTGTCGTGACGGACTCTTGTGACGAGCCGAAGGACAGATGATGGAAGCAGTTATTTTCCTCCCATAATTGGGGCTTACCAGGGGTTGTAAAAATCTAATATATATATATATATATATATATATATATATATATATATAGATAGATAGATAGATAGATAGATAGATAGATAGATAGATAGATAGATAGATAGATAGATAGATAGATAGATAGATAGATATGTGTCAGGATAATGATGCAGGATCTAATCCGTGTCAGTCACCGGGACAAGAAGTCTTCTCTTCTGAACTTTTGGACTCACACTGAAGCCCATCCTCAGGGAACTTTTCTCAACATCCATGATGGCAAACCTATGGCACATGTGCCAGAGGTGGCATGCAGAGCCCTCTCTGTGGGCATACATGCCATCACCAGCTGCTCTTCTGGTTTCTTGTGCACAAGGTCTTTGCGGGCACCGGAAAATAACCTGAAATAAGGCCCGAAAAACAGCCAAAAAATGGCTTGAAAGCAACCCGAAAAATCTCCCAAAACAGGCATGTGGGCCCCACCACTCAGTGCCCAAAACGTTCACCATCACTGCTCTACATATTCTGGTAAATAGAAGTTCCCTGAAGATGGGCTCCAGCACAACTTCAAAAGACCGGAAGACTATAAACCAGGGACCAACTCAGGTTGGACCCTTCAACTACTTCCTCATCTTGGAAAAAGTTAAGTTAGGAGAAGTCCTTGTTGCCTCTGAGCTTGGTTGTTTTCTTGCAGACGTTTCATTACCCAAACTAGGTAACAGCATCAATGCTACCTAGGTTGGATAATGAAACGCCTGCAAGAAAACAACCAAGCTCAGACAACGCCAAGGACCCTTCCTATCAGCCAATATTATCCTTTATTGCTATAATTCAGTATGCAAAGTGCTCACCCTCCTCTATGGCCCAATGTTTCACCCGCTGTGGCCACTATTGGGAAGCCGGTGAATTGCTCAAGACATTCCCAGTGGATATCATGAGTCAACAAAGATTTGGGATCCATCAGCTGTGACCCATCAATCAGTCACTGGGTCATGCCAGTCTACTGGAGTCAAAAGCATTCCTAACCAACTGGATCCATGCCAGCCCAAATTATAAACCTAAGTTCCATGTCCATCTCCTGATCTTCAAATCAGCATTTTTTTCCCCATGTGACCGTTCTGAAGAGAGTCAAAGATTGCACGGGAAAAGTACAGGGCTGGATATTAAGCAACAGACCTGATTTTGCCCGAGAACTTACTTCTTACCCAAGCATTTTTAACGGGAAGGCGGCCAATGTTTTACAAAATATTATTCAGCTTCATTTACATATTAGCAGGGACCAGTTGCAAGAAAGCTGTACTTTAGGTAAAACTGGTGGACAAGCTTCTGTCCTTCACTGTTAGCATTTTGAGAAGTTTCTTGCAAAGGGGAAATTTTCAGAAGTTTCTCCCAAAAGGAAGTCTTAGTTTGTCACATTTCTTGCCTATTTTACTATTGCATTTTTAAAAAGAATTGCAATCTTCCAGATTGCAAAAAATAAGTTACCAAAATAGATGTTGGCTGTGGTTCCATGAAAGGCAAAGCCATAATTCTGATTTACTGATAAAGATCTGTATTCCAAGATAAAAGGAGAAGCAAAGATATTATTTTGCTGACAAAGCTGTGTATTTCCCTGAAGCACTACCTATTGTTATACACACACACACACACAAGATTTGGATGGGGGCATAATCTGTTTTGCTTGATTCCTTCTGCTACCTTGAGTTGTTTTAACAAATTAGAAATAATTTATTTAGTATGTTATCTGTTTCACTGCTCCTTTAAAAACAAAAAAAATATATAAACCAGGTTATTTTCTAGATTAAGGATTCTGGCCCATTAAAGGGCAACAATTGAGCTGGAACCACATACATCACCTAATTTTTTTAACAGCTACTTTCACCAATGGGATAAGCCAAAAAGATTTCATAAATCATGAACCTCAGCACACAGCCTGTTCTTAAATCACATTTTTTTCCCAAGCACATCTGGGCTCACAATTGTATTTATTCATGGCTGGAAACCTTTTACAGTCTTTTTGCTGAAAATTGGGGGGGGGGAATGAACTTGTGATCTTTGGGTTTTATGACTAGAAAGAGAAAAATGGAAGGGAATTATGATATAATCTTAAAGAGGGTAAACAAATAAATGTATCTGTAATGGGCATAAAAAACGTCGGAAGCAAAACCTTTATATATTTCTTTTTTTTCTTCTTTCCTCCACTTTTTTCTCACTTAGATACTTATTTTTCCTTCCTCCCTCCCTCCCTTCTATTCATATTGCAACTTTGTTTTTACTATTACATAGAATCTCTTCCAAAAAATTATTTTAAAAAAACAAACAAAACCAATCCAAACACATCCGTTTGGTCAGTAAAACCCAACCCCTGAGTTTCAACAGGGCGATTATAAAAGAGTCCATTTTCTAATTTTGTTTTTAAGAAAATTATTGCATCATCAGATCGGTTGCAGCCAAATAACCCAAAAAGATATTAACAAAGGACAAAGTTGCTTATATAATTCCTTATAACTCATCATCACAGCCATAGCCTTTGCTTCTCTTCTGTTGAAATATTACCCATTCAGAATGTTCTTCCCCACTGACATGGAGTAAGCGTAAATCTAATATCAAGCCACGCTAAACAGGAGATAGCTAGGCACAGCGGCAAGGATGGCTTTTGCTCAGAAATGGAAAAATAAATTGACACCAAACGAAGACGAAATAATAAGAAAGGTCCTGAACTGTGCCAAGATGGACAAGTTAACAAAAGAAATTCAGGGAAAAGAAGAGACTGAACATTATTGCCCATGGGAAAAATGGTATAGGTGGTTGGAGGAAAGAAACAAAGATTAATGAAAAAAATTAACAAAGATAAAAACTATAAGTTAAGGGTGATTGTCATATATATATAGATATACCTACTCAAGAGGAATAAAGTTTATTAGAGGTAAACAGCCAATATATCAGATATATAATCAAAAGATAACGAAATAAGAGGTTAAAAACTGTGAAAATTAAGTGAAACATATTAGGAGGGGAAACATCATAAAGAGGATTGTACCGATTTGAAACTGCCATAAGTAGGAACACGAAGTTCCAATGTGTTGTGCGGAGATGTAATATATGTCTAAGTTTTTTGTATTTGTATGTTTGAAAATTAAAAATTAAAAAAAGAGAAAAGCACAGCTAGGCACAAAGAGGAACAGGAGTCCAGAGTGCCAAACCTTGAACTTTATCTAGTTCCTTGCCAACATTTTTATGTCTTGCTCTTTTGACCTATTGCTTATAGATCCCCTAAGGACAGTGCTGAATCTTTGAAGCTGTATCAGAATCCACGCTCAAGATCCTGATAAAGTAGTCAGCAATTATTGATAATAAAATATAAACTAGATTTGGTTTCCTTTTCTCAATTGGCTCTTTCAGGTTCTATTTTCTTAAAGGTTGAAGATTGCCTGGTTAATTGTGCAAGCATAAAACACAGCTTGTCCTTGACTCACGGCCACAATTGTGCCCCAAATTACCATTGCAAGGCAAGGCAGTTGTTAAATTTTGCCCCCTTATTACTAACTTTCTTGCCACAATTGTTAAGCAAACCACTGCAGTTATTAAGTGAAACATGCAGTCATTAAATGGATTCCCCCATTGACTTTGCTGGTTCAGAGGCTGGCTGTAAGGGTTACAAATGGTGATCACATTTTTATTTATTCTGTGTTTCACATGACTCCAGGACAATACAACGAACATTAATACATGCCAGTTGCCAATCACCCAAATTTTTGATCACATGACTATGGGGATGCCACAGCAGTTGTGTGAATAAAGTCAGAATTCACTTTTTTTCAGTAGCACTGTAACTTGGAAAGGTCACTAAAAACGGTTGCAAGTCAGGTACTACTTCTAAATAACTTTTTTTTAAAAAGAAAAACCTATTAAATGTGCCTTAGAATTTAATTGGGATGTAACAATTTGGGTTTCTCACTTTTGTCTCCACTTATCTTTCTCTTAATTCTCTTTCATGAAAACCTTACTATATTTGCTTTTTAGAGTTTGGAACAATTGGCATCTTAATTGAAATCAAATTAAACCAATTTTTTTTTTAAAAAAAAAATGGTCTGAGAAACCACTAGTGACAAGGACCTGTCCAATTTTGGGGGAAATTTAACTTCACAGAGTACTTTTTGTCCAAACCACATAAGCAAACTCTGGATATAATCTTGGATTTTCCATTCTTAAACAGTGAGGGGGGAAATAATCATTTCAGTCTTTACAGGCAGAAGGATATAGAAACCAAAACAGGTATGATGAGCAATCTGGGAACTGAAAGTCATAAAAAGACATCCTCCACCTCCTTCTGTATTAAAAATGACTCAACTTTTCTTTTGCCTCAAATTAGTTCAGAGAAAAAATTTCAGATTTCAATATGATGCATTCAAACGGTTGCTCACTTTTCCACTCATCCTTTGCCTCTTTCTTTGCATGTTCTAACTGCACATACTAGCAGCAAAGTCATTTCAGATATGAATGCAAATGCCTTCCTGAAAGCCTATTGGACGGAAATGTACATGGACACCTGAAGCAGATTGACAACCGCACTAATTTACTTCGCAGGTTGCAAAGAACAGATTGAACCAGAAAAATCTCTGCAATCCAGTCGGCTCCTTTGAGATCCTTTAGGACTTCCAACTCCTAGCTAGTCCTGACATACAGTGGGGAAAGTCGTAGGTGAGGGGAAACCAATTCTGTCTTTCATATATGGGAAACTTAAGGTATGTGCAACCTCAGCCTACCTTGGAGGGCTGTTATGAATAAAGAAGCAGGTGGGATAAAAATATTGAAATTAAATTTGGTACATGGAGGATAGGATCTTTCGTTCAAAAGAAGGTACCAAGCTGTTTCCCTGATACTTCAGGAATGTAATTGATCAATAATGGCAATGTACTAGCCATGATTTCCACCTCTCGTGCCCAGTTCTTAAACCCCTAAGCTGGACCCTTTCTCAATTTTCTCTCTCTACCCAAATCCCCAAATTCCCATTTGAGACCTCTTTTCCCACAGCTGAGGCTGGGGCTTAGCAGCAAAGAAGTAAGGAGCCACAACCACAACCACAACAGTGGGTGCCTGAAAAGAGGAGCTGGCAAACACCACTCCCAGAGATAGGCAGATTAAAATAATCCACTATTAAATTTGGGACCTACGTTTCAATTCTGGAGCTCCTGGTTCATGCACTGCTTGGATAGAAAAGCAGCAGCTGCTATTACTACTACTACCTACCACTACTACCACCACCACCACTACTACTACCTACTACTACTACCTACTACTACTACTAAGATGATGGTGGCGATGATGAAAATGTCACAGAGGAGAGCAGACCACAGCTAATGGGGAGGGGGATAGGAGACCACCAGGAAAGATCACAGTTGTAGTCTTACACCAATGTTTCTCAAACTTGCCCACTTTATGATGTGCGGACTTCAATTCCCAGAATTCTCCAGCAGCTGGCTAGGGAATTCTGGGAGTCGAAGTCCACACTATCTTAAAGTTGCTTAAAGTTGGCATGAGAAACGTGGCCGAGACTGAATTCAAAAAACCGGAACGGGGAACCAAGGCGATTAACACAAATCTGTCCTTATAAAGACTTGAGGTCAGCTAAAGGGCGAGATTCCATACAGCAGCCACCGCAAGGGTAAATATAATAACAGTTACAATCTACCCAACCGCTCGGACTCTTCTGAAAGATTATCCCCAGATTATTCACATTGCACATTTGTAAATCTTACAACATCAAAAGCACGAGATAAAAATTTAGGGTTCCCTAATCGAATTCCTTCCCTTAAAAAAAAAGATGCTGAAAAACGTACAGATGTTTCCACCCACCCCAAAAAACCGGGACTCCTAAAAAAAATCGCTTTCAACCCCCCAAGGGCATCAAGATGTGTCGGATGACTACTCCGATCTGCGGCCGGGGATAATGGGAGTTGTAATCCAGACACACACCCCAAAACACACACACTCAAACCAGAAGCTGCATCATCGATGCAGATGGACCCTAATTGTTCCACCCGGCTCCCGCAATTCACCTCCCTGGAGCAACCCGGGTAATTGGTGAAGGTTTCCGACGCTGACCTTTCTTCCCGGTGGTTGGCCATTGATGCGAGTCGGTGACTTTTCTTTTCTTTTTTTTTCCCGCGGCTTCCGAAGGTTCCTCCAGGGAATCGCGTCGCTCTGCGGGAGAACTGAGGCTCAGCCGGCCTTCTAAACAGAAAGAACGTGTCGTCACAATCACGCCGGCCAATCGGGGGGTTCCCTGTGCCGGCAACAAAGGTTGCCCCGGCGACCCCGGCGTTCTTGTGACACCAAAAGGAACGCTCCGCCCACTTCATTCATACTCCTCCGGAGGCGCTTTCTGCACCGCCCCCGCCCCCAGGCTAGAAGCGCGAGGAAGGAAGGCGTGAAGCTAAGATTCCCACGCGCGGCCGGTAAGATTGCGAGCGCACGTGGCCGACGGAGCTGCTTCCTCCCAAAACCCTCGGCCGCTTGCCGAAATCTACGCCGAGATATCAGAATTACAGGCACTCCATAATAATTCCGCGAAATATTTGCAAGAGAAAGGGAAGTCCCCCACTTGGCTCACCGCTTCCCCCTCGCCTAACTTTTTTTATTTTATTTTTAAAGTCGATTTTATTTTTACAGTGTCTGGCTCTGCTTATGGGGGTGTGGGTGTGTGTGTGTGAAAGTTTTGCATGCTTTCTGCGGAAAGGCGGGTTTCTTTGTCTATGCTTCCTCACTTCTCCATTGGCTCTAATACTAGAATAAGATGAGATAAAACAAGAAAAGAGAACTTTTATTGTCACTTTTTTCTGTGAACACACTGGCATAAGTTAAAAAATAAAACTGATGCCCGCTCTCAAAGGAAGATAGACAGACGCACGCGCGCGCACACAGACACATACACACACAAAGGGACACAATGGCTAAGACGCTGAGCTTGTCGATCAGAAAGATCGGAAGTTCAAAATCCCTAGCGTTGTGAGCTCCCGTTATTTGTCCCAGCTTCTGCAACCTACCATGCTACCTTCGAAAGCATGAAAAAATGCAAGTAGAAAAAGAGGAACCACCTTTGGTGGAAGGTAACAGTGTTCCTTGTCCCTTCGGTGTTTAGTCATGCTGGCCACATGACCACGGAGACTTCTTGGGACAGCATTGGCTCTTTGGCTTTGAAACAGAGATAAGTACCACCCCCTAGAGTCAGGAATGGCTAGCACATATGTGCGAGGGGAACCTTTACCTTACCTTTACACACACACACACACATTAAAAATGAACTGAACAGGCATCAGAATCTCATTTTTTATGTATATATGTATAACATCTCATTTAAAGAAAATAAGAAACATCTCATTTAAAGAAAATAAGAAACACAGTAGACATTCATATGAATGTCTACCGTGTTTCTTATTTTCTTTTGATCCCAAAATATGGCCTTGGCCTTATTATCGCGGGGGGGGGGGGGGATGTAGCTTATTGTTTTGGGGGAAGCAGTGAGTGTAGTCACCTCATGGCTGCTGTGTTGCGCTGCTGTTGCACCTGTTCCCCCCCCCCCGGGTCCCGCGGCTTGGCGCCTTCGGGATACCGCTAGGGGGCTTCTCTTTTGCGAACGGGCTCCCGAAGAGCCTGGCATGGAGATTAGGGGACACGGACACAGCCTCAGGGGCGAACGGCTGTGTTGCGCTGTCACAGCTGCACAACACAGCAGCCCTGAGGTGACCACGCTTCCTGTACCCCCAAAACAATAAGCCCCCTCCCCCAAGATAATAAGGCCAAGGTCATCTTTTGGGGATCAAAATATGGGTATTTCAGGGAAACACAGTAAACACACATACATACATACATACATACATACATACATACATACATACATACATACATACAATGAGATTCTATCTGACTTCCCCCATTGACTTTGCTTGTTGGAAACCAGCTGGGAAGTTACAAATTGTGGCCACATGACCCCTGGAACACTGCAGTTGTCATAAATACATACATCCTTAATGTCTGGAGATTCTCAGTCATCCAGATCATGGCTGAAATTGCATAGGACCTCCTGCTTGAGCACAGGGCTGGACTTCTTCCTTTCACTCTCTCAGTTCCTTAAGACACATTCCTGTATCTGGAGATTTTTTTGCCCCAGATTCTGATTTTTTTTTGGGGGGGGGGGATATTTCCTTAAATGAACCAAGTTGTTCTGCAAACCCAACTTTTTATAGGGTCACCCCTGAGTGCTCTACAAATGCCTGGAGAACCTTTATAAATCCTCGGTTTAGTCCTCATGTGATAACCGTTCAAAGTTATAACGGAGCTGGAAAAAAGCGACTTAGGAACGGTTCTTGTGCTCACCACCGTCCTTGCATCATGTTTTGAACATAAGGCAACCAGCCTGCATTGTGCTATTTTTGCAGGGGTGAGTTCTGGCAGAGACTACTTCCGGTTCACTCAGGGGCGCGACATGCACTGCAGTACAACTAAAATTGCTCTGTGCATGCGCAGAAGCAAGAAACAAGATGGCGGCACCTACAGCAAGAACCGGTTCGGGGGCATGGCAGGCCTGGGTCACTGCCGGTTCCAGCGATCCAGGCCGCCAAGCTACTACTGGTTTAGCCGAACCGGTACGAATCAGTAGGAACCCCCCCCCCCCTCTTGCAATGGTTGCAGCCTCCCAAGGCCGCGTGATCTCCATCCGCAACCTTCCAAGCTCTTGTTCTTGTTGAGCAAAGTCAATGGGGAAAGTCACATTTGCTCAACAGCCACAATGATTGCTTAATTGCTTAGGACAAAAAAGACTGTAAAATCAGAGGTGGTGACAGGATGAGTCATTTACCAACCACTTAGTGAATGGAACTCCCATTTGTGATTATAAGGTTAGCAGAGGTAGGTTGAACCGGTAGGGACAGCAAAGCTCGCCACGCTCTCGAACCAGTTCCCCGTTTGTGGCAGCATGGTGATTTTTTTTTGTTGACATTTTTAATGTTCTGCGCATGCGCCGATCAATTTACAGGCAACTGCATATGGACGGGAAGCAAATAACACACACACCGAACCGGCTGTAACCCTTTGCAGAAACCCACCACCGCTGTATCTGTATGTTGATTTTATTTTATTACATTTGCTCTCTTCGTCCAATAGTTCTTTTTTTAAAAAAAGCAGAGTTATACGTGCTGCTTTGCAAAGAGATTTTTTCCAGAGATTATGACCCACATTCTCGAAGACATGGTGACTTAAAAAAAAAGACAAAATGTTAAGAATGCACCTCAAATATCAGAGCTGATTCACACTGACCATATACAAGCAATTCTGGGCCTGACCTTTCCCACATTGTGTTTGAGCCAACCCATCCTCCCTTGGAGGACAGATGAGTTGAGTCAGCTGAAGAAAAATTGAAATTATATAAAGCGACAGGGTCATATATCACATTGGAAGAGTCTAAAGTAAAGAAGAATTAGGGAGTGAGATGATAGCAGTATTCCAGCAATTGAGGGGCTGCCACAAAGAAAAAGAGGTCAAATTATTCTCCAAAGCACGAGAGAGCAGGGGAAGAAACAATGGATGGAAACTAATCAAGGAGAGAAGAAACCTGGAATTAAGGAGAAACTTCATCATAGTGAGGACAATTAGCCAGTGGAACAGTTTTCCTTCAGAAATCGTGGGTGCTCCATCACTGGACGTTTTTAAGAAGAGACTAGACTGCCACTTATCTGAAATAGTATGGGTTCTCCTGTTTGAGCAGGGGGCTGGACTAGAAGACCTCCAAAGTCCCTTCCAGTTCATTCATCCATTCATTAAGCCCTGCTTTGTTTAAACACTGTTTATTTACCAAATTACAACAGGTACAATGACCAATCTCCAAGGCGTGTCACACCTTTTGAGCACCCCTAATATTTGAAAGTTGAAAAATTTGACACAATATCCCCATGGTCACCAGATCAAAATTTGGATGCTTGGCAACTGACTCATACTTATGACGGTTGCAGTGTCCCGGGTTCATGTGATCACTTTTTGCTACCTTCAGTGAGGAAGTCGGATTCACTTAATCCTGTTATTAACTTATTAACAACTGTACTGATTCATCTAACACCCGCGGCAATGTAGGAAGTTAAACCCCCACCACCACCAGTCCTATAAAAACGAAACATCCTGGGAAATATTGAAAAGGCAGAATATTATATTTCCCTGGATCAGAAATGGAGAAGCGTGTTTTTAGGCAGGAAGAAAACTCACTCTTAATAGCCCCCACCTTTGTCAATGGGCCATTAAAAAAAGCCTGGGCCACTCTATTCTACATAACAAAGATAGCCCCCCTCCGCTCCAGAGTGATGGGATTAAGGCATGATAGTATTAGCCCTTTAGCCATGTCACCACAGGACACCTGGGGAGAAGCAATGCTCAACCAAACATGGGCTCACAGCCTGCATGGCCCCATGGGAGACTGACAACCAATCAAGAATACAAGATCAAGATCACCTAACACCTGTGGCAAACACCTGATCAAAGGCCAGAGAGGGCATAAAACCAGGGACTTTCAGCATCTCCCTTTTCTTCTTCACCCAACATCTGGAAGCATGTGACCCTCCCCCTTTTCTGTTCAGGACCTCAAGCCATGTGATCCTGTCCACCATTAAACCATCTTTCCATCCAGCCTCCATGTTCCCAGTGTCTTTTCCCCCACTTGGAACTGAGCCCGGAAGGACATTTCTTCCAACATCAACCAAGGTCGTAAAATGGGACAGGGCTCACTTAATAACTGTCTCCCTTAGCAACAGAAATCTTCCTTGTCAGGAGGTTGCAAAAGGTGGTCGCATGACCTCAGAACACTGCAACTGTCATAAATATATGCCAGTTGCCAAGCATTCAAATTTTGAACTCGTGACTACGGGGGTGCTGCCATGGTCCTGTGGAAACAGGTATATTACTTTTTTCAGTGCCACTGTAACTTTGAACAGTCCCTAAATGAACTGTTGTAAATCGAAAACTACCTGTATTTTCTTCCAGGATTTTTTGTTTGTTTCCCAAAAATACAGAAGTAGGATTTCCTAATTTAGGAAGTCAGTACCCACGCCTCCCCTAGGAAAATGAGATATTTTAGGAAATATTAAAAGGGCAGAATATTTTCCCTAAAAGGCAAATAGAAACTCACCCCCACACCCCACCTTTGTCAATGGGCCATTAAGGCCTGAGCCAGTCTATTCTACATAACAAAGATCTATCTCCTTCAGGCAGATCCATAATAGGAATTGCCCAAAGTCCTTTATCACCCAGCAAGGCTCAACCAAGCCTGGGACACAGACAAACCTACAAAGTTACCCCTGCATGGCCACATGGGAGTCTGAGCCAATCAGAACACAAACTCAATTTCCCCTTTTTGCCCAGGACCTCAAACCATCTGATCCTGTCTACCATTAAACCATCTTTCCAAGCAGTCTCCGTGTTTCCAGTGTCTTTTCTTCCCACTTCAAACTCAACCCAGATGGACATTTCTCCCAACACCAGTGATTTCCTTAATAATTTCTAACCTGGACCAACCCTGTTTAGCTTTGCTTGGCCAGCTAAAGTTGGCTAGATGCCATCATCTGGTTGGGTACAATTTGGAAGAATGGGCCATTAAAACCAACCAGGCTATAATAAATAAGAGAATATAGATCAAATAACTGGATAGGACAAAGAGTTAATGAGAGGAATAGAGGGCGGGGAGGAAGAAAATAGAAACCCAGATGACACATTATCAAATGAAGAAGGGGGAAGTAAATAGAAAGGTATTAATATAGAAATATACATTTAAAGGATGGTGTAACTATCAAAATGGAAAATAAATTGAGGAAGAGGGAATTTAAGATTGTTATGTCAACAACAGAACCGGGTTTGCTCGAACGCCATCCTGAAAATACACCAGATTGAAGAGGAAATATGTAAAAACAACAACGGAAATTGGGAAACGAGGGAGGGAGTAGAGGGAAAGGAAGGAAGAGGAGAGGAGAAGAGAGGGAAGGAGAGGGGAAGAAGAAAAGGAAAAGGAGAGCAAGAAATGGAGGGGGAGTAGGAGAGAGGGAAGGAAAGGGAAGAAGAGGAGGAGTGGGGGAGAGAAAAGGGGAAGGAGAGAAAGGAGAGGAGGAAAGAGAAGGAGAGAAGAAGGGAGGGAAGGAGAGAAGGGGAGGGAAGAAGTAAGGTTGTTGTAAAACAAGTGTATGGGATGGCAGGAAAGCAATCTATTATATTTTTTTAATTTTAGGAGGAGGAATGAATTGTTACAAATGTCAAACCATAACACATATTATTAATAATTGTTATGAGATTGTATATTTGTGAATGCTTTTATGAAAAATAAAATAAAAACTTTTTTTTAAAAAAAAAAACACAACCGGGCCAGGCACCTCTGATGGGTATATTCCATGCTTAAGATCCCAGCGCGCTGGCAGTTGCCCAAAAACAAGGTTGAGTTGCAACCCAGGCTCAACAACCAAAGGAAAAGTCAAAACGACGCAAGACGTTGTAGATGTTGTAAGTTTTTTTGTTTATCTCCTGTAGTTACCTGCCTGCAATTAAAGATGACCCCAGGGCTTCATTTTAGCAGGTTGTATCATGGGTGTCTATCACACACACCCGGGACAAGATCCAAGGCTACCAGATACATCAGAGTTGAATCAGTGGATAATGGGAGCGTGTGGTTTTTATCAGCTGCTAAGCAGTCAGACTTAGCAGGATATTGGGAGAGGATGATGGATTTCACACCCTGGAAGCAGCAGCAGGTATCTCCTGCTCAGAAAGAGTTGGCTGGCTATAAGCTGTGTGCCTGACAAGTCACACATGTCCTGAACGAATAATAATACGTGATACTGACTCACTCCAGCCTCCCGAGGACCCCACCATGATCCGGCATGATATCTCAAGATACATCGTGAGCTGGAGGGACTAGTCTTCTCACATGGGTCAACCAAAGGAGCATCCAGGACAACCCAGCTGTCAGTCACATGGAAATCTCTGATGTGCCTGGACAAGTCGAGGAGGAACTGCCTCTTGAAAATGGTAGGTGAGGCAGGGAAGTAAGAGTTCAAGGAAGAGCGATGTCAGTCATTCCAGGTTAGGAAACAGACACTGCAAGGGCTACTTGGAACTCTATGGTTCTAAGGCAGTGGTGGGATTCAGCCAGTCCGCACCTATCCGGGAGAACCGGTTGTTAACTTTCTAAGCAGTTCGGAGAACCGGTTGTTGGAAGAAATCTCATTTTGTTTTTTTCCCACTTTCCAGGGCTAATCCTGTAAGGAAGGCAGGAAGGAAGCATTCTGGTGTTGTTTCTAGCCTCATCTTTATTGCCCTGCTTACAGAAACTGCCTCTCTACCCTTATTCCATTGTAAGGTGAAGCGCCCATCGACCTGAGTGACATTGAGTTGGCCACGCCCACACGGTTACATGTCCACCGAGCCACAACTACCCAGCTGGTGATTAGGGCAGAGAACCGGTTGTTAAATTATTTGAATCCCACCACTGTTCTAAGGACAGTGTTCAACCTCAACAGTTTTTAGATTGGGTCTATTTCAGCTCCCAGAATTCCCCAAATAGTTTATTGGGGCACTCACAAACTTCTATAGGAAGATTATAAGGGAGCAAAATTGGGCTGGAAGTTTTTTTTCAGGCTTGTTATCATTTATTGTCATCATTGTTAGGTTTATCAGCCAGATGTTTAGACTGGATTTGGCATTTTTATTGCTATTATTATCAAGTGGGATGCGGTGGCTCAGTGACTAAGACACTGAGCTTGTCGATCAGAAGATTGGCAGTTCGAATCCCTCGCGCTGCGTACCGGAGTGAGCTCTCCTGTTACTTGTCCCAACTTCTGCCAACTTAGCAGTTCAAAAGTATGTAAAAATGCAAGTAGAAAAATAGGGACCACCTTTGGTGAGAAGGTCTGTGCGCCTTCGGCTTTTAGTCATGCTGGCCACATGTCTTTGGACACCACTGGCTCTTTGGCTTAGAAATGGAGATGAGCAACGCCCTCTAGAGTCAGGAACAACTAGCACATATGTGCAAGGGGAATCTTTACCCTATTATTATCAAAAGAATGTACCATGGAACAAATGTGGCTTGGAAGTTATTTGAGACAGGGGCCAACACTAAGTGATGTGGTTGTTAAGCAAGACCACGATGGACTTACAACTTCGCTCTCACTGTGGTTGTTATGTGAATCAGTCAATAAGTGAGACATGTGATTGCAACTTGCGATTTTACTGTTGACTTTTCAATGGGCTTGGCTTGGGATGGTAATTGATGCCCACATCTTGGCCAAATGTGGTTATTAGTCACTTATTTCTAATATGACTTTCTTTGTTTTATCAAAGTATGAAATACAAAGAAAAAAGAAGACAGGAAATTAAGGGAAGCAAAAAAAAAAGGGAGAAGAAAATATGGGGTACAAGGGAAGAAAAAAATCTGTTGATTTCTACTCTTTTTAGCATATTATTAGATAACATTACAACCTCAACTTTTTTACTTTTACACATTAATAAATAACTAGCCATTTCTATACCAACTAATCTATCTAATCCGCATAACCTGTTTCATTTTTTTTTATCACAAGCGCAAAATCCAGAAGTGATATCCAAATAAAAAACATAAATATATTCTTTTGAGTAGAACAATCCATTTAAAAATTTCTGCTTCACCTTCGCTGCTGTTGAAATAATCTTTCTATGCACAATTAATAATATTTACAAACTCGCCATTTGTATTAAGAAAATTCACTGAATTCTTTTGGATCCTTTAAAGGGAAAAATACTATTTTTCCACCTCCATTTTAGAAAACCAATCTTTTCTTCAAAAACATTTCTAAAATCACAACATTCTAATATATCTTTTTTAAAAACTTCCTCTTAACCTAGTCCCTTGATGATGAACCTATGAAGCCATCGCTCAGCCCAGCAGCACCACTCATGCGCCTGCACCTCTCGCTGGCCAGTTGATTTTGGGGCCTCTACTGCACATGCACGAGGGGTCGGGTGAATCGGGGGGGGTCACACATGCATGCGTGAGGGGGGTGCAGAGGGGTGCAGTACAGGTCCCAGGCGGCTTCAGGAAGGCCTGCCAGATCCAAAACAGGGCACAGGGAGTTGTGCACACATGCGTGGGGGGAGGGGAGTGTGCATGTGGGGAGATTGCATGAGCATGCACAGGAGGTGGGGCGCATAGAGGAGGTTGTTGCATGCGTATTGCATTATTGCTGCCGGTGTGTGTGTGTGCACATGGGCTTTCAGCGCACAACAACAAAAAGGTTAGCCACCAGTAACATTGGTCACTAAACACACTGTCCTAAGCTGAGGACTGGAAAGATGGGGCTAGGTAGAAGATGGGGCAGGGCAGGATGGAACTTCACCAGGAAAAAAAATGACTACAAGTTTGCAGTTCAATCACATTTTCATGACTCCCCCTTATCAGCTGGATCGCAGTCAGCAAGATTGCACCCTCAGCTGCTTTATTCAGTTTGATATCTTATTTATTTTATTACAGTGAGGAAACATAAGTCAATAAAAGGTAGGGGATCTGGGACTGGAGGCAGGGAAGGAAAAAAACGGTTTGGGTTGTACACAAGAGGCTCACGTGTACATTTGCCTTTCCCAAGAGCAAACAACCTCACGTTGCTTGATTGCGTCCAACGTGTTCTTGGAAAGGCAGTCGGGAGGGCGTTTCATGCTAACTGGCCTGCCAAGCCAATAAGTATGTGCCATGGTAGCAAGAGCTCTCTCTGACATTTTGGGGTCAAAAGGAATATCACTCCCTCAATCGACGCTGGGCTGCTTACCCAAGCCTTGTTGCAGACACACGTTACAACGAGCCGGCCCGGTTGAGCCTCTTATCTTACTTCGTTTGTACATTTGCAAAAGACTTGACATTTCTAATCATGCAACTCCGCAGGAATCAAGTGAGGTACTAATACTACTCCATAAAGCCTTAGCCTTATTGTATTATTGTATTAGTAAGACTACACCTAGAATACTGCTTCCGTTTTGGTCACCACACTATTAAAAAAGATATTGAGGCTCTAGAAAGAATGCAGAGGAGAGCAACCAAGATGATTAGGGGATTGGAGACTAAAACATATGAAGAACTGTTACAGGAACTGGGCATGGCTAGTCTAGTGAAGAGAAGGACCAGGGGAGACATGGCAGCAGTCTTCCAATATTTGAGGGGCTGCCACAGAGAGGAGAGGGTCAAGCTATTTTCCAAGGCACCTGAAGTCCAGACAAGGAATAATGGATGGAAATTGATCCAGGAGAGATTCAACCTGGAAATAAGGAAAATAATAATGAGAATTTTTCTGACAGTGAGAACACTGTACCATCTTGAGCTCCAGGAATGAAGCTGGAGAAAAGAAAAAGTATCATCATCATGACCAGCTCAGCCAACTGTGGGTCATGGGACCTGTGGGCTGGCCATGCCTTGGAGGGCACCAGATTGGAGAAAAAGTCGCTTAGTTCTAGTGTGGTGAGAGCGCAGGAAAAAGGCCCCTCTCCCAACTGGCCGTTCCTTCCTCTGAGGGCGAGGGACCTGGCTGCCCCACTGCCTCTGGCAGACGGGGATTTACTCTTCCTGCATTCAAGTACAGGGCCTCTGGAAGAACCGGTATGGGAAGGCATGCTAAATTTCACCATCCGGTACGGCCACACCGGTCCCCACTGGTTGAAACCCACCCCTGAAGCAGACACACGTGTGTGGGTCTGGGCAGCCGACCCCATGGAGTTGAGAGAGTGTGGCTTTTATACCTTCTCTTGGGCTTTGCACTTGAGCTTCCTGTTCCTATGCAAGAACATGTTATTCTATTGGCTTCTGTAGAGGTCATAGCTAACTTTGTAGTGTTGGAAGAAATGTTCTTCTGGGTTTAGTTCCGAATGGGGGGAAAAGACACTGGAAACATGGAGGCTGCTTGGGAAGGTGGTTTTAATGGTGAACAGCACCACATGGTTTGTGGTCCTGAGGTGATCACCATGCTTCAAGATGTTAGGTGACGAAGAAAAATGGCTGAAATGCTGAAAGTCCCTGGTTTTATGCCTTCTCTGGCCTTTGATCTTGATCTTGTATTCTGATTGATTGTCAGACTCCCATGGGGCCATGCAGGGGCAACTCTCTAGGCTGTATTTTGAGTCCAGGTTTGGTTGAGCATTGCTTCTTCCCAGGTGCCTTGTGGTGAGATGGATGGAAGACTAATCCTACCTTTGTTATGTAGAATAGACTGGCCTATTGACAAAGGTGTGGGGCGTGGCTGAGTTTCTGCCTCTCTTGAGTTTCTACTTCCCTTTTTAGGGGAAATATTTTGCCTTTTTAATATTTCCTAGGATATTTCATTCTTCTAGGAGACGGGTGGGTGTTAACTTCCTACGGTAGGTTGTCTGAATCCTAGGTTTGGTTGAAGTTTGCTGACTGTCCCTAGGAGATTGTGCCATATGGTGAACTCTGCTGCTAGATACATTAATCCTATTATGTCCTCAAGGGTCATCATCCTGGAGCTGGAGGTCTTTTATCTTGTAGATAGGCTGGCCCAGTCCTCCTGGGGACATTAAGAAAGGTGGGGGCTGCTTTCCAAGAGGATGCTTCTCCTTTAGGGAAATATAATATTCTGCCCTTTTAATATTTCTCAAAATATTTCATTCTTCTAGGAGAGGAGTGGGTGCTAACTTTCTCCAGTAGGATTTAAAATCTGGAGAGAAAGGAGGGGTAGGTAGGCTGGTTATGGAGATGTGACAGATCACAAGGATCTTGTCAGCTAAGAATTCCAAGCCTAGTGTGAGTATTGACACCTTCAGAGACAGCCAAAAATAATTTTGATGCATGTGAGACCTGCAATTTCTCCCTTAACTGCGCTGGTCAAGTTTCTTTTCCCCCCCAAGATGGTAACTTTGAGATCTGTACTAGACTATTCTGGGTGTTTGAAACACTCTGATAATATTTTGTCCTTGCTTTGACTTCTGATGTTAAACTCGCCTCCATGGATTCTTATGGCACAAAATTTGGCTCGTTGGTTTGGCCTAGAATCCAGAGGAGCACTGATAGCAGTTTGTGGCGTAGATCCCATCAGAGGAAGCACGTGAAGGAACCTTTGATCTCATGTATGAGATTGCTGTGACCTGTGATGGTGTTGTTGTTATAAATTTGGCAGCATGGATCCGATTCCCATGTTAGGGTCCTTGTGGTTTTCTTTCCTGTTCCTTGTGAGAGAAAGTGCTTCAATGATTGTATGAATGGATGGACCTGCCATCCAGTGCCTGAGCAAGTGCAGTAACATTGCCTGCAATTGCTGTACCTTATTAAGCATACGATTGAGTTGTTTGAGCCACTCTATTGAGTGGGTACCACGTAAGATCCTCTGTGGTTCTGCGCTTGTGGCCCATATGTAATAGAAGTTCCCTGGGAACCAAGAAGACTCTACTGATTTGCCTATTGATCTTGTTGGATGGACAAAGATAATCTTTAACTTACAACCCAAAATTGGGACCAGAATTTCCATGCTAAGCCAGGTGGTCCTTTAGTGAGTTGCAACTGATTTCAACTTTTTTTTGCCACAGTTATTAAGTGAATCACAAGGGTTTGCTTAATGTGGTCATTAAGCAAATTCTCCTCTTTCACTTTGCTTGTTAATATCAAAGGGCAATCGTATGAACCAGGAAGCCGCAACCATCATAAATGCATGCATGTTACAACGTGCCAAAATTTTGATTGTATGTCTGCAGGAATATTGTGATGATCGTAAGTGGGAGGGATCGGTCCTTTTTGCCCCCACCACTGTTATAAGTTTGAGGGGTTATTGGTGCTCTCTGAGCTTGCTTGTTTTCTTGCAGATGTTTCATTACCCCATCATCAATGTTAGTAGGGAGTGGGGTTTACTCTTAGTTTACATAGGTGCGCTCTGCAGCCAAGAAATTAAAAGAGGCTTGCTCCTGGGGAGGAAAGCTATGGCACATCTAAACTGCATACTAAAAAGCAGAGACATCACCCTGCCTACAGAGATGCGTACAGTCAAGGCTATGATTTTCCCAGTTGCAATATATGGCTGTGAAAGTTGGACCATAAGAAAGGCTGAGCGCCAAAGAATTGAGGCCTCTGAACTGTGGTGCTGGAGAAGACTCCTGCGAGTTCCTTGGACTGCAAGGTGATCAAAGTGGTCAGTCCTAGGCCAGGACTGCTCTTTAGAAGGCCAGATCCTTGGTTAAAAATCAAAACAAAACACTACAACAAAATCCCAATCTGACTATCCACCATGGAAGCTCTGATATACCCGAATATATTGGACATAAACAAGATAATAAGATATAAAGACATATTAGACAACCAAGAAAGACTAAAAAAAAAAAGGCAAGAATTGAAAGACGAGGGAATAGACATAGGCTGGTGGCCCTATTTACAAATACAGGCAAGGTATAAAAAAGACAGGGAAAGGGATGGATTTTGTAAGGAGACAAAAGAGCTGGATAAAATTCTACAGGGAACTGAAGAAAAATTAATTAAAAATATATATCATTATCTATTAAAATTTAAAATGGAAGAAGAAACTAAAAGAAACGATGATAACATGGGTGATACATTTTGGGTATAGTATAGAATTAGCGGAATGGGGGAAAAAATTTGGGAAATAAATTACAAATTAACGATGGAAATGGCATGTAGAGAGAACTTGTACAAGATGTTCTACAAATGGCATCTTCCACCAGCAAGAATTGCAAAAATGTTCCATGGGGTCGCGACGGGGTCGGACAGGACTTCGCAATTAACAACAACATTGGTGCTCTCTAAGCTTATGTTTTCTTGCAGATGTTTCATTACCCAAACTAGATGACATAATCAGTGTTAGTAAGGAGTGGGGTTTACTCTTAGTTTACATTCAAGAGTCTTAGTTTACATTCAATGCTCTTGGGGTTGGGCTGGTGGATCTTTGGCAGTTGCTTGATGGGAGTATTGTTTACTTGATTGTTGGTATGATGGAATTAATTTATGCTGATCTGGGTGCTAATTGCTCTTGGAGAGGTTCTTGGATCTTATTGTTCCCTTTTTGGCTTGCTAATTGTCTCTTTTGCATAACAACAGAATAAGAGTGTTGGAAAGGACCTTGGAGGTCTTCTAGTCCAACCCCCTGCTCAAGCAGGAAACCCTATTCCATTTCAGAGAAATGATTGCCCAATCTCTTCTTAAGAAGCTTCCATTGTTGTAGCTCCCATAACTTCTGGAGGGAAGTCCCACTGAGTAATTGTTCTAAGTGTTCTAATGTTCTGTTCTAATTTGTACCGTAGATATTGTAGATATCTATATGTCTCCTGATGGTTAATTTGTCAGAGTTAACAATGTTAAATTTTACAACACATGGACAGACTTCTTCAGAGCTGAAGAAGCTTCTTGGATGAGAAGCGAAATGTCTTCAAAGGGGGGGGGGGAAACAGAAACTCCAGTTGCCTCCAGAAAAAGCGCCTATGGGACAACCATGACCTGGATGACTGAGAATCTCTACAGACCAGAGGTTTAATTCTTCCAAGCCCCTCCATGGTCTCTCATTTTGGAGAGAGAGAGAGATCTCTGAGGATGGGCTCCAGCACAAGTCTGAAAGCTTGCAAGAATAAACCTCAGGTTCTGTTGGTGACTCAGATCGGAATCTGGGGTAGTGGTTCAGCTTATCAGATGCACAGAAGTACTGGACCACCTTAAGTTGTAACTTAAGGATACCTGCACTGTAGTCACCCAAATCCAAAATGTAACTCTATAAATTAAGCATCTTTGTTAGAATTAATGAATTGAGCCTGATTATAGATATTAATGAGGGTGAAGGTTTGTTCTTTGAGCTTGTGGGTTGGTTTCCAAACATTTCATTACCAGGGTTGGCAACATCTTCAGCAGAGTTTGGGGCAGCGGTCACCAACTGGTGGTCGGTGGATCACTGGGGATCCATGAGAAAATTTTGGTGGTCCACAGAAAAAGTATTTGCATTTTTTATATTGCATTAAATCAGAGTTCCTCAAACTATGGCTCCTGGGCGGAATATGTGCTGCAGAGAGTCTCCCCCTTCGGGGTCTTTTTGTGTGGGTCAGAGGGGGAAGAAATTCCGACTTGGGGTCTGCTTCAGTCTCCTGGTGCAGAGCTCTGGGCAAATGCTGGAGGGAAGCGCCGCTGGTGGAGAAGAGCTGGAGGGCGAGGACTTCCTGGGGGCGTGGCCTGTTGCCGAGGAGGGCTCCACCGAGCTCCTCAGAGATCTGGTCTGTATATCTAAATAAGATCATAGATAGCACCCCTTTTTGGCTAAGAAAGGGGCAGGGAGGATAGCTCCGTAGACTAGGGTCTATTCGTAAGCCACAGCCTTTTTTTTTTTTTGGCTGTGGAAGAGATTAGATCTAGCCGAAGCGGAGCTTTTATCTCCGGCCAGTTCTTCTCAGCTGCCTTTTTTTTTTTTGGCAGCCCCAGACAGGCTAGCCCCCCCCAGGACAAAACAAAGTTTTTTCAAGCTAGAATTGATACGGGAGGGCACCACCCCTGTGAGATTTATGCTTTTATTACTATCTTAAATACCAGCACCATTCGTCTTAAAGACTTCTTTGTTTAAATAGACTTCAAAATGGCGATTTCTCTCCGTGGATGATTACTGGATGTACTTAGCCGGGTTTATCTTCCTGCAGACCGCTCCTTAACAAAATAAACTCTTCTTCTTTGGAAATAGAGGGGAGTGAAGCGCTGCTTACTTGTTTATTTATTATGGCACCCAGATCAAAGAAGCGTCTTGCTACAAATGTGTCTAAAGAATTTAAAGAATCTTTTCTGGAAACACAGCCTTTGTCTCCTACGCCCTCTACTGGAGAAGTTTTAACACAGGAATATCTCTTTAAAATGTTTAATGCCTTTAAACAAGAAATTCAGGAATTTGTATTGCAACTTTATGATGATCTAAAATCTAAAGTTAATCAAATGAAGGCGAATACGTTTGCAGCCGTCTCTGCCCTGTCAGATTACTCTGCTGAAATAGAGAACAAATTGGAAAGTCTGGAGAAGGCTAATTTTAATTTGACTACCAATATTCAAATTTTACAAGAAAAAATTAGAAATAACGAAGAACAGCTTATGATGTTAAATTTTAATAGGAAGGCATTTGCAATTAGAGTCAGAGGATTCCGTGAAAAGGAGCAAGAGAATTTGAAACAGACCTTTGCTGAAGCCTTCAGCCATGCGCTGGGAAGCCCGGGACTTAACTTTGATTGGCAGATTCGGAAAATCTATCGCCAGAACTCATTGATAGCGGAACAGCGACAACTCCCGAGGGACATAATTATACATTTTTCCACAAAAGAATCTAGAAATGCGATTGTGCAAAAGTTTCATAATAACAGTTTTCGAGTTGAAGGCCAGGACCTGATTGTCTTCAAAGATATTCCTTTTCAGATGTTGAAGGCAAGAAGGGATTACACCTTTTTAACTAAGGAGCTTAGGAGTCAACAGATTCGATACAGATGGGAGGCCCCTGCCGGTATTACAGTTACATTTGAGAATCAAAGATTTCGTCTTAACTCTGTTTCGGAGGCTCAAGATTTCTATTGTAGGATTCTGAAGGCGGGACTTCCTGACGCGCTTGGAAGAGAGGAGAGACAAGCGGAAGGAGAAAGCAAACGGCTGGCCATGCGGCTGCAAGATGGAGGGGGCAGCCCCTCCTCCCTCAGAGAAGCAGAAGAACGCAGATCGAGAATTTAGATACTTCAAAAGACTTCCTAAAGTTGAGGACTGAATGGGGGTTTGAGACCTCTCTCCGGTAGAAAAAGTGGACTAATTTTTATCAGAAGGGAAAGCTGGGTGAAACTACTTTGAGCTAGATTCTAAAGTAACGTTAGCATAAATTTGATAGTGGTTAAAAGAATGCGGAATGATTTATGTTGTTTAAACTTTGTTAGATGGGACTATTTTAAAATAGAAGGTTAACTGACTCTTGCTGAAAGTATTATTTGAATATGATCCATGCTATTTAACTTTTATTTGAAGGGAAAGTTGGTTGTAATAGTTCTGAGTTACTTTTTAAATAAACGCTAGTATAAATTTGATAGTGGTAAATATCAGACAAGCAAGAGATGAGGGTAAAATGCATGTGGAATGAACTACGTTATTTGTGGTAAATATCAGACAAGCAAGGGAAGAGGGCAAAATCTACGTTGTTTAAAGCTTATTAGAACGGGAAGCCGCTTGGGAAGATAACTGCAAAAAGAATGCAGAATGATTTATGTTGTTTAAACTCTGTTAGAAGGGACTACCTTAAAATAGAAGGTTAACTGACTCTTGCTGAAAGTATTATTGGAATATGTGGAATGATTCATGCTACAAATCACTCTGAGTTATATTTTAAACAAATGCTAGTATAAATTTGATAGTGGTAAATATCAGACAAGTGAGGGATGAGGGTAAAATGCATGTGGAATGAACTAAGTTATTTATTATTTTGAATTACTGTTTGAAAAAGGGGTAAAGAAAGATCATTTACGTTGTTTAAATTTTACTAGAAGGGAAAGTTTGATTACTTGTCTGTAAAGTTATATTTGAATATATGGCATGAACCACGCTGCTTAAATTTTATTGGAAGGGATCATGAGGTTTAGGAAGGGAACAGGAGAGTCTACAGAAGGTTGGGGTAAATAGCAAAGAAGTAAGAGACGAGAATAAAATATAGATAGAATGATTTATACTATTTAAGCATAGATAAAGATGGGGGGCTGAGATCAACACAAGAGTGGTTTCTTTTTTTTTCTTTTTTCTCTTTTCTCTTTTCTTTTTTTCCTTTTTTTTTTTTTCCTTCTCTGCTTTTCTTTTCTTTTGATATATACTTTTATTTTTTAATTCATATGTATACAAGATATTTTAGACAGAAGGTAGTGCCAGGTGTGGGCCCTGGGAAGTCGGGAGGATTAGGGATGG
Organism: Thamnophis sirtalis; assembly: GCF_051295495.1. Taxonomy (NCBI): domain Eukaryota; kingdom Metazoa; phylum Chordata; class Lepidosauria; order Squamata; family Natricidae; genus Thamnophis; species Thamnophis sirtalis. The sequence goes on from NW_028261384.1 coordinate 125,337,703, forward strand.
GGATTTGTGGGGGGTGGGGTGGGGGGGTGTTAACATAGCCTTAATAAGAATAAGAATGTATTTATATACGGTGGTTCTTTTTTTTTTTTTTTTTTTTTATTTCTTCTTTTTTCCTTGGTTCATTTTACCTTTATCAGATCAAACAACACTCGAATAAAGGCATACACCAAGGAGGGAGGTAGAGGGAAGGAAGAGGGAGGAGTAAGGAAGGAGTAAGGGGAATGTAAGGAGTAAGGGGAATGTAAGGAGGGTGTCTGGGGAGTAAGGGGAGAAGGAAGGTTTGAGGGGAAAGGGAAGTAGGAGGGGAGTGCTAGAGGGAGAAAGGAAAGTTGGAGGGGGTAGATGGGGTGTATGGAGGATGGAAGGGTTAGGTGGGGTTGTGAATGATGAGTTGTGTTTCCTTTTTATCTGTTCGTTTTATTCCTTTTTTTCTTTTTTTTTCTTTTCTTATAGTGAATACCCTGTATATAAATGATTGCAAATGGAATGTGAAAATTGAATAAAATATATTTAAAAAAAAAAAAAAAAAAAAGAGAAGAGCTGGAGGGCCCTGTTCCAGTGGGACTGCACCATGGCCTGGAACTGGCTGACCATCTTAACCCGCTGAGCCTCCAAGTGCTGGCCTTGCATTCCCGCAGATCTTCCCTCTGTTTGGAAAACCTATGCTTGTACTATGCTTGAAGAGCCGAGATGGCGCAGTGGTTAGGGTGCAGTACTGCAGGCCACTTCAGCTGACTGTTATCTGCAGTTCAGCGGTTCTAATCTCACCGGCTCAAGGTTGACTCAGCCTTCCATCCTTCCGAGGTGGGTGAAATGAGGACCCAGACTGTGGGGGCGATATGCTGACTCTGTAAACCGCTTAGAGAGGGCTGAAAGCCCTATGAAGCGGTATATAAGTCTAAGTGCTATTGCTATTGCTACTCCTCATTGAGGTGCTTCTGCTGAGCCTCCTTCTCGGTCAGATTCAATTTGAACTGAGCTATTTTGCCAACTCTTTCTCACGGTGCTTGCTTTGTTCCAGCAACTGCTTCCTGTTGGGGCCCTAAGGAGCCCGGGCAGGCAGGCGAGGAGTGGCTGGGAGGGGAGGGGCGAGTAGAGGCCGCAAGGCGCCCCTTGGCGTGAGTGACATCAAGTTGACCCAGTCACAAGACCACCTAGCCACGCCTGCCCACCCAGTCATTAGGCAGATCGAATTAGTGGTCCACGGGATTTAAAATTATGAATTTAGTGGTCCCTGAGGTCCAAATGTTTGGGTACCCCAGATTTAGGGGATTTTAGTAATGTTTTTTTTCTGTTTATAAAGGCTTTGGGTGTGGGTGTGTCAAGCGAGGGTCTTGTGATGGGGAGGTTACATCAGGCCAGGGTCATTGGGAGGTGAAGTGCTGTTTGGGAGGGGGAATTGTGTGACTTGGTTGAGGGTGGATGTTGTCTCTCGTTGGATGTACTGATTTGGATTCTGAGGGGTTCGTAGGCTGGCTGTAGGTCAATGTGTCTGTTGATGGAATTATTTGGGGAGCTGAATGAGTTCAATGAACTCTTGAGCATGGCGGGGTAGCATAGTCAATGATCGTTCCAATTGAACTGGTGCTGTTCCTCTGTCTCTTGAGGTAGGTGCGGGAATGGAATAAAGATAGGCAATTTTTAGGTTCCTCCCTTTTTTGGCAGGGCTAGAGTGTCCATTTTTCTTTTGTGTAAACACAATTAGTTGCTGCACCCAAGTGATACATGATTGAGCAAATGCAAGTCATATTGTATAAACATCGTTCTTGCAAGTCATGAAGAAGGAATGATTCTAATCCTTAAATAAGTCCCTTGTTTAGAGAACAGTTTGAAATGTTCTTTGCCTTGAGCTTTATGGAAACTAATTATATAACTATGTTCCAGAGAAAAAAAGAAGCACATGGCTACACAAAGAAGTCTATCTAAAGATGTCCACGAGTTGTGTGTATATATATATATATATAATTTAATATGATAGAAGAAAATAACTACATAGATCAGGAATAATCATACCAGCTGCACATCATTAATTTAAATTAAATTGAGTTACTTTTTAATGAAATTTGAATATATATTTTTAAATCCCTGACCTTACTTACTTTTTGAAATACTGTTTGTTTGGTACTATGTACTGAAAAGCCATTCTTGATTTATTTATTCATATGATGTGCTTAGAAGCCACAGAAGCCAAATGGTTTAAACCTTTGATGCTCTAGTTAAATTAAATTAAAAAGTTGGGGTCTCTTTGCTGGGAGTAGCAATGTGAGATACCTATATGGGGCAAATATTTTATACAAATAAAATTCAGGATTTCCCCCCCATATACTTTCTCCACCTTCAGCAAGATTTTGAAGATGCTGGTAGATTTTGTTTCTCTTCTTAACAATTTCCTTGTTATATCCATTATTTTAGGAGTAAGCAATTAATTTTCCCAAGGGGCAACATAACTAACTAAGACTGGTGTGGAGGGCCAAACCAATAAATTTAATTTAATTCTATTCACTATTACCGTAGTTTTATCTCTTTATAAAAAGCAGTAAATTCAAGAGGAAAAAAAAAACTTTCCCAGTCCTATATAAATGTTTTAGCATTTAGCATTAGTTGATCTGCAGGGATTACCCTTCTCCAGTTCCTCTCACGGAGAGCTAATTCAGGGAAACTGACTTATAAGTACAGGGTCTCACTGCATTTTGCTCACCTTCATTGCAAATGTGTGATATGAGCAATACAGGAAGTTCTTGACATATGACTGTAATTGAGCCCAACATTTCGGAGACATTTGTTAAGTGAGTTTTGCCCCCTTTTGTGACCTTTCTTGCCACAGTTGTTAAGTCAATTCACTTGTGATTGTCAAGTTAGTAACACCGTTAAGTGAATCTGGATTTCTCATTGACTCTTGCTTGTCAGGAGGTTGCAAGAGGTGATCACATGACCCCGGGACACTGCAGCTGTCAAAAATATGAGCCAGTTGCCAAGCATCTGAATTTTGATTGGATGCCACAATGGTCATAAGTGTGTAAAATAGTCATAAGTCACTTTTTTCAGTGCCATTGTAACTCTAAATCAAGACTGTCAAACTCAAGGTCCGTGGGCCAGATCCAGCCCATGGACTGCTTAGATCCGGCCCGCGGGCAATCCTGGAAACAGCGAAGGACTGGTCCACGGTGCCTCTGCCATAGAAAATGGAACTCGGGAGGGCCTCAGGCGGCCTTCCTGGACTTTGTTTTCACTGGCAGAGGGTTGCAGGAAGCCATTGCAGCCGAAAATGGAGCTCGGGAGTCCGTTTTCACTGGCATAGCACTTGGGCCACCACACGAGTGATACTGAGTTGGCCACGCCCACCCTGGCGACACCCCCCAGCCCCGCTCCCAAGGTCAAACACCACCCTGATGTGGCCCTCAATGAAATCGAGTTTGACACTCCTGGTCTAAATGGTCACTAAATAAACTGTTGTAAATCAAGGACTGTAAGAATTTATAACAAAAATGTGTGATGTCTAATGAGTCATGAGCATTCTGCAATGAGAAATATGGATAGATAGTTCTCTGGGATTATCTAAACCTCAAACTGATCCGAGATTAGGACTAAAACTAACGAGTTACACTAGATTTCCTCAGGCTGGTTGGGGATGATGGGAGCCGTCTTCTCGTACGTTGAGAGATCACCACGATATGAATATCTGGCCTAGTCTCTCTTTCCGTGATCATAGAAAAGTCTTCTGTAAGTAAAATGTGGGGTTTTTCTTTCCAACCTTTCCTCCATGTTCTGATCAATGTTTAAGATTAACAATTTTGTCGGGGGGGGGGGGGGGGCTGATGTCACGCTGACATGACATGCAGTCTTGGAGCTCCAGGATTGCTGTCGATATCTCTGCTGCTGGATGGTCCTTTTAGACCTAAACCGTCCCGTAGAGACAGTGATAGAGAAGGGCACATCCTGCTGATCTCAGGGACATTGCAAAGTCCCTGATTGATCCAGGAGAAGCTCTTTTTTCCAGCGAAAGAGAAGCAGCCATTGAAGCTGCAGAAGGTTGGGACAGCCCTTGAATGGAAGGAAAGCAGGAGAGAGTGTGTTGAAATGGTGAGATAAATTTTACTATTAGAGAACACGCAAAAAGATTTAGAATAAAATTAAAATTGAAGACAGAAGAGAGCAAGTGGAGAATTAAGCCTGAATTAAATTTAGTGTGTTATCTTTTTTAAAAAAAAATTTTTTAATGGAACTTTTACAAATGCCTCTTACTTTTTAAATTGGACTGGTTTCTTTTTTCCCTCTTCTTCTGTTTTTTCTTTTTTTCATATTTGTGGATTATGATTTTACTTCTTTTCTTTTTACAACGCTCGGCTGAATCGTTTGCTTTTAAGCACTTTTTTCCCCTTAAGTTCGGAATTTAAAGAGAGGGGTAGAAGCAGAGGAAAAAGAAGCAACACTGCCATCTAGAGGCTGGAGGCTTGGAAACATTTTTTTTTATTTCCTTTGAACATCTGACATATCTTATACTTCAAGGCTCCTAATTTTGTTTATTGAAAGGGATAGCGGGAAGAGTACGGATTGTTTATGCAGGTGCTCTTCTGGAGTACTATCAATAGCTGGACTGGAGTGAAGAGAAAGCCTTGACTGGAAAGATTATAGTGAACTTGTTTGGAACTTAACAAAAGAAGCTTTGGCTGTTTTAGTGGTAGTGTTTATAATCTGGAAGAATGGCGCAACATGAGGAATAAAAAGAATTAACATTACAAATGATTATGTTAGAAATTCAAAAATACAAATAAGTACAAAAACATTGAAAAGAGGATGGAGAACATAGAACAAAAAACAGAAAAAATAGAGGGAAGAGTTGAGAACATTTATAAAACGATGAAATTTGAGGATAGAGTTCAAAAAATTGAAGAAAAATATGAACAAAGTGATAAGAAAATTGTTGATATTGTCAGTAAATCGAGCGTGGTTGGAAACGACAGGAGTGGAATATTGAAAGGAGAGATTAACGAACTGGGACCCTATCTCAAATCTCAAAACATGGAAGAAGAAAGGGAGAAAATTTCGCAACAATGAGAGAAATTCTGGCAGAAGCACCGGTGATAACTAAAGGCAAGCGGATGGAAGGAACAAATGGAGGGTTTCGAGTCCTTACAAGATACACAAGGAACAACAAGGTGCCAAGAGAAGTCTACGTAAGACTTATCAAGAAAACAATTAGAATACAAATACCACAAATGGCAAGAGATATAGGACTGCACTACTACCGGAAGGCTACAGGATGATGAAATGTTAAAATAAAAATTAAGTTAAACTTAGTTAAATTTAGAATATTATGTACAAAATAAATTAATAATAGTCATAGCTAAATAAATGATTAATAATGATAATAATGCATATATATACAGTAGATTGATAATATGAAATTTTATATAAATTGTAAGTGAGGACAATGGAGAGGATGTTGAAAAGCTTTGTTATAAAAGATAAATAATTATATATAGAATAGAATATAAAAATGTAATACTATTGGATGATTTCAGGACGATGTAATGAAATACCATAATATAAATTTATTTTAAATTTAGAATATTTTATATAAAAAGGATGTAATAATAGCTATAGTCAAATGAATGTTTAATAACCATGACAATTGTATACATACATACATACATACATACATACATATATATATATATATTAGAATGATAATATGTTTTAATGTAAATTGCAAATGAAGACTATTGTAAGAAAGCACAAAAGCTTTGTAACTAATTGACACACTGTAAGTAATTGGAGAAGGGTTTTTATTTTGTGTGTTTTTATGTCCGTTTGTTTTATGTTTGTCTAAAAATAAAAACTTTTTTATATTTAAAAAAGAAAATTTGTCTCTCGAGGACACATGACCCAAATAAATAGGGAAGTCAGAACTGGTAACAGCTTCTCTGCAAATTAGTGTCACACGCTTGTCAATTTATGAATGTTAAAGGCACACATCCCAATTATTTAATACCACAGAAGGGAGTAAAGCCTCTGGTATGTGGACAAAGATTAAGCACTACGTAGCACCAGCTGAAATACAAGATATCATACCTATTCCCAATCAATATTACCATGGTTGGGAAAGAGCTGGGAAAACCCTTTCCACCAGAGATAAGAATGCAGCATCATTATCCATTACTACACACGATCAATATACCAGCTGTTATGAGGTCAACAGATCTAAGCAAACAATTTACGGTACATTGGGAACACATATTTGAGAAAGTAATATTTAATTCTTGTTTCTTAGGGAGGGGGGAAATAGAGACAGTGCCTTTTTAAAAAATTCCTGCTGTGTGACATTTTATAATCTGAAATTAACAAAAAATATCAGTTCCACCACCACCAGTTTTGTACACCACCCAAGTCCACTGGAGTTCAGTTAGTGAAAAATACGAAGTTCTGCATTCAGGAACATATAAAAACAGACAATACCTGGCTTAGTTAAGGTACTTGGGAAAAGGAACTGGATCATCCTGGTTTAGCCAAATTGGTAGGGACGATTGTCCTTGGTTCTGCGAATCAGTAGTAAACAAAAACGTTTCCGAGGATCGCCCAGCTCAGCTGTGAGCCTGGAGATAAAGCATTTAAAAACGCTTTAAAAAGCTAAAAAAAAAAGTGAAAAGTGAAAAAAAAAGTTGGTCACACCCACCGTCACGTGACCCCCGTCCCCACCAAGCCATGCCCACAGAATCAGTGGGGGGGGATTAGATTTCACGATTTTCAAAAACTTTTTTTGTGTTTTTAAAAGCATTTAAAAACGCTTTAAAAAGCTTTAAAAAAAAGCTAAAAGTGGGGGGGGGAAGTTGGTCACACCCACCGTCATATGACCCCCCACTCCACCAAGCCATGCCCACAGAATCAGGGGGGGGGATTAGATTTCACCACGATTTTCAGAGGGTTTTTTTGTATTTTTAAAAACATTAAAAACGCTTTAAAAAGCTACAAAAAAAAGCTAAAAGTGAAAAAAAAAGTTGGTCACACCCATCGTCACATGACCCCCGCCTTACCAAGCCATGCCCACAGAACCAGTGGTGGGGGGATTAGATTTCACCACTGAACTGGATGATCTGAAAAACCACAGATTAAGCACGAGCTATGTTGCAGCAGCCAAAAGCTTTAATGTAATATTGGCCTACATCAAGAGAAATGCAGTATCAACATCACAGGAAGTGACAGTCCAGCTCTGTGCTGGACTAGTCAGCCCACATCTATAACACAGGCAGTCCAAGATGTACAACAGTTCATTTAGTGACCGTTCAAAATCACAAAAGCACTGTAAAACGTGACTTGAGACCGTTTTTCACAGTTATGATCTTTGCAGCATTCCCAATCATCATGGGATCAAAATTCAGGTGCTTGGCAACTGGTTCATATTTATGACTGTTGTTATATCCCAAGGTCACGGGAAGGCCCTTTTGCGACCTTCTGACAAGCAAAGTCAATGGGGAAGACGGATTCACTTCACAACCGGGTTACAAAATTATCAACTGCACTGATTTGCTTAATAACCACAGTAAGAAAAGATGTAAAATGGGGCAAAGCTCACTTAACAGCATGAATGTTGGGCTCCATTGCAGTCGTAAGTTGAGAACTACCTGCACTGTGTCCAGTTCTGGTTGCCTCGGTACCAAAGGACAGATAAGAAACTGGAAAACATGCAAAGAAGAGCAAGAAGGATGGTAAGGGGCTTGCAGTTAAATCCTTACCAATCAAATTAATTGCAACTTAACAACTGCAGTTAATTCCTACCAATCTAATTATTAATTGCAATGTAACCAATTGCAGTTAAACTCTTACCAATTTAATTAATTCCAATTTAGAATAGAATAACAGTTGGAAGGGACCTTGGAGGTCTTCTAGTCCAACCCCCTGCCTGGGCAGGAAACCCACCACCATTTCAGACAAATGGTTATCCAATTTCTTTTTTAAAAAATCCAGTGTTGGAGTAGTCACAACTTCTGGAGGCAAGTTGGTCCAATGATTAACTACCAGAAATTTCTCCTCAGTTCTAAGTTGTTTCTCTCCTTGATTAGTTTCCATCCATTGCTTCTTGTCCTGCCCTCAGGTGCTTTGGAGAATAGTTTGACTCCTCCTCCTTTCCTGAGATATTGGAACACTTGCTATCACGTCTCCCCTAGTCAGGGGTGAAATTCAACAGGTTCTGACAGGTAACAGGCAAATACCACCTCTGGCTGGCTCCAGAGTTGGGTGGGAATTGAGATTTTGCAAAAATCTTTCGCCCAGGAGTGGGGAGTGAATGGGGATTTTGCAGTATCCTTCCCCTGCTACGCCCACCAAGCCATGCCCACAGAACTGGTAGTAAAAAAATTGAATTTCACCACTGCCCCTGGTCCTTCTTTCCACTAAACTAGCCATACCCAATTCCTGCAATCATTCATGTTTTAGCCTCCAGTCCCTAATCATCTTTGTTGCTTTTCTCTGCAGTCTTTCTAGAGTCTCAACATCTTTTTTTACATCGAAGTGACCAGAACTGGATGCACTTTTCCAAGTGTAGCCTTACCAAGGCATTATAAAGTGATATTAACACTTCACATGATATTGGTTATATTCCTGTTTATGTAGCCTAGAACTGTATTGGCTTTTTTCCGCAGCTGCTGCACACTGCTGGCTCATATTGTCCATTAAGACTCCAAGATCCATCTCACAGTTTAATCAACTGCAGTTAAATCCTACCAACCTAATTAATTAATTGCAATTTCACCAATCACAATTAATTCCTACCAACCTAATTATTAATTAATTGCAATTTAACCCAGTACTCTTTAACATCTTCATCAATGATTTGGATGAGGGAATAAATGGGGAACTCATCAAATTTGCAGATGACACCAAGCTGGCAGGAATAGCCAACACTCCAGAAGATAGGCTTAAGATACAGAAAGATCTTGACAAACCTGAACATTGGGCACTATCTAATAAAATGAAATTCAAAGGTGAAGAGTAAGGTTCTATATTTAGGCAAGAAAAACGAAATACACAGGTACAGTATAGGTGGTACTTTCCTCAATAGTAGTAACTGTGAAAGGGATCTTGCCTAGTGGATAACCATTTAAATATGAGCCAGCAGTGTGCAGCAGCTGCCAAAAAGCCAACACAGTTCTAGGCTGTATAAACAGAGGGACAGAATCAAGATCACGTGAAGAGTTAATACCTCTTTATAAGGCCTTGGTAAAGCCACACTTGGAATACTGCGTTCAGTTTTGGTTGCCCCGATGTAAAAAAGATGTGGAGACTCTGGAAAGAGTGCAGAGAAGAGCAACAAAGATGATTAGGGGACTGGAGACTAAAACATATGAAGAACGGTAGCAGGAACTGGATATGTCTAGTTTAATGAAAAAAGGACTAGGGGAGACATGATAGCAGTGTTCCAATATCTAAGGGGCTGCCACAAAGAAGAGAGAGTCAAACTATTCTCCAAGGCACCTGAGTGTAGAACAAGAAGCAATGGATGAAAACTAATCAAGGAGAGAAGCAACTTCTCTCTGAGGAGAAATTTCCTGACAGTGTGAACAATTAATCAGTGGAACAGCTTGCCTAAAAAAGTTGTGAATGCCCCAACATTGGAAGTCTTTAAGAAGATGTTGGAGAGCCATTTGTCTGAAATGGTATAAGGTTTCCTGCCTAGGCAGGGGGTTGGACTAGAAGACCTCCAAGGTCCCTTCCAACGCTGCTATTGTATTGTATTGTATTGTAACCAATTGCAGTTAAATCCTACGAACCTAATTAATTCCAATTTAACCAATTGCAATTATATTCTACCAATCAAATTAATTGCAATTTAAACAGTGGCAATTAATTCCTACCAACCTAATTATTAATTTCAATTTAACCAACTTCAGTTAAATCCTACCAACCAAATTAATTGCAATTTAACCAATTGCAGTTCTATTCTACCAATCAAATTAATTGCAATTTAACCAATCGCAGTTAAATCCTATCAATCCTCATTTAACCCCAGCGCTTTTGAAACTCAGCCACTTTAAGACAGGTGGATTTCAACTCCCAGAATTCCCCAGTCATTTTCACCAATGGTTGGGGGAATTCTGGGAGCCGAAATCCGCACATCTTAAAAGTGGCTACATTTGAAAAGTCCTGGGCTAAAAGAAACTTCTTAGGCTTATCCTAGAGAAGAAAAGACACAAACCGGTGGAATATTTTCCTGGCTTCCATTTTTTTTTGGGGGGGGGACTAAGTTCCGCGTGGCTTTCCACGCGCGAAACGGAGCACGTGCAGGACTGGATGGCTACCTTTCTTTTCTCTTTAAATTAAGGTTTCGAACTCTGGGGCGGAATCTTCACGTACACCGTCAATCATGGTTGAGGGAGCGGGGCGTTCCTTAGAAAAGGAGGAGCGATTGGTAGGACAAGCAATGGAGAACTTCGACCCGCCTAATGGGAGAGCAGACGTTTCCTCACGTCAGCTCCACGATGGCTCCTAGGATCGTACTATGGAACAGCGGAAGAGCTGAGCCAATCAGCACCCGCGGTTTACCATCACGTGAGTTAAAACTCCTTCAACGTCGGGCCTACTTTGAGAGAGGGGTGGAGTAATAACCAATTGGAAAGAAACGATGATTCGGGACAAACTGGGATTCGCCTGTAAGAAGCATCCAATAAGGAGGCGTAGAAAGAGTCACGGGACGAGGGGGGAGCTGCGAAAGAACGAGCACGATTAGCCTCCAATGGAACGAAGCGGGCGACACGCCGTCACAGTCTCTCCCGACCAATCAGGAGCGTAGCACCCACTATCGCCACCGGTTTCTGGTCACGTGACAGGGACCGAGTTACTTCCTTGCAGTCGATAGGGTGATGCCATCGGGTCGTCATGTGATAAGAGTGATCCGGGATAGCGAGGGGGCGGGGGCGTGTGCGCTACGGAAGCCGAAAGAGACGCGGGGCGGTTACGGGTGCAGCAGCCGCAGCGGCGATGGCTGCGGATGGTGAACGCTCCCCGCTGCTGCCAGCCGACCCTGGCGATGGGAGCAGCCTCGCCTCCGGAGGCCTGGTGGGGCCGGCGGGTCTGGGGTCGGGGCCCGCTTCGGCTGCTCCGGGAAAACCCACTCCGCCACAGGGTAATTCGCCTTTCCCTCGTTTACATTCCTGGGATGGTTTGTGGCCGCTGAGAAAGGAGAGGCGGTGGGTGGGGTCGGGGAGTGAGGGGGGACGAGAGTATCCTAGAGATAAGGGGGGGGGTCGTCAAGCCAGGGGGCGTAGCTTGTGCGTGGGGGGCGTGGCTCGGTGAGGTGGGGGTAGAATTGGAATTGAAATATCCAATCAGAAAGGCATCACTTTGTCTCAAGCCCTTTTGGTAGGAGCATCCCTACTTTGGTTGGGTGGGGGGCTTGCTATCCCCTAGGCAGTAAATACATTTTTTTTTAAAAAAATACTAGTCTGGTTCCACCCAAATGCTTTACTCAAAGGAAAGCTAAATCAGAATTGCTAAGAGTTGTCAGTCCCAAGATGTAGATCAAACCAAGAAATCGATTCCAGACCAAAACTACTTTTTTTTTTAAAAAAAGAAAGAGATCCTCTGTAGTAACCAATCCTAACAAAATAGAATAGAGTAATAGGATAGGATAATATAAGAGTAGAATAGAATTGAATTATTGGCCAAGTGCGATTGGACACACAAAAAAATTGTTTTTGATGCATATGTTCTCAGTTTACATAAAGAGAATAAAATACATCCGTCAAGAATAAAAAGATAAAACACTTAGTGATAATCAAGGTTACTAATAAGGTATCAAATCATACTAGGAAACAAATAAAAACAGTATAAATTCTAAAGATACAAGCAACATGGTTATAGTTGGGAGAGATAGGTACTAGGAAGAGAAGAGTAATAGTAATACAATCTTAGTAAGTAATATGACAAATGTTGTGGGAGTTGTTTAGCGGGATGGCATTTGGGGGAAAAACACTCCTTGTGTCTAATTGTTTTGTTGTGCAGTGCCATATAGTATCGTTTTAAGGGCAGAGGTTGAAACAATTTATGTCCAAATGAAAAGGATAATAGCAATACAGCCTATTAAATGGGTAAATATCCTTAGGCATCAGACAGTGCTTTGGAAATTAGGTCATTAGCAGAGTGATGGCATGGGGGTGGGGGGAAACTATCTTTGTGCCCAGTTGTTTTGGCCTGCAAGTGGCATCCTGATTGGAGAAGTTGAAACAGTTTATTATGTGAGGGCCTGTAGATATTTATAGATAATATTAGATACCTGTAGATTGTAAATAAAAGTAGATGTTTGTAAATAAAAGTCTTAATTATGGCTTCTGTTTTCTCATTCCTCCTTCATTGTTTGGACAAGGGGTCGGCAACTTTAAACACTCAAAGAGCCATTTGGACCCGTTTCCCACAGAAAAGAAAACACCAGGAGCCACAGAACCCATCCCGTGCCTGGCTATTTCCTGAGCAGCCACAGAACTAGCATATGTAGTTGAATTAAACGTTCTGATTTCTTGTGAAACTTTTCTTTTCTTGAATTTATCCATGGTCGGCCTGCTGGGGGTCAAAAAGCTTAATAAATCATGTGCTGGTGGGTATCACACATTGGCACATATTTTGAGCAACGGGGAGCTGCAGCAGAGGGATGAAAGAGCCACATGCAGCTCCAGAGCCACGAGTTGCTGACCCCTGGTTTGGACCGGGGTTTTCCCGGTCCTGGTTTCTTTGATACAGATCTCCCCTCTCTCTATTAAAGCCCTCCTCTACAGGGCTTTGTGGGTAGAAGATGAACAAATTTAGAGGTGGGAAACAAAGGTTGGTGGTGGTGGTGGTGGTGTTGGAGAAATTTCAGGAGAATGAAATGCAGGTGAGATCCAGAAGAAGGATCAAGGGGGTAGACTATAAATGTAACAGCAGCACCATAGAATGGTAGTTGAATGCTCACTTTTCACTGTGATTCTTTCTCTCTTCCCTTCCAAGGATTTTCCTCCTTCAGCAGTATCGATGGGAGCCAAGCCGCCATACTGCCCGCTGAAGATCCCCCGCCGTATTCCCCAATGGCGTCACCCGAGAGCGGCAATGCTCCTATGATCACTTGCCGAGTCTGCCAGAGCCCCATCAATGTGGAGGGAAAGATGCATCAGCACGTGGTGAAATGTAGCGTTTGCAATGAGGCCACGGTGAGCATTGTCAGAGTGGGACGTGGGACATGGGAGGCACCGTGGAAAGATGTAAAGGCAAGACGCAGCTGGGTGGAATGTAAGATGTGGAATATCTGCCTGCCATAGAAGACTTGCATATTGCGCAGGTCAGAACGGGGGCTGAGAAGATATTGGCTGATCCCTCCCATTCTAGACATAAATTTTCAATTCCTTACCTTGGGACGGCACTATAGGGCCGTGATGGCGAATCTATGGCATGTGTGCCAGAGGTGGCACGCAGAGCCCTCTCTCTGGGCATGCATGCCATCACCAGCTTCTCTTCTGGTTTCCAGCACACCAGCCACCTGGTCTTTGCCGGAGCACCGGAAAATGGCCTGAAAACAGCCAAAAACCAAATAGTTTTTTGGGCCATTTTCCATGCTGCTTTTTGGGCCGAAAATGGCATGGAAAACAACCTGAAAACATGCGTGCATGTGCCAGCCAGCTGGTCTTCAGGTTTTCAGTGATCCAGCACACGCACATACACACAGGCGTGTTCTGGTTTGGGCCCTCGGTCCCCAAAAGGTTTGCCATCACTGCTATAAGGCAATGTATGCCAAGACGAACTAGTCACAGGGGCAGTTTCTTCCCTTGTGCTATCACTATAGCTGAACACCTAATTCTCACAGTTGACAAAATACAGTGACTAAGGGTTTTTTTTTGGCCTAATGTGTATCTACATCAATCCATAGGATGTGGCTGCAGTATTATTTATCCCCTTTATTATTTCTTACTTCCTCCTTTCGTCAGTTGTACACTTTAATATTGTTACATTCTACTGTTTTGGAAGTGACCCCGAGTGCTTCTGCACCGGAGATAGACTCCGTGTATGTCTAACCACACTTGGCCAAATGAAAGCACAAGTACATGTAAAGGAAGATGAGTTGACCTGTGAACCCCAGATGGAAAGCTGGAGACAAGCGGTGCTTCTCAGGGTCACTTCCCCTGCTTCAGCTCAATTCCACAATTGGGCAGAACTCCTGGCCTCCTGCCAGTTGCTAAGCTAGTCAAAGACAAAGGGAGGCTTTTATATTCCTGTAGTTCTTGCCAGTTGTTTCAAATATGTAGGGCTTTTTTTTTTTTAACATAGCGAGGATGATTGCCTTAAAAACACACAAACACACAGTCACACCTTGGAAAAGAGTAAGCCACAACTGCAAATCTGCTGACATGGCTTGCGGCTGGAGTACTTGTGTTAGCTTTCAGGCAGAGTCTTCAGTCCCTTGAGAGCTGTTGGCGCTCAAGTCAGCATAGTCAATACTCAGCAAACTGGATCTGTGGCCTGACTCTGCACAACGCCATTTGTTAAAAGGATTCCTTTTTTTTCTTCGTTTTATGTTTCCTCCTCAGAAGATTATATTTGTGTTCTCCTTTAGCTGGGATTATTTATTGCAGTGTGCTGTTTTATTGGGTTGATTTGGTTGTTGTTTTTCAAAAAGTTTTTTTTTTAATTTTTAGTCTCTTACATACAAATTACAAGTATAGCATTCACCTAGTTATTATTCTTATTGTATTTATCACCTTTACATATTTATTTTCCATAAAAAAGTATACATTCGAGGTTGCTTTGCTTACCATCCCATACACATATTGGCAATATCACCACTCTGCTTTCCCTTCCTTTTCTCCCTCCCTCCCTTCTCTACTTCCTTCCTCCCTCCTCTCTTTTTCCTTTCCCCTTACCTCTCCCTTCCTCTCTTCCCCTTCCTACCCTTTCTCCTCCTCTTTTTATTCCTCCCCACCATCCTCTCCTTTTGATTTGGTGGTGAAGGTATTGTTCATCTCAACTCATTTGAACTAGGCTCATATGGAAGATTTTATGGCATCTTTCTTTACATTAGAGGTTCGGTTGGAAGAGGGTTTTTTTTTTTTTTAATTCTTGAAATTTGGCCTGTATATTATCTCAGTGGACAATGTGTAGGTTCTTGTTTATTTGGCTGAGAAAAAAAAACAACTGGAGCTTTTATTTTTCCTTTGCCTTAATTTCTCTTCTCCTGGCATTATTAAAAGTTGAAGTCTTTCAGTGAAATTGACTGACAGGAAATTCGAAATGAATGTAACACATTTTTTGCATACTACACAATTAATTTATGCTCCTGGACGGAATGTGCTTGTTACTCATTTAAATAGTTACAAATAAATACACCAATTATATAGCAGGAATTTATCCACGAGGAGAGGTTTATTTGTAACTAAATGAGTAACAAGGTGAGAAGAAGTGCTGGGTAGAACCAACAATAGGAAACTTATGCAACATTACAAGTAGTCCTTAACTGCTTCCCCCTCCCCCATCCAATCAGATTGAAGCAAGATGTTTTCAGTAGGTTGGTATGCAGGTGTGTTCCTTCCAGCCTTGTGACTTTGAAGTAGCATCTCAGGGAGATAACAGCAGTCAAAACTTTCACTTTCGCCCATCCACCCTCCAAGGAGTTCATGGCAAATGGTCATAGTATCAAAGTACACAAGAAACCGTGAGGTGGCAGCTAACACCACCCCTCCCCTCTCACCTTGTAGGTCTCACTTGTGGCTTTGCTAAAACTATCCTGCCTTAAAGACTTATCAGGACAATGAAGAACACTTCAGGCACAAAATATTCTGCTTCCTCTAAAACTGGGAACTTGTCCTAGAGCTCATTTCCTATTCAGGTTTCTTTTCTGCTCCTGGTTTCTCAGTCTTCTGAAAATATAAACCTGAAAATTGGCGTTGCCAGTCTGCAACATCTTCAGTTCCTGCAGCTGCAGATAGCACAAAACTGAAAGTCTAAATAGTTGCTCGGGTCCCCTCAATAATTTAAAATCCAATTCAATAGTTGGATTTGTTTGAGAGAATATTATCCTGAATTTCACTCTGATGTTTTTTCCCTTTCGCCTCCCACTTAAGCTTGTTCGGAAGGCTTTTTATCTTATCTTTATCATGGATAGAGAGAAGCTTAAAAAAAATTTTTTTTTTTCCTTTGGACTTCAGATTTGCTAGGTGTTCAAGGTGCACTTATCAATTGTGCCTTATCTTTTGCCCCAGCCCTGCCCAGAGTTACCTTTGACATAATGAATTTACCTAAGATTGCAATGAAAATTAAACAGAAGGACCTTGCCCTTTCCACGTTGTCATTCTTCCCTTCTGCTTTTATGTATCTTTTTTTTCTTGGTGTAAAATAGGTGTCTTCTGAATGTCACATTTTTGTTAACCATCTTTCCTGGAAATATACACTTTGTCCAAGGTTAGGCTTAACTAGCCTGACTTTTCTTATTCAGATTAGCAGTAGCTCAGCTTCTTGAGCATAAGTCTAGTGCCTAATAACTAACGAAAGCTATGAAAAATAAAGATAACACATAAATTCTCGTGTAGACAAAAGTACATTTGTTACTTACGGTACTTGCAACTGAATTTTGATAGGATGTCTTGTGCTTTCTTCGGGGGGGGGGGGGAATCACAAATTAGTTTCTAGACTGTTTTCCAAATTCAGCCAAAACATTTAAACCTGTTGTCCACTGCGCCTGTTGGCTACCTATGTATTTTTTAATTCAGTTTAAATATTTACAGATACATTGTGATGAATGAGAGTGGTCACTAGTAATCTTGGTTCAATGCCTGACAGATGGATTGGATTCTTTGCCCTTTTGTGAACCTCTTTCTTCTTAAACCAGGAAACATGCTCAACTTGTTTAACTTTCAAAAATGTCCTTTTTTTCCTTCTGCAGCCGATTAAAAATGCCCCACCTGGTAAGAAGTATGTCAGATGCCCTTGCAACTGTCTTTTGATCTGCAAAGTGACCTCACAACGCATTGCCTGTCCAAGGATATATTGGTAAGGGGTGGGGTAGTTACATTGTATATGTCATGTACAGGGTAGTTACAATGTTATACACATAACATTTTACTACCCTGCCTTAAAGGCTGTTATCAGGACAATGTAGAACACTTCAGTCTTTTATATATACATTTTATGGGGGAAACAGAAGCAAGAAGAGGAAAACAATCACAAAGGAAATAAGAGATATTTATGTGTATTTGTTAATTCAACATATTTGTATGCTTTCATAATCACAAATTACTCTTTGTGGCTCACATGCCTATACATAGAGCTAGATAAATTAAGTAGAGGTTCTCTGAATAATGAATTGACTTCTACATATTTAAATAACTTACGACATTTTAAAACTACAGATCATTATTAAAATCAAGTAAATATATTAGTATCAACAACAGTCATGACATAGAATATAACACAAAATGAAAAAAATTAGTCTTACCTAATCACTAAGAAATGTATATCCTTATTTAACAAATCATGACATAAATGTTAAAAAGTTATATGTCCCTAATTTCAGATGTAGAGCAAAACCATGGCTAGAATTATAGTCCAAAAATTGTCAGCTGTCCAGAGTCATTGAATTGGAAGGACCCTTGAAGGTCTTCTAGTCTAACCCCGGTGCTCAAGTAGGAGACACTATACTGTTCTGGGCAGTATTTTTCAACCTTCCTTGGCAACTTGAGGATGTAAGGACTTCAACTCCTAGAATTCCCTAACCAGGGTATCTGGGAGTTGAAGGCCACACATCTTCAAGTTGCCAAGGTTGAACAACATTGCTCCAAGGGCTGAAGTTGAGTACCTTTAGAATACAGAATAACAGAGTTGGAAGGGACCTTGGAGGTCTTCCAGTCCAACTCCCTGCTCAAGCAAGAGACCACAGAGATGAGCATCCTGTAAAAATTGAACAAATAAAAAGTAAATAAATAATGGTTGCCATAAAAAAATTATAAGCCAGATTTATTTTCCAAATGCAAGGTAATTATTTGCATTCTTCCACTGAAGGAATTGTACATTACTTTCCAATTTCAAATGCAGGCCATCCTAGCAGCCGCACACATATATAAAGATATTTTACTAAATATTGTAAAAATATAAGGTTTAACAATATTCAATAGAAGGTAGGCAGGTTGGGAAGAGAAGTAGCAGAATGTACAGATACCTTGCATTTAGAAAAAAACAACCTGGCTTACAGTTTTGTACGGCAATCATTTTTCATTTATTTGTATTTATTCAATTTCTGTAGGATGCTCATCTCAATGGTGGTCTGCTTGAGCAGGGAGTTGAACTAAAAGACCTCCAAGGTCCCTTCCAACTCCGTTATTCTGTATTTGAAAGGCACCCCAATTCAAAAAGTGGGTTTCTTCACACCAATATAAATACAGCACTTTACCAAAACTATTCGGCTTAACAATCTATGCCAAACATGGAAGAACACATCAAAGTTTTGCACTTGTTAACAAAAGGCTAATTTCTTCATGAGTGCAAAACATTGATGTGTTTGGAGAAAAGTGGGCTGTGTGAGAGATTTAGTGTCAGGTTTCCAAGTGATGAAACCCATTCAAAAAAGAAATACGCAAAGTCCATCTTCGAAAACAAATTTCTTTTATTTAGGTAGACATCAACTTGGCAAAGTCTGTTCTAATTCCGGACCTGACACAAACCAGAATTACACCACATAATATTGTAAGTTAGAAACATCCCTCAAAAGTCACCTCCTCCAATAAACACTCCATCCACATTGCCCGGTGTCTTCAAACTCCTCCTTCCGTTCTCAGCAGGAGCAGCCTCTGTTCCCACGGGAAAGAAGCTCACCTAGCCAAAACAATCCTCACTATCTATTTGCTCCTTCCCTCCCATCTTAAGTATGTGGCAAGCCCGAAAAAAAACCCTTACTTGGTAAAGAGAAAGAAAAAGGAATAAATGAGTATAATAGAGAGCTAAATAAAATGGCTACATGTAGGTCAAATTCAGGCTCGACAGATCCTTCAACTGAAAAGAAAGTCCTGCAATGACAGAGAACACATAAAGATTGCAATTAGGTTAAAAATTTAAAAAAAACATACACATATAAAACTAACTGCCCCTGCCATCTGCAAGATCCCCTTTGGGTTTGTATGCATATTTTTCATGGAATTTCCGAACCAGCATTGATGTTCCCACTTTTTACCCAGGTGGCTTCCGAAATGGGATACCCCTTCCAATGAATTAAACATTGAAGTTGCCCTCTGTAAATTCTTGAATCCAACAACGAGTATAATAGAGAGCTTTAAAAAATGGCTAGACGTATGTCAAATTTGGGCTTGGCGTTTAGGTCTTTTCAATCCTGAAATCTTTTTAGCAAGGTGGGAAGGAATAGCATACTGGGGAGGTGATGTGATCCAATAATGTGGGTAAGATTCCATTTTCCAAAGAAAGAACTAGAAAGCAAAGATACAGATTGGAGTAATCAAGCTAAAACTGTGGCATTTTTAGAGAGGAAAAAACTTTTTTTTGAGGTGAGAGAGAAGAAAAGGGGGGATTCTCCCTCTGTCTTCACAGTTTGACCCTGTGTTTTTTTGTTGTTGTTGTTATTGTTCCTGGAAGAGGGTGTTTACGTTTAGAGAATAAAAGCAGCGATTGCCCTGATGAAACCAGAGAGACTAGTTGACGTCAACTTTATTCTCCATGATGAGTTTCACTGGCTTGGAAATAGGTGTTCGGTGGGGCCAGGTGGACTGACAAGAAGAATAATCTAAACCTCTTTTCTCCCCTCTGTTTTCTCCCTAGTAAAAGGGTCATAAACTTAGGGCCCGTTCACCCTGGCCCTCCGAGTCCCGAGCCTCAGCCTGTAGGTGTGCGTGTCAATTGCGGCCACTGCGAAAATAATTTCCTGGTAAGGGTGCTATCAAGGAAGGGATCAGGGAAGGAAAAAACGAGGCGTATTTGTTCCAGGCTCAGCTTTGGTTGCGTTTGGGAACCTGTTATCGGAAGAAAATTACAAACTTGCGAACTGATTTGAGTCCCGTTTGTTAAGTGAATCCCTTTAGTTGTTAAATTGGTAACACGATTATTAAGTGAATCCGACCTCCCCATGGACTTTGCTTATCAAAAGGTCGCAAAAGGGGATCACATGACACTGGGACCCTGCAGCCGTCATAAATAGGAACTAGTCGTCAACCATCCGAATTCTGATCACATGACCATGGGGATGCCGCAATGGCCATAAGTGTGAAAAATGATCATGCCATTTTTCCCCCCACTGTTGGTGTAACTGCCAACGGTCACTAAATGAACTGTTGTAAGTTGAGGATGGCTGCAATTGTTCAGTGGTTAGAGTATGAGGAGCCAGATTGTTGGGAGCAATAGGCTGACTCTGTAAGCCGCTTAGAGAGAGCTGTGAAGTGATATATAAGTCTAGGTGCTATTGCTATGAGCCACAGTGACACGGTGGTTAGAGTGCAGTACTGCAGGCTATTTCTGCTAACTGCTGGCTGACTGCAGTTTGGCTGTTCAAATCTCATCAGGCTCAAGGTTGACTCAGTCTTCCATCCTTCCGAGGTCAGTAAAATAAGGACCCAAATTGTTGGGGACAATATGCTGACTCTGTAAACTGCTTAGAGGGAACTGTAAAGCCCGGTGAAGCGGTATATAAGTCTAAATGTTATTGCTATTTGGAGGAGCAGCTTAGTGCGCCTCCTTAAAGAATGAGCCTATTTGCGGTGGCAAAACGTGACTCGTCATGTCAGGCTGTCCTTCCCAAGGCCTTCTCTCTTTTTTGTCTCTCCAGTGGACAGAATTCACAGATCGCACTTTAGCCCGATGCCCGCACTGCCGTAAAGTGTGAGTTATTCTGGGGAAGGAATTGGGCGAGGAGGAGGAGGAGGAGAAGTATTAGCAGAATGTTCTCCAAGCTTTGCATTGAATGTACCTCAATATTAGTAATTGGAATGTGGGAGGGAACTTGCTGTTTGTGGGGTTCAGCTTCAAAGAGAGTGAGGAACCTGAGTCCCCATCTCCCTCCCTCCCCTTAGCTGGAGAAGAGGTCTATTACTTGTCCTTAGGCAAGGGGTTGTGGCCGCCAGCAGAGCTGCCAGCAGAATAGACAGCAGATTCAGACAGTGAGGAGGTTGGGGAGGGACATGGGCCAGTCCTGGAGTCTGGGGAAGGCTCTGATGAGGGCTCTACGTCGGAGGTAGAGATGGGGCCAGGGTCATTTGACAGTTATCAGCTGCCTTCGGAATCGGACATCAGTAGGGCAGAAGAACAGCTGGAGCCTGTTCCCAGTGTGCGCATGCCCAGAGTTGCCAGACGAAGGGAACAGCTAAAGAACAGTGGTTGACTTGTGAGTAAGGCCACAGGTGGAGGATGAATGGCCCCACCCAGAAGAAATAAAAGAGGAGCAAAAGGGGAGTGGAGTTTGCAGGAGACAATTAGTTCGCTTAATTGGTTCCTGTCTCTGCTGGATGTGAATGAGCAGAATTCACAGTAAATTAATAAAGGGGGCTTTTCTCAGGACAAGGAGTTTGCTTCATGCTCTCGGAAAGCCTTGGTCAGAACACAAGAGAAGCCTCAGTCAGAACTCGGTGGTCAGAACTCCAAATTACGGGAGGGGAGAGGAACTTTGTAGGAGTGACTCTGGATGCTTGACTTACTGCTCTCTTTGTACCCCCAGTTCTTCCATTGGGCGCCGCTATCCGAGGAAAAGGTGCTTATGCTGCCTTCTCTTGGGCATGCTGATGGCTGTGACAGCAACGGGGCTGGCGGTAAGTGTGAACGAGGGGCATCTAGTTAGGGTTGGGGGTGGCACCTGTTGGGGTCTCAAAAGGATGAGATTAGGATGGGACCATTAAAGACGGCCATGTCTGTTGATACCTGGAAATCCCAGGTCTTTGGGATGAGAAGGTTAAAAAAATTGGAAGAACATAAGAGACAAACTCCATTGGTTTTCAGCCAAGGAACATAACGGAATGTGTCCAAAGTCACATTCTTGACTTCAGGCCACTTTTTCCCTTAGCAGGGAGGCGACTGAACATGCCACTCAACATCCGAAATCAATATATTAAATGGAGTTTGCTCAGAAGCTGAAATACACCATGTAAGCAAAGTGGAAAGAGTGGAGGAGGGTTTCACCCCAAAACCGCGATGTCCTTATCCGCGCCGACATAAGTGTGGAGGCAAATCTGCGGCGTCCGAAGCGCTAAGAAAAAAACGACCCTACCGCCGCGACAACAGCGCGGTGACAGAAGGGCGTTCTACATGCTTCGTTCTTTGCCTCCAAAGGTAGCCCTCCTCCTCCAGCTGACAGCGGCAGCGGGCACGGGGCAAAACGAGGAGGACGCGGCAGCGGCGGCGGCTGAGGCTCTCCCGGGCCGGCGAAGCGGGCTTGGCCGGCGGAGGCAGGCTGCCCTCTTCTTCCTCAACAACATCTCCTTGGACGGGCGGCCTCCGCCGCCGGCGCCTCCCCCGGAGGAAGAGGCAGGGTGGGCGGCGGCGGCGGCTGAGGCTCTCCCGGGGCCGGCGAAGCGGGTTGCCCGGTGGCGGCGGCCACCCATCCAAGGAGATGTTGTTGAGGAAGAAGAGGGCGGCCTGCCTCTGCTGGGCAAGCCCGCTTCGCCGGCCCCGGGAGAGCCTCAGCCACCGCCGCTGCTGCGTCCTCCTCCGCCGCCAGCATCGGCGGCCCTGCTCAGGCCCCCCGCGGGCTTCCTGCTGCCCCCCGTGGCTGTGCTGGACCCTTCCCGCAGGCTGCTGCTGCTGGGCAGCCCACTTTGCCCCGTGCCCGCTGCCACTGTCAGCTGGAGGAGGAGGGCTACCTTTGGAGGCAAAGAACAAAGTATGTAGAACGCCCTTCTGTCGCCGTGCTGTTGTCCCCGCGGTGATGACGCGCGGTGATGACGTCGCGACTTTAGTGACGCGATTTAATCTCCGCTATTTTGCGTAGCGCGGTTTTGTCGTGCCACGGTGGAGGAGAGAGAAAGGGGAAGGAAAGGACGGAGAGAGGTGTTAGGAGACAGGGAAGCAGAAGGGAGGAAAAGAGATGGGGAGAGAGAGAAGGATTGGATAGAGGAGAAGGAGAGAGGAATGGGAAGCAGAGAAGAGAGGGATGGTAGAGGGAGGAAAGGAGGTAGGGAGGAGGGAAAGGGAGAGGAGGTTGAATAACCATTTATATAATATATAGTATGCTGTATGGAAAGCAGAAGAGCAAATTATAGTTGCTGTGGGTTGATGGTAAGAGGAATTGATATAATGCTGGATAATATGAAATAGTACTTTTTAAGATGTAATGGTATACTTGTATACTTCATACAAGTGATTACTTGTATGAAATTTAAAAAAAAAACTTTTCACAAAAAAAAACCCCATCCGAAATCCATAGTAGATATCTAGAATCTTTTAAGCAGCACAGCTCTGCCCCCTTAGGCTCATGCCTAAGTTAGTGTCTGGTTTGAAATGACAGCTATTGATTTATTTAGCAGAGGGGTGGGGAACAGTGACGAACAAGCCTTCTGCAATTCCAACATTCCCACTTTAAAATTCA
This sequence comes from Thamnophis sirtalis, assembly GCF_051295495.1. Taxonomy (NCBI): domain Eukaryota; kingdom Metazoa; phylum Chordata; class Lepidosauria; order Squamata; family Natricidae; genus Thamnophis; species Thamnophis sirtalis. The sequence continues at coordinate 125,361,221 of NW_028261384.1, forward strand.
AGGGGAAAAAAACACTCCAAACCCTTTATGTATCAATTCATTATGGAAGCTTTTATCCAGAATAATAAAAACAATGTTAATATTAAAGAGGAAACCAAACAAAGGTCTTGAATACACGTAGTCATCAACGTGTAGGACCACAATTGAGCCCAATGTTGCTATGTCAGAAATTTTGTTAGGTGAGTTTTGTCCCATTTTACGACTTTTCTTGCCACATTTGTTAAGCGAACCACTTCTGTTGTGGAAAAAGTAAAATGGTTGTTAAGTGAATCTTGCTTCCTCGTGGACTTGCTTGTCAGAAGTTCACAAAAGGGCATCACATGACCCTGGGACACTGCAACCGTCATTAATATGAAGCAGTGGTCAAACATCTGAATGCAATTTACATTTGCTGCTTCATATTTGCGACTCTTGCAGTGTCCCCAGGGTCATGTGATCACCATTGTAAATGATTGCTTATTTGTACCCTATGACTATCATTAAGTGCTGTACCTTATGATTCTTGATGAATGTAGCTTGTCTTTTTATGTACACTGAGAGCCTATGCACCAAAGACAAATTCCTTGTGTGTCCAATCACATTTGGCCAATAAAGATTTCTACTCTAAACACACACACACACACACACACACACACACACACACACACACACACACACACACACATATATATATATTAGATTTTTACAACCCCTGGTAAGCCCCAATTATGGGAGGAAGCTAACTGCTTCCATCATCTGTCAATCGGCTCGTCACAAGAGTCCATCACGACTCTTATTTATTTATCAGCACAAATAAAAAAACAAACATACATACATACATACATACATACATACATACATACATACATACATATATATTTAAAGTCACAACCCCTGGTATGCCCAAATATATACCTTTCACCCTGGCCTCGCTGATAAGGAGTCGAGCCCTGTAGCTCAATGGTTAACACATCTGCCTTAGAGGCAATAGAGCACAGGTTCGATTCCCAGTAAGGGTGTGGCTAGCTGATGAGAGCTAAATAGCTTGAAATAGATCTATACTAGTCTCCCTTTATTTATTTATCAGCATAAATATAACATACATACATACATACATACATACATACATACATACATACATACATACATACATACATACATATATATGTTTTTTTTATTTGTGCTGATAAATAAATAAATAAAGGGAGACTAGTATAGATCTGTTTCAAGCTATTTAGCTCTCATCAGCTAGCCATACCCTTACTGGGATTTGAACCTGGGCTATATGGCATACTAGGCAAACTTCTTAGCCATTATACATATAATATAATATAAAAGGGAGGATTATGCATGTAAGATAGAAAGTTCACATCGCCACAACCTTCAGCATTTGAGAGTCAAAATTGGAGCTGTTTCATGGTTCAGGCTGGAACAAAAGGTTGCTGAACCCAAAGGCCTATTGAACGCACGCGCACGCGCACACACACACACACCCCTTTATCTTTCACAGTAAATCTATTAAGATGTTTTGTTGTGAAGCTGATTTTTTTTCACTGTTCTTTTATTCTCTAGTTTGGTACCTGGAAACAAGCCCAGCAGTATAGGGGTGTCTATGCTTCCTGGGCTGTGGTGATTTTCCTGGCTTTGGTTTTCCTTGGCCGAGCGATGTACTGGGCTTGCATGAGAGTCAGCCACCCCATCCAGAATTTCTCGTGAGCCTCCCCAAGCTCTTCTTGGTTTCCCACCACTGCCCCACCACCTCATCTCCAAGGACCCTTCTGATTCCATTTGAAGTTGGGTCTGCCCTGCCACCTTCTCGCTGTGCTCGCTCCCGGTGTCACCATCCGAGCATCTATGGGACAACCCTGATATCTACCAGTCTTCTCCCATCTCTGTTGCTCTTGAGCCAGGATTGATGGCAAAAGAAAGGACAATTTTGACTCCAAAGGAGCCGAAGGCCCCAATTCTGCCGGGTTCTGCCATCCCCCCGGCGGGAGGGGGAGGGGGAGTTCCTATGGATCCTGCAAGTTAACACTAATCGTCCCCAAAAGAAAAACTTGAAAACGCAAATGGACGGTTTGGCATCAAACCGGTGGCGGCTGTTTTGCGATGACGTTTGGAGATGGCCCACAGCGGAACCACTTGAGATAACACTACAGTTCTACAACTTGGCGGCACTTCAGAAGTTGGCGTTTTCAGGACTCTGTTCTCGGCTCCCATCGGAGGCTGCTTAAAAAAATTCTTTCCTGGTTGAGAAGGAGGCGCAAAAGAGTCTCCAGGAATTGCTGCTGTATTGTTTTTTTTCTCTTTCTTGTTTTTGCCACCCTGTGGTCGGTAACGTGGGGGGCTGCAAGGTTTCGAGGCCGTTTCCACAATCCTTAAAATGTGAATGGGGGCCCCGGGGAATGAGAGAAGGGCCGTTCCATAAAGGTTAGTATGAAGGCCCCGGGATTGGTCCAGATATTCATTTAATGAATTTCAGCCCTTACCTCCCACCTGCTTTCTGTGATCAGTGTGAGATCCAGGTCTTCCGCTAAAGGAGTTTAGCTTCATTACGTTTCTGCTTTCGTTTTTCTTAATCTTTGCACATTCCTTGAAGGGGCCACTTCCCTGTTTTCTTCTCCCAACGATCCAAACTGTGTTTTCAGCGGGTGAGATGAGAGCAGCCTTAGGAACCATCACGTCTCTCTCTCTCTAAAGAGCCCTTTCAAACCATGGCTACGGTGTTTATTGTTTTTGTTCGGAAGGTTGAAGGGAGAACTGCTGGCCAATACCACCTGCAGTGGATTTGAGAGAGCTGGAGGGGGGAGCGGGGTGGGGGACATTTATTTCAACCTTGACTTGAGGCATAGAACTATCCTCTTCCAGAGCCTACTAAATCAGATTTCCATCCTTTCTTTTGTCTTACTAGTTGATGACGTAGACCGAAGGGGGAGGGAAATGGTGCATGGACTCTGTCGTACAGAAGAAAGGATGCCCTGAGTCATACATCAGACATTCCACCTAGGGAAATGCCTCAGTCCTGGTTCGAACCTAGCTTGATTTTTCTCAGCGCCAAGTCCTCTACCCCCGTCTTCTCTCTTGGCCTCAAGATTTTAATTCTCCCACCTCCGTGGCATCGAGCTTATAGCCCCAAGCCTGTTGCAGCTTGTATATATAAGGAGTAAAATGTACATAGACCTATTTAAGATAACTTTCCTCCGTGACGGCTGCCTGCTTGCTTGCCTGCCTGTGTACTTGCACCGTATGTCTCTGTCTTTTTCAGCCATGATTGAACATGTCTGTTTGTCCTTTTCCTTCTCCACAGGCACAACTAGATGGTTGTAAATAAATTAAAAAAGTAACTATTCCATGAATTGGGTGATTGTAAATAAATAAAAGTAGCAATTCCATATCTGACCAAACTGGAGAGGAAGCTTCAGCCTTGTGGTTTTTTTAAATAATGAGCCACCTTAAGGGGGACGAGATTATTTATTTCCTTCAATTAAGGAAGGAAATTTCTTCAATTAAGAGTTGATTTCAACTGAATGTTCTTCAATTAAGGAAGGAAATTCATTTGATTAAGAGTTGGTTTGATTAAATGTACTTCAGTTGGGAGGAAATTTCCTGAAGAATGGGCCTCTGTACAAATCTTTTACGTACAGTTTCCCTGAAAATAAGACCACCCTGGAAATAAGGCCAATTGGGCTTTTGAGTGCTGTGCTAAAATAAGTCCTCCCCAAAAATATTACAACACAACAGCAGCCATGAGGTGACCATGCTCGCTGCCTCCTGCACCTCAAAAATAGTAAGACATCTCTGAAAATAAGGCCAAGCGCTTATTTCGGTGGTCAAAAGAAAATTAAGACCTTGTCTTATTTGGGGGAAAACATGGTATTAAAAAATTCTTTGTGTAAATTTAATCCAGTGTTCTGTTCTGGTGTCAGCAAGGCTCATTGACATGGATCATTTGTAGCTCTGAAACCTTGATCCACCAAGTCTTTCACTAATCCTTGTTTTCACTTTGGATGTACGTGCAAGAGTAATTATCTTGCAAAGGTTAATCCCATCCATGCTGCAAATATGTCAAGAGGTTAAAAATATAGGGTTTGGGACAACCAAGTCATGTCAGATGGGCTCCGATGGGGCTGATCTGTTTCACATCTTATATTGCTGACCTCGCTGAATTTTAGACATTCTTCCCAGGCGGGCTTGGACAGCAAAGGACCCTTCCCAGGTTAAAATCTTAAAACCTCTCTTGCCTCCCCTGCTAAAATGATCCCTAAGAATACACTTACTGAGCTTGAGTTTTTTATCAAGATAATGAGCAACTCCTAGGCAAATCAGATTAAGCTTTTTGGGGGGGGGGATGCTTTGGGGAAATGTTTTAGCAATAACAGTTATATGCCTCTTAACAATGCTTTAAAGCCTTAAGCGGTTTACACAGTCGGCATATTACCCCCCAACAATCAACACTTTACTAATCTCTGAAGGATGGAAGGCTAAGTCAATCAGGATCAAACTGCTGGCAGTAGGCAGAATTAGCCTGCAACACTGAATTCTAAGCACACTGCCACCACAGCTTTTCCTATAGGTGGCTTTGAACTGTCGAGATACAGAAATTAGTACTTTAGCCAGTATTAAGCTGGCTAAAGGAGGTGTGATTGCTTAGTGGTTAAAGATGGTGAGCTGATCAGCTGGATGGCCTGGATTTAAGACCAAGGCGCTGTGCGATGAGGTAAGGTCCCATTCTCACCCCAGCTCCTGGCCATTTACTGTGTTTCCCCCAAAATCAGACCCATCTGGGAAATAAGCCCTAGCATTTTCCCAGTCTCATAATAAAGCCCTATCCCCCAAAACAAGCCTCATGGTCAGCCAGACATGCATTTTAGTATCGTATTTTCCCCAAAAGTGCTCCTTTGTGGATAATCTATACTGGCTACATGACCACGGAAGCACCTTCAGACAATGCTGGCTTCCAAGCTAGGAAATGACCATGAGCATCATCCAAGTCAGACACGACTAGACTGTGTAAAGCTTTATCTTTAAGCGAATAGATGCACACACATATACACATAGGTTAAAGGGAAATAATGACCTGCCACTCCATTATTGGAAATAAAAAGACACTTGTGAAGAGTGTGTGTGAAATATCTCCAGAACCATAAAGACTACAAACTTGAAATTTGGCATTTATGTTCCTCTTGGCTCCTAGGTGCTCGCTAAGAAAGGATTTTTCAAAATGACCTTCAGATCATTGGCATTTCTTATACAGTAATTAACAGCTCTGATGCTAAGGAGTTAGACATTCTACTACCCCTTCCCACCTGAAAAGAACTGTTCCAACTGCCAATTGCCTCACATTCTGTTACCTCAGTTCAAACTGGCAGACATTTCACTCCTTCATTCAGAAGTGATCTAGGGCTCCTTACAGTACTAAATGTTAGTACCTCACCAAAATGTCTATGCCTTCCACCTATGGAACTGCTTCTGGACTCAAGGCGGTGGGAGCAATATTCCCTTATGTATTTTAATTACCGACCACCGAGCCAACTGATTGTGAACTGAATTTCTCCTGCATAGCCTGATCAGAGTTTCGTTGTGAAGCACGCATATCTAGCTAGTAGAACATGTAACTACCAAAGTCAGTATGAAAACCAACTCAGATGGGAAATTCTTCTGTATTACATTGACCGTCAGGTGGAGATAAAATTGAAAGCTAAAGGAAGTTATTGCTTATAAGACCACGCTGAAATTGCTAAAAGATAGCATTCCGGGTAGAAAATGAGACAAGCTTGGTTGATTTATATTAGGAAAGTTTAATGTTTTCTGGGAAATCAAAATACATCTCGGTGAATTCCACCTTTCTCAAAGCAGTGGGAAGGGGAAAATAAAATGAAGGAAGGCAGGCTACTTTTTCATGAGGGGCAATACTCAAAACGCGGAAGATAGCTAACATCTGGAGAACAAGAGCAGTGGAGTAATGCCTCCACTTAGCCATATTTTTTTTTATTTTTTTATTTTGCAAACACTAGAAGACTCCAGTATGATCCTTACTATCTCCGGAATCAATGGATGCTTTTAATAGCTTGCACCCATCCTGCTCCAATTCCACCTTTTAAGCTAGAGGTGGAGAAATATGGGGTCTATGATTTGTGGCCTTCAACTCCCAGAATTCCTGAGGCAGCTATGCTGGATCAGGAATTCTGGGAGTTGAAGTCCACAGGTCATAAAATGGCCACAGTTCTCCACCTGTTTTAAGCCATTTTCTCTGGAGAACTTGAGCAGGCAGAAGAAACTCAAAGAGTTTATTTCCATTTAACCCCAAAGTGGCCACATATGCCTTTTGAAAAAAACAAAATTACATTGAGGAACCCTATTAGCAGCCTGGGAGTAGCTTACCTTATGGAAAAGGATTCAGATCCTGACTCTGGAGCAGTGTTTTTCAATCTTGGCGACCTTAAGACAGTGGTGGCGAACCTATGGCATACGTGCCAGAAACAACACGCAAAACCACCGCGCGAGGAATGCACAGCCTCACTCCTCCTCTTCCATGTATCTGTGCACATACACATGCTGGCCAGCTGGTTTTCGTGCACATGGGAGTGCTGAATTCTGGAAGAGTAGTGTCCCAGTGCGCATGTGTGCACTGGCCCCCGAATATCCGGCTTTCCATTGCATGTAAGTGTGATGGCCAGCTGTTTGTCGCATCTGCGCCAGTAACCATAAATTTGGGTACTAGCGCACACGTGCGATGGAATGCTGCTCTTGGGTTTTGTTGCTCCTGCACGTGGGAAGACCAACGAGGCAGCACGTTCCTCGTGGGATGGTTTTGCATGCTATTTCCAGCACGCAGGTTGGCACGCTGGTACGAAAAAGGTTCGCCATCACTGCCTTAAGACAAGTGGACTTCAACTCCCAGAATTCCCCAGTCAGCCACTCAGGAGATCTGGGAGTTGAAGTCCACACGTCTGAAGGGTGCCATGGTTGAAAAACACTGCTCTAAAATTAGGGTTGAGTAGTCATAGACATAATTTTAACTTTTTCTTTTCCCACTGAAGCTACAATAGGGCTGGGCCTTGTCTGCATGGGTTACACGGCCACATAGAGGGTGATGGGGCAGTGGTCACTCCCCAAGGCTGAGGAGCGGATCTTGCTGTCACACAAACCTTCCAGAAGCTCTTTGGAGATTACAAAGTAATCAAGCCTCCATCCCACATTCTTAGCCCGGGCATTCATCATATATGTCCAGAAAGTGTAAGCATTGGGGGTGTCAGGATAGAGATGCCGGAAAGTGTCGACAAAGCCAGCTTCCAGCAGTTGGGTGAAACCAGCCCGCTCTTCTGGAGTGAAGCCCGCATTCTTCTTATTTCCCTTGGGATTCTTCAAATCGATCTCCTGGTGAGCTACATTGAGGTCGCCGCACAGAATAAGCGGCTTGCGGGCAACCAGGCCTTCCAGGTAAGAGCGGAAGGCCTCATCCCAACGTTGGCGGTACTCCAGGCGCACCAGTCCCCGACCGGCGTTGGGCACATAGGCGGTCACCAGGAAGTAGGAGGGGAACTCCGCTGTGATAACCCGGCCTTCTTTGTCATGCTCTTCTTCACCTGCAGTAACAGTGCAGAAGAGAGACCGAAGAGCAATGTTGATTTTGAACAAGCACAATCAGAGGAAGACATGTTCCAGCCTTTCCCAGTCGGGTGTCATTCCACCTGACAACTCCCCGCCTTTCCCATTATAACTAGTCCTGAATGTACGACCACAACTGAGCACAAAATTGCCATTGTTAATTGAGACATCTGTTGGCCACATTTGTTAAGTGAATCACTAAAGTTGATAAAGTTAGTAAACTGGTTGTTAAATGAACCTGGCTTCTCCACTGACTTTCATTAAAGGCCGCATCAGGGTTGTGTTTTGACCTCGGGAAGTGGGGGTGGCCAAGGTGGGGGTGGCCAGCCCCACGTCACTCATCAAGGCTCCATTTTTGCCTGCAGCCCTTGCCGGTGAAAATGGAGGCTGGGGAGGCCACATGCTGCACGGCCAGGCTCTGTTTTCGCTCGCAGAGGCACCATGAGTTGTTCCTTTGCTGTTTCAAAGGCGGCCCTGCGGGCCAGATCCAAGCACCCCGAGGGCCGGATGTGGCCCCTGGGACCTTGAGTTCACTTGCTGTAAAACATGACACAGGCGTTCTTTCAAAACAGTATCTACAATAGGCTCAGCCACCTGGGAAAGCCCTTTTATTGGACAGCAACCTGGAGATCTGGCTTAAAATCCTTAAGCATGCTCTCTTCTATCTCAGCTTATTCCCCCCACCACCACCACCAAAGAACAGAGTGTTTTTTTCCCCCAAGGCAACAAAGATTCACTGCTTATGCTTTTGTAGGGGATAATTCACCAGTCTAAGAGGAACTAAGATCCCAAAATAAGGATGGAGAAGTCCCTACCTATCCCATAAGTGACATCTAGAGGCTTGTTCTTGGAGAGCATAGCCACGCCGCTGTAGCCTTCCTTGTCAGTAGAACAGGCCCAAAATTTATGGGGGTATTCGGCCAGATCCCGAATCTCAGCAGGCAACTGTTTTTCTGTACATTTTGTTTCTTGTAAGCACAGAACATCAGGGTCCTCTTCAGTCACCCACTGCAGGGAATATAATTAGTATAATATAATATAATCCATACATATAAAAACCAAATACCATTCATTCATCATATCTCCAGAACCGGAAAGCCTACAAACTTGAAATTTGGCATGTATGTTCCTTTTGGCTCCCAGGTGCTTGCTAAGAAAGGATTTTTCGAAACCATCCTATCCATACAGTAATTAACACGCTCTGATGCTAAGGAGTTCTACTCCCCCTCCCCACTGGCAAAGAACTACGTTCTAACTGCCAGTTGCCTTATGTTAACACATTCGGATACTAAGGAGTTAGACAGTCTACCCCTTCCCTCCCCACCTAAAAAGAACTCTGTTCCAACTGCCAGTTGCCTCATATTCCGTTACCTCAGTTCAAACTGGCAGTCGTTCTACTCCTTCACCCAAGAGAGGTTGTTTGAACACAAGGGGATATAAAAACAACACCGCCTTGATAATTTCAACCAAGCTGGTTGCTAGTAGCACCATGGGGGAGTGCCTGTTCCCTTCTCCACTGCTGGTTACGCCGCCACACTATTTTTATAATTGTTTTTTTGATGGCCTGCAACAATGCAGATATTGTTTTCATTCAATATCCACAATGAATTGCAACAAACAGCCTTCCCCAGCACAAACCCCCTCCAGATGTGTGAAAGCGTGTGGCCAATTAAAAAATTAACAACAGATCGTGAGGTAGTCCTCAACTTACGACCACAAATGAGCCCAAAATTTATGTTGCCAAGTGAGACATTTGCTAAGTGAGTTTTGCCCCATTTTACCACCTTTCTCGTTACAGTTGTTAAGTGAATCACTACAGTTGTTCAGTTAGTAACCTGATTGTTAAGTGAATCTGGCTTCCCCACTGACTTTGCTCCTCAGAATGTCACTAAAGCGGATCACGTGACGCTGGGACATTGCAACCGTCATAAATATGAATCAGCTGCCAAGCTTCTGAATTTTGATCACGTGACCTTGGGAGTACTATAACAGTCGTAAGTGTGAAAATCGGTCATGTCACCTTTTTCAGTGCCGTCGTTAATAGCAGTAGACTTATATACCGCTTCATAGGCCTTTCAGGCCTCTCTAAGCGGTTTACAGAGAGTCAGCATATTGCCCCCAACAATCTGGGTCCTCATTTTACCCACCTCGGAAGGATGGAAGGCTGAGTCAACCCTGAGCCGGTGAGATTTGAACCGCTGACCTGCTGATCTAGCAGTAGCCTGCAGTGCTGCATTTAACCACTGCGCCACCCTCAGTTAACTTCGAATGGTCACTAAAAGAACTGCTGCAAGTCAATAACCACCTGTATATTATTTAATTAAATAAAACAATAGAATTATATGCCCTTAGGCAAAACCCAAAAGTTCAACCTGCCAGACAGTTTCAATATAGTATTGCTGCCAATACAAGTGGTCCTCGTTTAATGACTACTTGTTCAGTGGCCATTTGAACTTACACTGGTACTGAAGGAATGGCATTAGAAACCAGTCCTTGAAGTTCCAGACATTATGGTGTCCCATGATCACATGATCAGAATTTGTGACAAGCAAAATCAATGGGGAAGCCAGCATTGGGGAAGCCAAATTCCACAAGCAAAATCAATGGGGAAGCCGGCAGGAAGTCATAAGTCACAATCACATGAAATCCTCACTTAACAATGGCAACCGGAATTGGAGTTGCTAAGCAATGTGAGCATGTGGTTTTCCGACTTATGATTGTTTTGCTTAACAACGGAGTTTCTAGCCCCAATTAGCGTTATTAAATGAGGATCCCCTGTAAAATTACATGACATGTCTTCATTAAGAGTCAATCCCAATTAGACCAAATTTTTACAATTTCCCCCTCCCAATCTATTTTCTTAGGGATGACGACAGTGTTTGGTGGGTGCTGTTTTTCTCCCCCTTCTTTTCCGTCTAGAGTGGGCATCGGAATTTTGTTTTAGTGTGTGCCATTGTGTACCCAGAAGACTGACAATAAAGGATATTTTATTCGATGTGTGATGTCTAAATGCAGATTATCTTTTTATGACATTCTCCGTCCCTCTTTTGAGGGGGGGGGGGTAGAGGAAAAACCATCGCCGCCATACCCAGCGTGGAAAAAACCAGTAGGAAAACAAAATGGTGGATTCTCCTCTTGAGTTACCTCCAGGCCCTTCTTCTTGAACCAGGCTCGGATGCCATCTACGTTCCAGGATGTGATCTTCATAGTGTATTTTTTGTCACTGGGTGTAGTGAGCTTATCAGGAGGATCTTGGTACAAGATTGGCCCATCGGCCTCTTTCTCTGGTTTTGGTGCATCGCCCATCGCCTTTTTAGGCTCTGGCTCTGAGGGAAAGAGAAACAAGACACAACATTACAGGAGGAGGAACAGGTGTTTGCTTCAGAGGTGGGTTGCTATGGGTATGGCCGTACGGTCATGTCCGGGAGCAGCTGAGACCGCTGCGGTGGCTCGTTCGGCCCACCCGCGGCTCTATAGCTGTTTTTATAGCAAATGGCAAAGTGCGCATGTGAGCACAGCGTGCGATGCCTGCGTGAGCCCCAACAAGCTGCTGGTTGCCACAGGGGCGGTGCATTGCGTATGCATGCACAGCGCACATCAGGCGGGTGCAAGAACAGACCGTGATCAGCGTACCTGTAGCGACAGTAAGAGCAACCCACCATTGTTTGATGAAAATCAGACGCCATTGGAAACAGAGACATTCCTCGATTTACAACCGTTCAGCTAACGACTGTTCAAAATTACAGCACCGAAAAAAGCGACTTATGACCTTTTTTCATACTTATGACCGTTGCAGCATCCCTATGGTCACATGATCAAAATTCAGGCCACCGGTTCCTATTTATGACGGTCGCAGTGTCCCAGGGTCATGCGACCAACTTTTCCGACCGTCTGACACTGGGGAAGCCAGATTCACTTAACAACCGTGTGACTAACTGAACAAATGGGAATGATTCACTTAACAACTGTGGCAATACAGGTTGTAAAATGTGGCAAATCTCACTTAAGAAATGTCTCACTTAGCAACATAGATTTTGGGCTCAAATTCTGTGCTCGTAACTCAACGACTTAACTGTAATCAGGTAAGACTGATTTTAAAATTTGGCTCATTTTCTACAGATATGGGTTAGTTCATTTTCAGCACGAGAGTCATGTTCTAATCAAGATTGGGAAAGGATTTGACAGGTAGTTAGGACCACAATCTGAGCTCAAAATTTATGTTGCTAAGCAAGACAGTTGTGAAGTGAGTTTCTGTCTCATTTTATGACTTATCTTATCACGGTTGTTAAATAAATCACTGTAGCTGTTAAGTCAGTAACACAGTTGTTAAGTGAATCTAGTTTCCCCCTGGACTTTGGTTGTCAGACCGTCGCAAAAGGGGATCACGTAACTCTTGGGGCACTGCAACTCTCACAAACACGAACCAAGCCTCCAAATTTTGATCATGTGACCATGGGTAAAAACCAGTCACTGTTTTCAGTGCTGTTGTAACTTCTAGCGGTTACCAAAGAAATGGTTGTAAGTCGAGAACTAGATGTATTATCTCCTGATCCGAGTTCTCCCATTCCCAATCCTGCTTGATCTACACTGCAGTGTTTCTCACCCTTAACCTTAAGATGTATGGATTTCAACTCCCAGAATTCCTCTGCCTGCATGCTGACTGGGGAATTCTGGGACTTGAAGTCCACACATCGTGCTCTACTCTGATCTGCTGGATTTGAGTCCTGAGCAAGTTTGACTGATGTAGTCCAGTCCCTATGAAATGTCACAATTAAATATTCCTTCCATTTTATTCTCCCCCTTCCTCCATTCCCAGCATCAGACAGAAGATATAGGTTGGGGCAGTGGTGAAATTCCATTTTTTTAAACCACTGGTTCTGTGGGCGTGGCTTGGTGGGTGTGGCAGGGGAGGGAAACTGCAAAATTCCCATTCCCTCTCTACTCCTGGGGGAAGGATATTGCAAAATCTCCATTCCCAAACCACTCTGGGACTAGCCAGAGGTGGCATTTGCCAGTTCTCCGAACTATTCAAAATTTCCGCTACCAGTTCTCCAGAACCTGTCAGAACCTGCTGAATTCCACCACTTGGTTGGGGGCTCATCATATCAAAATGTCACAAATTTGACAAATTACAATCTGTGGTTGGAGGAAAAGGGCTGAAGGAAACGAGAGGCCATTCAACAAAGAGGTAAACTTGGAAAGATTAAAGAGCACCAAGGAGGTCCTCAGGTCCAAAATACAGAATGAGCATAAAATAAGGGACACCTCTCTTTCCCAAATCAACCCCTGTTTTAATGCTAGGACTGAACTCCATACCTGTGGTCCCTTCCTCCGCTGGAAGGATCTCTTCTTCTTCCTTCTTCACTCGTTTTGGCATTGTAGGTCCACAAATGTGTCTCAGACGAAGAAGTCGGCTACCTTGTTTGGCCAACGCTAGGCTTCTCAACAGTAGCGTCTCCTTGAAAAGAAGAACACTGCTATGTAGCAATAGTACTTATGTAGCACTTGGCACTTGTGCTTTGCAGCCCCCTCTAAGCGCTTTACAGAGTCAGCATCTTGCCCCCAACAATTTGGGTCCTCATTTTACCAACCTTGGAAGGATGGAAGGTTGAGTCAATCTTGAGCATGGTGAGATTTGAACAGCTAAATTGCAGGCAGCTGGCAGTCAGCAGAAATAGCCTGCAGTACTGCACTCTAACCACTCTAACCGCCATGGATCATATACCTTCCCATAATGCTTTACAGCACTCTGCGGGTGGTTTACAGAGTCAGCGTATTTCCCTCAACCATCTGGGTCCTCATTCTAGTGACCTCGGAAGAATGGAAAGCTGAGTCAACCTTCAGCCGTCCAGGATCAAACTTTTGGCAGTGGGCAGTGTTAGCCTGCAATAGCCTGTGCCCCTACTTAATATCCAAAACAAGCTTTGTTTTCCCTCAGAATATCCCGTGAGCGCCCCTTTCTCCTCCTCCAAATGCATCCACTGTTCTCAGGGGTGGGCTGCTACGGTTCGCCCAGGTTCGGGAGAACCCATAGCTAAAGTTATGGCCAGTTCAGAGAACTTCCAATTCCCACCCTTGGCTGGCCCCGCTCACCCCACCACGCCCCCCTCCCTCAGGAATATCCACGCGGCCTGTTTTAGATGAGAGGTTAAGTGCAGGGCCCACACAGAGGGGGGGGGCGGGAACAGGCCACCCGGAAGGCCTCCAGAGCCTGGGGAAGGCAAAAATGCTTCCCCCTGGCGTGGTGCAGGAGGCTGACTAGGCCACGCCCACCCAGCAACCGCATAGAGAACCCGTTGCTGAAATTTTTGAAGCCCATCCCTGACTGTTCCTCTCTTCCATCAGCAACCCACCTTCCTGGCCCCACAAAAATGATTCCTTTGTCTCCGGATTCTATCCGTTTGGAAAGAATCCCATCCACATCAAAACTTCTGTTCTTAGAAAGAATAAATGGGCTGCTAAGAAGGCTGCAACCATTTCATTGGCTGATGTTACTTTGGGCCAACCAGTCCCTAACAAGAATAGAAGGCAGGCAAGCCAATCGTTTAAATAGTTAAGATGCCCACGACCGCCTCTTTGACCTACATGGGTATCATTTTCCTCAAAGCAAATGATAAGAGGATGGCTGCCTGCCAAACGCCATTGTCTCCTTTGCAGGAGAAACCTGGATGAGGGAGAGCTTTACTTTCAAACAGGATCAAAGCATCTCAGCTGATCCAAAGCTGAACAGAAGCCAACCACCTAATGCAGCTACTAAAAATAAAATTAATGTGCTTTATTCTGCAGTGCTGGAAGCGCGTTTGAAAAAAAAAAGAAGCATGTTTTGTGCCGACGGGGACAGTTTTAATTTTGAGAGCATCAACAGAACCTTGGCTTACAGCCACAATTGGGACCAGAATTTTTTGCCACTAAATGATGCGGTCATTAAATGACTCATCACATGACAAGACCTGCTATTACAACACACTTGTACTGTGCTCATTAATCACATGGTCATTAAGTGAATCCGACTTGGCCCACCGACTTTGTCAGAAATTGACTGGGAAGGTTGCAAGTGGTTGTGTGATTCCAGGATGCTGCAATTGTCGTAAATGTGAGCTGGTTGCAAAGTGCCAAAACACAATCACATGACTGCAGGGGATGGCTGTAAATTCAAGCATGGGTCGTCACAATTTTCAGCAACCTTGTAACTTCAAACCTTCTTTAAACGAATGGTCAAGGATTATCTATATACTGTGAGCACACTCCTGCTAGCGGGAAGGCCTAAGGCGGGTGTCGGCCACCCATGGCCCTGGAGCCGCATGCCCCCGCTTTGACCCCCTCTCCTGCGACTCACTGCCAACCCAGTCGCGTAACCTGCTCTCTGCTCCAAGAAGGCTTGAGCCTCTCTGCAGAGTCACATAGCTGAAGCACCCCCTAGCATTTTCTCTGCACTGCCCACGACTGGCTGCTGTTTACGATTCAGCAGCCTTCGCGGGCAGTTCAGAGCCAGCCAAGGTCCCCTTTGTGTCGGCTCAGGAATGAGGGGGATGGGGGGGGGAGTGCAGCCGCCATCGCCAGATGCAGGGAGAGAAGAGCTCGGGCTCTACTGAGTAGCACAGCTGGCTACTCACCTCACTGCGCAGGGGCCGCAGCGAGAGGAGTCGTCGCCGTTCCCGGCGTGATCCCGGCCCAGGAGAGTATCCTGCTTGTACGCGCACATGGGAGAAAGAGATGAGAGAGAGAGAAAAGAGGAGAAAGAGAGAAATGAGAAAAAATGGAGAATGAGGATGAGAGAGGGGAAAAGAGAGAAACAATTGAGAGAGAGAGAAGGGGGAGAGAGAAATGAGAGTGAGCTGGGGGAAGAGAATGAGAGACAGGGAAAAGACAGGGAAATAAATGAGAGAAAAGGGAGAGAAAAAGAAAGAAAGAAAGAAAGAAAGGGAAAGAGAAAGAAACTCTCTCAGATCTATGACGAAAGCATTGGCAAGCTAGATTTCTTGCCCAAAAAACTGCAGTTTGCCAGAAGGCACAAATTGGAAGAAAGTCTGTTGTTTAAAGGAAATAACAGAGATGACCAAAATGCATGTGAAAATAAGTTTTTAAAATTTTGGATAATGTATTATATTGTCAAATTCGAAATATATATGCTATTGCTGTTAGTACAATCTTGCCAGCTTCTATTAATTTAAGAGTTCACTGTGAAAAGATTACAGAGAAGCAATTTCCCACAATTAATAACTTTATTTTGGATTCAATGAGAGAAAGAAGAAAGAAAAAGGAAGAGGGAAAGGAAAGGAGAGGAGGAAGGAAGGAAGAGAGAAAAACAGAAATGGGGGGGGAGACCCATTTTCCACAAAAAACACCCATGAAACCTGGGTTGGCATAGCTGTGGTGTTTGTGTGTGTGTGTGATATGACTGGGTAGGAATGACTTTGAGTTGGCCATGCCAACCCAGGTTTTCTGGCTCCTGTTGTTTTGTTTTCTATGGAAACAGGCCCAAATAGCTCTTTGGAGTGTTTAAGGTTGCAGACTCCTGGCCTAAGGATTCAGAAAACAGATCTCTAGATCTTCCTAAAATAAGCATGTCCAACCTTGTGGCTTGCCTGGGCCAGACTGAGTAAAGAGGAATTGTCTTGGGCCACGTATTAAATATATAATATAAAGAGGACATAATGTTAAAAGTTTATGATTTCATGGGATTGTATTATTAGCTGTTCAGGGCCAAATAGGTCCTGTAGGCCACAGTTTGGACATGCCTGCTTTAAACCATGATCCCAGGTTGTAGCATTTTTAATTTTCTAGGAATGCCTCTGAGTCCCAACAATAAAAATGAGAAGCTGGCCCTTTTCATTGCAACATGCCTGAAAGTAAAAGATTATGCTGGAGCTATTTGCTCTGCAACGCACACAATTTTTTTTTTTAAATTGTTATTCCAGTTTCTGAGATATCACACTTTAACCATGATACTGCAGGCTCTATTGTTTGCATAGGAACCTCCAAAAATAAAACAAACAAACTGTATTTCTTACAACAACATTATCTTCCTTCTCTCTTTCACTATGTAACAATTATATTGCAAAAAATATTTACTGGCTATTCCCCCCCCCCACCCGCACTCCCAATGTTGGTTAACTCTTAGCCTGTTGATTGCTTTGTCAAAAAAATATATATTCAGCTCTTTTTTTCCCTCTGTACCACAAGCTCCTTTCCTAGGGCTATAAATTCTTTGAAAGTTCAGATTTGAAAAGTATTAATCTCCATAAATACATTTATGTATTGTATTATATCCCTTCTTCTCTGAGGTTTTAAGGCAGCTTTGCATGTAGCTTCTCCCTTTTGATATTGTTTTATCAAAATAGTGAAATAAAAGAATAGTATGGATACTTAACACTGATTATACATGGAAGAAAAAAGAATTCCTAAGTCATAGTGATTAAACAGTCTAAACCTTTAAAAAAATCCATAATTAGGAGGAAACAAAGATATATACATATCTCTATGGAATTAATTCACTCATTAAGCTTATTAAATGTCGACTGAATAGCAATATACTATGTCATCTTTTCATAGTGTGGTCCCTAAGTATATTTCTCCCAAAGTTATATTTACATGCAGATTTAAAGCCAAATCTAAATCAGAGGGGAAAAATGCTGAGAATTAAGGAACCATCTTTTTCTTTAAATTACCAATAGAAGAAATTCAGTATTTGAAATGTTTGCAACATTCTGAAATAAGCCTCTGATAAATTAGGTTCATTTTTAAGTGTGTTTTAACATTTTTTAAAAGTGATAAGAGTGAAATAAAAAAGTAACACAGTCATAGAATCAATATCATGTGAAATATTAGTATCACTTTATAAAACCTTAGTAAGAGCACAATTTAGAATACTGAATCCAAGTTTGGTCACTAGTTACTTTTAAAAAATGTTGAGACTTTGGAAAAAGCAGAGAGAACAATTGAGATAACGAAAGACTTGGAGACTAAAACACATGAAGAATGGTTGCATCATTTGGGTTTGTCTAGACCAGTGGTTCCCAATCTTTTTTTGGCCATGCCCACCTAAGCATCTCTAAAATCCTGATGCAATCCCATCCCCCCAACATATAATTCTTACTTTACTTAACAAGCGAAAGAATTCTACTCCGGAAGCCTAAAAGGCCATTAACTTGGTTTAAACAAGGTTCAAATTGCCCCCCATTAAAAATCTAATTTCCTGCCTGTGGGACGTGGGTCCCACGTTGGGAAGCACTGGTCTAGAGAAAAGGAGGCGTTTTTGGGGGGACGACAAGATAGGTATTCCAGTATTTGAGGGGCTGCCACAAAGAAGAGGGGGCCAACTTATTTTTCCAAACCACCAGAAAGCAAGACAAGAAACCATGGTTGGAAACTAATCAAGGAGAGCAGCAACCTGGAACTAAGGACAAACTTCCTAACAATTAACAAGCGGAACGGTCGGCCACCAGAAGTTGTGGGTGCTTCATCACTGGAGGTTTTTAAGAAGAGGCTGGACAGTCTCCTGCTTGAGCAGGGAGTTAAACTAGAGGACCTCTAAGGTCCCTTCCAGCTCTATTCTCATTTTGATTAAAACCTCTTTCCATTGTTTTGGCAACATCAAAAGCAATCCCACCATAACGGGTCAGTGACTGGGGAACATGGGTAGTAAGGTTCGCTTTGCATTCATAACTTGCTCAGGGGCATTGTTTTCTAACCCACCCACCCCTTCCGACAAGAGGGTGCAGACGTCCTTTGGAAGCTAACCCTGTTGAATTTCTACCTGCCACCCCATTCTTAAAAATGCACGGGAGGGGGAATTTTTTTATTTTTAAAAAATGCAAAAAAAATGGAAGGCCGGGATATCGACCCTGGCTCGCTTGCGGATGAAATGCAATTAGGAAAAACCTTACTAAAAAAAAAAAAACAATAGTAATTTTTATTTTAAGCAACGTTCGGCTCTCACCACGCCGGACGCGAGGCTTCCCTGCACCCACCGAGAGAATCCGCAGCAATCCTTGGAGAGAAAGAGCAGCACGTGGAGTGGAGAAGGTCACGTGACAGAGAGTGAGGCGGAGCTATTTATTCAAGCGGGCCGGAACGCTCCCTAGAGCCAATTGGAGGAACGGCAGGTTTAGAAAGAAAAGGCGCCCTCCGCGTCGGTCACGTGCCGAGGGAGGGGGCGGGGTTTAACCACCGGGTGACGTCAGGCGTCCTCCGTACCACTCACGGAACATTGTCTGCCAACCCCCCCCACCCCCGAAGCACCCAACACCTTCGGTTCCCAATCGAACAACGCAGAGGGGATCGCGGCGAAGTAAAAGGTTTAAAACCGTAATATGGTCTCTGAAAATCCTACATACGGATATTTAATAAGTGTCTTTTTTTTCTCTAAAAGAAAAATATCCTAGGTAGAGGAAGATGTAGGGTACTTCGGTATGGGGTTGGACTAGATGACCTTCTAGGTACCTTCCGACTCTGTTAAGTAGTAGGTTGGAATTGGCACCTTCTAATCAACAAAAGAAAATCCCAAAGGCGACTGGACTTCTTTGGTTTTTGCTTCTTTCCTTCCTTCCATTAAATCCTTCCATTCTCTGCCATTCGTTCAGAACCGAGGAAGCTTCCTGGATAAGAAGCGGAAAGTCTTCAAGCAAAAACCAAGGAAGTCCGGTTGCCTCTTGAAAAAAATAAGCACCTTTGGGACAACCATGATCTAGCTCAGTGTTTCTCAACCTTGGCAACTTGAAGATGTCCGGACTTCAACTCCCAGAATTCTGGGAGTTGAAGTCCAGACATCTTCAAGTTGCTAAGGTTGAGAAACACTGATCTAGATGACTGAGAACTTCCATAGAAAATAAAGGAGAATATCTGTCGCTTAGAGTTGAAATAGGGTCTCCTTGGTGTGTGGGTTTTTTTTGTTGTTTTTTTGAGCTTCTGTCGTTTTCCTGGAGACGTTTCATTACTTAACTAGGTAACATCATCAGTTCTAGGTTGTTTTTATGAGGACATTCCATTACCTAACCATATATCATCCTCCATTCTAGGAAGGAATGGGGTTTACTCTCAATTTATATTCGACTGACAGGGTTGAGTCACTAGAATATAAATTTAGAGCAAACCCCACCTCTTAGTAGTACTGATGAAGTTACCTAGGTTGGTTAGTGAAATGTCTACAAGAAATTAACCAAGCTGGGAAAGTACCAAAGATGCCTCTAATCCTCACGTGGCAGCTGTCAAATGAAAACCACTCGTGTATGCTGTACACTGTTCAGGGCACATTTTCTATCTCTAGAAACCCTCCTCTTAGATTCTTAAGAAGAAGGAAAAGGGAGGGAGAGACAGACTCAGAGTTAACCCTTCCTTTGCTGCTGAGTTTTCCTTATAAGATACTTTTGTAGCACACGTGTTTTTCCTGCCTGTGCTGAGAGCTTTTCAAAATAAGGTGGACCTGGGAAGCAGAGGAAAGAATCACAGGTAAGATGCAAAGGGCTCATTCTCACGAATCTTCTGTCCTTGTTAGCTAAGTGGCTGCCTTGTCTGTCCCAAGGAAATCATGCCTGGTGATCAGCTGGATCAGGGATCACTACAGATTCCGAGGCTTCTCTTGGAAGAAATCAAATTTCACCTTTCTTTTTTTTTTGACGATGTTCCAGGAAAAGATGCCGGTTGTGATTGGCTTTGAGGGCAGCGCCAACAAGATTGGAATTGGCATAGTAAGGGATGGGGAGGTGCTGAGCAATCCGCGAAGGACGTATGTAACCCCTCCGGGACAAGGTAGGAATCTTCTGCTATTTCCCCATGAATGCTCTTCAGAACTCAGCCAGGCACTTTCCAGTTGCACTTCAACTCCCAGAATTCCTAGCCAGGGCAGTGCCAGGAAGGGATCCTGGGAGTTGAAGTCATTTTATTTTATTTATTTATTTACTTACTTTTTTATTACTATAAAGTTTTTTATTAGTTAAACATGAAAAGCATTGGACATAGTTTGGCATTTCTGGCATAAATGTTTCCATATAGTGATTAGATCTTACAACAATTACATTTTATATCCATTACATAGGTGTGTGTATTCAGTCACATTATCTGTCTGTCAAGCCTTTCTTTTACATAATTACTAATAATACAAATACATATCCTATTCCTATCTATCACACATTCTTAGTACCATGTTCTCCAATTCTTAATTTGTCTGTGTTACGTACTTGCACTTACTTACTTATTTAGTCAACCCTGTATTAGACAACATAAATATGTATAAACATGATTTTGGATACATGAAATGGATACGAATAAAAAGAAACATGGACAGGGATGGTAGCAGGGGTGGGTTTCAGGCGGTTCGCGGCAACCGGTTGGTCACCGAACCTGGAAGTAAGTAACTTCCGGGATCGCCGAAGGGTCCACCCGCCCGCCCGCGTTTCTTACCCGATTTTGACGAGTTCTGCGCTTCCACACATGCGCAGGACGCATACAGCGCCTGCGCGATCCTCCAGGAGCAGCTGGAGCATCGCACAGACGCTAGTACGCATGCGTGCACTGCGCATGTGCACGAGGACACTGCTGGCCCCGTTCCAACTGAACTGGTTGGAACGGGGCAAGAAACCCACCCCTGGATGGTAGGCACGTTGGTGCACTTATGCATGCCCCTTACGGACCTCTTAGGAATGGGGTGAGATTGACCGATAGTCTAAGGTTAAAGTTTTGGAGGTTTGGGGAAGAAACCACAGAGTGCATTCCAGGCATTGACCACTCTATTACTGAAGTCGTATTTTCTGCAATCGAGTTTGGAGCGGTTTACCTTGAGTTTGTCCCTATTGTGTGCTTGTGTGTTGTTGTGGTTGAAGTTGAAGCAGTCATTGACAGGATATTGAAGCGGACAATTTTATGTACTACGTTTAGGTCAGACAAAAGGCGGCGTAGTTTTAAGTTGTCTAAGCCCAAAATTTCAAGCCTGGTGGCATAAGGTATTCTGTTGCGAGCAGAGGAGTGGAGGACTCTTCTTGTGAAATATCTCTGGACTCACTCGATTGTATTAATGTCCGATATGCAGTGCAGGTTCCAGACAGATGAGCTGTACTCAAGAATTGGTCTGGCAAATGTTTTGTATGCTCTGGTTAGCAGTACTACATTACCAGAGAAGAAGCTACGCAAGATTAGGTTAACAACTCTTAATGCCTTTTTGGCAATGTTATTACAGTGGGCTCTGGCACTTAGATCATTAGATATGAGTACTCCAAGGCCCTTGACAGAGTGAGGGTCGTCTACAAGGTCATTGTATGTTGTACAATTGTACATTGTAGGATACCAGCCTACAAGAGCTGTGAGAGAATTGCTTGCTAAAAGAATTCAGCATTTTTCCTGGATTTAAAGAAGTGAGGGCAGATTAATTAATGTCTTTCCATGGTCACATAACCTTTTTTCCCATTTTGGTCCCACTCTTAGGTTTCCTTCCAGGTGACACGGCACGCCATCACCGTTCTTGTGTCCTTACTGTGTTGCGTGAAGCCCTGGAAGAAGCTGGATTGAAACCTCAGGACATTGACGCAGTGGCTTTCACCAAAGGTGAATCTTTTTTTTTCTTAAAGGGAAGAAGACACACGGCTTATTTAAGGCAGGAGGGTCTTCGACCTTGGAAACTTTTTAAGAGTTGTGGACTTCAACTCCCAGAATTTCCCCAGCCAAAGTCAATGGGCATGGCTGGCTGGGGAATTCTGGGAGTTGAAGTCCATAAGTCTTAAAGTCACCGAAGTTGGAGGCCTGTGCTTTTAAGGTATTCTGATTAAGAGTCCTTGAAGAATGTATAGCTGTACTCCATCCTCTTTTAACCTTCTTGTTGTCCATGCTGGCTAGACTTGCAAAAACTGTATTTCAGCAACATCTGAAGAACCACCAAGTTCTCTTACTATTGCTTTACTATTAATCTTCTCATTGTTCCTATCTCCTCCAACTGATGACTGCAGGACTGTAACTTTGTTGCTTGCATCCTTATGATTTATACTGATATTGATCATTTCCTATTTGCTTATTTGTACCCTTTGACTATCATTAACGGTTGTAGCTTGTGATTCTTGATGGATGTATCTTGTCTTTTTATGTACACTGAGAGCATAAGCACCAAAGACAAATTCCTTGTGTGTCCCAATCACACTTGGCCAATAAAGAATTATGTGCTGTTCTGTTCTATTCTATTTCATTCCATTCCAACTCCATTGCATTCATATTTTCCATTATATTCTATTCCATTCCAACTCCATTCCATTCATCTATTCTATTCTATTCTATTTCATTCCAACTCAATTCCATTCATATTTTCTATTCTATTCTATTCTATTCTCCTAGATACTCTTCCTAATCAAAGCATGTTATAAATGCCCCAGATTGGTAGAATAAAATCAGTGAAAATACACACGCACACACACGCACACACACACACACACACACACACACACCACTTCTCCTTACAACAGTTCATTCAGTAACAGTTCGAAATTACAACAGCACTGAGAAAAGTGACTTATGACAATTTTTCACACTTATGACTGTTACAGCATCCCCACACTCAAATGATTTACATTTGGATGCTTGACAATTGGTTCATATTTATGATGATTACAGTGCCTCAGGTTTATGTGATTCACCTTTTGTGACCTTCTGACAGGCAAAGTCGACGAGGAAGCCAGAGTCACTTAACAACGGTGTTACTAATTTAACAACTGCAGCGATTCGCTAAGCAAATGTGGCAAGAAAAGTTTGCAAAATGGGACAAAACTCACTTAACAAATTTCTCAATTAGCAACAATAAATTTTGGGCTCAATTATGGTCGTAAGTCAAGGAGTACCTGTACCTACCAAAACAATTAAATCAATGCAAAATAAAAAATTGAGAGATTTAGAGATTTAGAGATTTATTAATATTTGTAGGCCGCCCTTTTCCCTGAGGGGACTCAGGGCGGCTCACATAAAACCAGGGAGGGGGAAATACAGACATTGACATAGAAACATATAATAAAATAGTAAACAACATACATTCATCATTCGGGAGGGGCGGCTATCCTTGTCCCCAGGCCTGACGGGCTAGCCAGTTCTTAAGGGCTGTGCGGAAGGCCTGGACGGTGGAGAGGGTACGAATCTCCACGGGGAGCTCGTTCCAAAGGGTCGGGGCTACTACTGAGAAGGCCCTCCTCCTTGTAGTTGCCAGCCGGCATTGGCTGGCCGATGGAATACGGAGGAGGCCTAATCTATGTGATCTTATTGGTCGCAGGGAGGTAATTGGCAGAAGGCGGTCTCTCAAGTATCCAGATCCACTACCATGGAGGGCTTTATGGATGACTAATAACACCTTGAAGCGCATCCGGAGCTCGACAGGTAGCCAGCGCAGCTCGCGGAGGATAGGTGTTATGTGGGTGAACCGAGGTGCACCCACAATCACTCGCGCGGCCGCGTTCTGTACTAGCTGAAGTCGCCGGATGCTCTTCAAGGGCAGCCCCATGTAGAGCACATTGCAGTATTCCAGCCTAGAGGTCACAAGGGCCCGGGTGACTGTTGTGAGAGCCTCCCGATTCAGGTAGGGTCGCAACTGGCGCACCAGGCGAACCTGGGCAAATGCCCCCCTGGTCACAGCCGTCAAGTGGTGGTCAAACGATAGCTGTGGGTCCAGGAGGACTCCCAAGTTGCGAACCCTCTCTGAGGGGTATAGAATTTGACCCCCCAGCCTGAGAGATGGGATATTGGTGGAATCTTTGGGAGGGAAACACAACAGCCACTCGGTCTTTTCTGGGTTGAGCACAAGCTTGTTAACCCTCATCCAGTCCATAACGGCTTCAAGGCCTCGGTTCATCACGTCTGCCGCTTCATTGAGTTGGCACGGGGCGGACAGATACAGTTGAGTATCGTCCGCATATTGATGGTATCTGATCCCGTGCCTGCGGATGATCTCTCCCAGCGGTTTCATGTAGATGTTGAATAGTAGGGGGGATAGGACCGAGCCCTGAGGCACCCCATAAGTTAGGGGCCTAGGGGACGATCTCTGCCCCCCCACTAACACCGACTGCGACCTGTCCGAGAGGTAGGAGGAGAACCACCACAACACGGTGCCTCCCACTCCCACCTCCCGCAGTCGTCGCAGAAGGATACCATGGTCGATGGTATCGAAAGCCGCTGAGAGGTCAAGGAGGACCAGGATGGAGGAATGTCCTCCATCTCTGGCCCTCCAGAGATCATCGGTCAATGCGACCAAAGCGGTTTCTGTGCTGTAACCGGGTCTGAAGCCTGACTGGAAGGGGTCGAGATAGTTTGCTTCCTCCAAGGACCGTTGGAGCTGGAAGGCCACCACCTTCTCAACAACCTTCCCAAGGAAGGGAAGGTTGGAGACTGGGCGATAGTTATTAAGAACAGCTGGATCCAAAGATGGCTTCTTTAGGAGAGGTCTCACCTCCGCCGCTTTCAGTGCGGCGGGGAAGTTCCCCTCCCGAAGAGAGGCGGTCACAACCGCCTGGATCCAGCCTCGTGTCACCTCACTGCTGTTAGTAACCAGCCATGAGGTACACGGATCCAGTACACAGGTGGAGGCACTTACAGCCCTCATGGCCTTGTCCACATCCCCGGGGGTAACATCCTGAAACTCAACCCAGAGGTGTCCTACTTGATCCTCTTGTGCCTCGGCTGGAACTGCGGGGATGGAGTCCAAGTCCGACCGAAACCGAGCAATTTTGTCCGCTAAGAATTGGGCATAATCCTCAGCTCTGCCCTGCAAGGGTTCCCCCGCTTCCCTTTTATTTAATAGGGAGCGGGTTATCCTAAACAGGGCGGCTGGGCGGGACTCAGCGGACGCAACCAAGGTGGCTATGTGAGATCTTTTCGCTGCCCTAAGTGCCCTGGTGTATTCCTTGGTGCAGGTGGTTACCATTGCTCGGTTCGATTCGGACTTGTCGGACCTCCATCGGTGCTCTAGGCATCTCCTCCGGCGCTTCATCTCCCGGAGTTCCTCGGTAAACCAAGGAGGTCTCCGGGATCCGCCGCCTCGGAGGGGCCGTAGTGGCGCAATCCGGTCGAGGGCCTCCGATGCTGCTGAGTGCCAAGCAGCAACCAGAGTCTCTACCGGACTGTGGGCGAAAGTATCAGGAATAACCCCAAGCTCCGTCTGGAACCTTAATGGTTCCATAAGTCGCCTGGGGCGGAACCACCTGGTTGGTTCCTCCTCCCTACAGTGGGGGTTTGGTCTCCGGAAGTCGAGCCTCAGTAGGCAGTGGTCTGACCACGACAGGGGTATGATGTCATTACCCCTCAGACCAAGATCACAAATCCACTGCTCCGAGAGAAATACGAGGTCGAGCATGTGACCCGCCGAATGGGTTGGGCCCCGAATTACTTGGGTCAAGCCCATGGCTGTCATGGAAGCCAT
The DNA here is from genome assembly GCF_051295495.1 of Thamnophis sirtalis. NCBI lineage: Eukaryota > Metazoa > Chordata > Lepidosauria > Squamata > Natricidae > Thamnophis > Thamnophis sirtalis. Next base: position 125,387,181 of record NW_028261384.1, read on the forward strand.
GAACTCCTGCGCCCCATCAGAGTTTTCACCGAGCGATGGCAAATTAAAGTCCCCCAGGACCATCAACCTAGGGAACTCAATTGCCAGCTCGGCTACCATATATCAATGCTACATTGGACTTAATGCATATTTTTTCCATCTTACAGGTCCGGGAATGGGTGCTCCACTAGTGACTGTGGCTGTTGTGGCCAGGACAGTGGCCCAGTTGTGGAAGAAGCCACTTCTGGGAGTGAACCATTGTGTGGGACATATTGAAATGGGGCGGCTTGTGACTGGTGCGAAGAACCCAACAGTGTTGTACGTCAGTGGTGGAAACACTCAGGTACTGAAGAAGAGATTTCTGGATTTGCATATTATGCTAAACCATGGCTTGACGTAAACCATAACATCCCTTTATCCCCCAAACCATGATTTACAGAGCAACAGTTTAGTTCATGACCTACCAAAATAAAAACCAGGAAACGATACCATAGCTTAGAGCAGTGATAGCTAACCTTTTTCTCCTCACGTGCCAAAATCACATGCCCACTCCCACAATGAGCCTCTCCTCCTGTGCTCCCCTGTTCCCCCATACATGCACGCGAGTTTCCCCATGCTCCCCTGTGCATGCACATGACCTCCCCCCCCCGCACCCTGTTTTGGGCCTGCCTGAATCCCCTTTGGACCAAAAATGGGGTGTGGCGGGGCGCACTGCAACTCCCCTTTGCCCTCCCCCTTGTGCATGTGTGCACGACACACACATACACCCGCCTGCACGGCAGAGACCTGAATTTCAGCTGGCTGGCAAGAGGCGTGCATACATGCGTGGTTGAGCTGAGCTGGCCAATGGCTTGCGTGCCCGTGTGTAGCATGCATGCCCGTGTGTAGCATGCATGCCGTGCTCCGCGTGTAGCATGCATGCCATAGGTTCGCCCTTGCGGGCTTAGAGGGAAGCATTGACTCCACTTTAGACTCAATTCACTCACATTGCTAAATAATCTACAATTGGTTTGCTGGGGCCAGATTTCCGAGACATATCAGAAACAAAGCAACCAGTGTTATAGTTTAGTGCAAACAAGCTTGTACTCAATCCGGATAAGACCGAGTGGCTGGTGTGTTTCCCTCCTATTAATTGGCCAAGTTTTCCATCTCTCAGGCTGGGGGGTCAAACAGTACGCCCCTCAGACAGAGTTCGCAATTTGGGAGTCCTCCTGGACCCACAGCTGACTTTCGAACACCACCTGTCGGCTGTGACCAGGGGGGCATTTGCCCAGGTTCGCCTGGTGCACCAGTTGCGTTCCTACCTGAACCGGGAGGCCCTCACAACAGTCACTTGTGCCCTTGTGACCTCTAGACTGGACTATTGCAACGTGCTCTACATGGGGCAGCCCTTGAAGAGCATTCGGAGACTTCAGCTTGTCCAGAATGCAGCCGCGCGAGCGATCGTGGGTGCACCTCGGTACACCCACGTTACACCTATCCTCCGCGAGCTGCACTGGCTGCCTATTGGTCTTCGGATACGCTTCAAGGCGCTAGTCGTCACTTATAAAGCCCTTCATGGTATTGGACCTGGGTACTTGAGAGACCGCCTGCTGCCAATTACCTCCAATAGACCGATCAGATCCCACAGATTAGGCCTCCTCTGAATTCCATCCGCCGGCCAATGCCGACTGACGACTACCCGGAGGAGAGCCTTCTCTGTGGCTGCTCCAACCCTCTGGAACGAGCTCCCCGTGGAGATTCGAACCCTCACCACCCTCCAGGCCTTCCGCAAAGCCCTTAAAACCTGGCTGTTCCGACAGGCCTGGGGCTAAAGAGCTTTTGCCCCCCTCCTCGAATGGTATGGTTGTTGTGTGTTTTAATTGTGTATTGTTATGTTCGTCCTTTTTATCCCCTGTCTGTACCCCCTTCCCTGACTGAATTGTGAGCCGCCCTGAGTCCCCTTCGGGGAAAAGGGCAGCATATAAATGTAATAAATCCAAATCCAATCCAATCCAAATAAGCACTTCTGATCATTAAATTCCTTGGTGAAGGTAATAGTGTTCTTGAAACTATGGGAGACACGTAGATGGCTTTTATCCGGTCAATCACATCTGGTCAGAGCCATCATTACTTTCCAGGGCTCATCAGTAAAGCAGAGAGTCCAAGTTGGACTTCCTTTGCAGTCAACTGGGTCTTCTGGAACTCTATTCCCTTTGAAGTCCAAATGGGACTTGACATTTGTTCTGACTCAGCCTTTGCAGAAGCAAGAAACAGACTCCTCGCAAAGAAAAACCCTTCTTTATTTACCTCTTGTGAATTAATTGCATTTCACCCAAGTCCAGGCAAGGAGTTAACTGCAGCAGCAGATCTTGTCAGTTCATCAATTGCAAGGCGATGAGCTCCCAGCCTGCAGGCTGGAAATTAAGTTCTGGCAAGGCAGTCTTTGTTGCACGGAACACAGTGAGCAAAATCTCTAGAAATGCGAACTGTTGTCTCCTACGACCACCACTCTCCTTTCCTTCTATTTCTTCCCCGACCAGGGAGGGGCCATTCAGCGTCCATGTTTGCTTTGCTTCCCAAATCAACTCTTTTGTCCTCTGTTGTTCACCTCTCCTATCTGGTCTCTGCCTACGTGCATCTGGAACAAGCCCCAGCTGTTCTTCCTCCTAACTCATCTCAGCCGCTGCCTCTCCGGTGGCTGGGAAATGCCGGGTGGCCATGGCTCTATCTCTGTGTCTGACGCTGAGCATCCATCCAAGCCTTCCCCAGACTCCAGAACTGGCCTAAGTTCTTTCCCAACCTCCTCATCATCCGAGTCTGCCGCTAGCTCTAGTGGCAGCTGGTGGACTACAACAACATTGTCTTTTCAGAAATCCTTAAAAGATCTGGCTACTCCAGCAGGCTTAGAACTCCACTTGTTGATTTACATTTTAGGTAAAGGTAAAAGCTCCCCTCGCACATATGTGCTAGTCGTTCCTGACTTTAGGTGGCGTTACTCATCTCCGTTTCAAAGCCAAAGACCCAGCGCTGTCCGAAGACGTCTCCGTGGTCATGTGGCCGGCATGACTAAATGCCACAGGTGCACAGAACGCTGTTACCTTCCCACCAAAGGTGGTTCCTATTTTTCTACTTGCATTTTAACATGCTTTCGAATGGCTAGGTTGGCAGAAGCTGGGACAAGTAACAGGAGCTCACTCCATTACACAGCGCTAGGGATTTGAACCGCCAAACTTTCTGATTGGCAAGCTCAGCGTCTTAGCCACCGAGCCACCGCATCCCTCAATTGACATTTTATAATGCACAACTCGTTTTGTGCATTCCCCAGAGACAGGCCTCACCAAACATATTGCTATTTTGCTTGGTTTCTCTTGCCTTGTAATTGTTTTGAACCCAGTGATTTCCATTTAAGAAGGTGAGGAAAAGAATTTTGGTTGACCCACGTGGAATCCCGGGAACATCGAGATGTAAGTAAAGGGGGTTATAACCGTGTCCGCCTCTTCCTCCCATCCAGGTCATTGCCTACTCTGAACATCGCTATCGTATATTTGGGGAAACTATAGACATTGCTGTGGGAAACTGTCTGGACCGCTTCGCTCGAGTGTTGAAGGTCAGAGCAGCTGAACATACGTAGATGAGAATGCAAGTTGACTTCATTAGATCGCATGTGAATGCCATGAGACTTCTTTCTGAGTACACACATTTGAAAAAGGTTCAGTAGGGCTGTGTGGTGCATCAGAGACCTTCCGAGGCCAAGGAAACAACTAGGACAGGGGTGTCAAACTCGATTTCATTGAGGGCTGCATCAGGGTTGTGTTTGACCTTGCGGGGGGGGGGGGGAGTGTGTGTCCAGGTGGGTGTGGCCAAGCTGGGTGAGCCAGTTCAACATCATTTGTGTTGGGGGGCTCCTCTTGTGGCCCGGGGGGTGGGGGAGAAGACTGGGTGTGTGTGTCCACTTTTGCTATTAGTTTGTTTTGCTATCACTCCGCCAGTGAAAACAGAGCTTGCGGGGAAGCCCGGGCTCTGTTTTCGACTGTGACAGCGTCCTTCCAGTGAAAAGGGCCATCATACGCGGCTCTCCTGAGCTCTGTTTTTGCTGGCAGAGGCACCACGGGCTGGTCCTTCGCTGTTCCAGAGTGGCCCCACCAAATCTAAGCATTTGATACCCCTGAACTATAGAGTCTGTTTCCTCCCTGGTTATTTCATGACGTTGCAGATGGAACTGGAGGAGGAACATAACCTGATACATGTCATTCTCAGTCATCCAGGTCATGGTTGTCTCAAAATGTGTTTTTCAAAAAGGCGCCTGGACTTTGTTTTCTCCTTCAGGGAAATGTTTCGCTTCTCATCCAAGGAACTTCTTCAGCTCTGGCAGGATAGTGTGGGAATGGAAGGATTTTCAGGGGGGGGGGGAATTGCAGACTAAAGGAACCATTTGTATTACTCAGGTGACCCTGAGGACACAGATAAACCTCCAAGTGCTTCAATGACCCTCTAAAAGGATGCAAATGACCAGCTGTCTGCACGGAGTATAAATCCTTCCATTCCCCACTATCCTGAAGAAGCTTCTTGGATGAGAAGCGAAACGTCTTCAAAGAAAAAAATAAAAACGTCCAGTTGCCTCCTGAAAAAAGCACCTTTGGGACATCTCCAAGCAAGAAATGCTGATCAGAGGAGCTGGAACCCAAAGTCTGACAACAAGTTGGGCTATTCTAATAATTCACAGTTTGGTCTCTGAATATATATGGGAGAGTAACTTCATGTGCAAGAAGGTGTCAGTCAAAACAGTATTACAGATAGTTTTTTTTTATTTAAAATAATCTTTGCTTTCTTTTGCTACAGTCATTCTACTTCTACAGGTCCTTATATTTTTTTCTTATTTTCTTCAATTTTTTTCTCTTCTTCTGCCTCCAGTAGAGGTGAAATACTACCGGTTTGCAAACTGGTAGTAAAAAATACTTTTAAAAAGTTTTTAAAATCTTCCGACATCAGCTGTGCTGTGTGATCTTGGGAACCTTTTTTCTTCTTCTTTACTTTAAATGCTTTAAAAAGTTTTTTGTTTTTGTTCTGGAGAACAGATAAAATACAAACCCGAAATCTTTCTACTGGGAATAATCAAAGGGAAATATACAAAGAAAATTAAGTACATATTAACACATCTGCTAATTACAGCTAGAATAGCATTTGTCCAATGCTGGAAACAAAATAATACCCCCCTTGGACAAATTAGTGATAAAAAAAAACTTTGGATTGTGCAGAGATGGACAAATTAACACTGAAATTAAAAGATAAAGAAGAGTCGGAATATTATGGAATTTGGAACAATTGGTATAAATGGCTGCAAAACAAGAATAAAATTAATTAAGCCAAAAAACAATACATATAAATATATAGAGAACTGTGTATAAAGGTGTGTAAATATAGAAGTGAAATATTATATATATGTACAGGTATGATGACATAACAATGTTGATGTGATGACTGTAATGTGTTGTAGAAGGGAAAAAATAATGATAAAAAATCTGCTAAAAAAAAGTTTTTTTTAAAGTTGGCCATACCCACCTAGTCAAATGACTCCCACCAAGCCATGACAGAATCGTTAGGGAAAATTATTGAATTTCACCACTGGTCTCTAGGTACTGCAATGTCTATTATCCACGGCAGAGGTGGGTTCCTGCCAGTTCGCACCAGTTCGGTAAAACCGGTTCGTCAAATCTACCGAACCGGTTAGAAGAGGTTCCACCAGTGGACCCGGAAAGCAGGCCACACCTACAGAAGAGGTTCCAATTTTTTTTAAAACCCACCACACACACACACACACACACACACACACAGAGAGAGAGAGAGAGAGAGAGAGAGATAAATAAATAAAAAAGAAAGAAAAAGTGAGAGAGAGATGAAAGAAAAAAAGGAAAAAGGGACAGAGAGACAAAAGGAAGGAAAGAGAGAGAGAGAGAGAAAACACATCGCCAGCAAGCCACTCCCACCAGGTCACATGGCCGGCAAGCCACTCCCACAAAGGAGGCCACACCCACAGAGTAGGTTCGAAAATTTTTTGAAACCCACCACTGATCCATGGACATCGTCTCTTTCCTATTGATGATTGCTAAGTCAGGTTATTGACGATTGTCAAGTATTATTGGTATGGGGAAATCTGATTCTTTTATTTCCTTCTTGTCTTAGATCTCAAATGATCCCAGTCCTGGCTACAACATCGAACAGATGGCCAAGAAGTAAGCCATAACGGGGGGGCGGGGGGAGATCCCCCACACAATAGTTTACTTTGCTCTGCTAAATGTATTTAAGAGGTACCAGATGTGGGTTCCATCTCCTCGGTTTGGACCAAAGTTAAATAATTTTGACAAATACACAAAATCATTCAGGAAGGATCTCAGACGGTCATAGGAAAAAGTTAGCAAGATCCAGCTCTTTCCCATGCGTGTATTTAGTAGATTATGTTGATGTTATCCATTTAATTGCACCTGACTCCTGGCGGTTCTATGGGCCAGTTCTTTCCATATCCTCCAGCCTTCCACTATTTCTCTGAGTTGCTTTATGTTCTCGACAGTGTCAGCTTTGATGGTTTCCAGCTTCCAAGTTCTTTAGTGGCCTGATTTCCTTTTACTGCTAACTCTCCCTAACATTATTGCTTTTTCCAGTGACTTCCCCCCCTCATGACAGAGCCAAAGTAAGCCAGATTCAGTTTTGTGACTGTATTTTGTAGACGTTTATAGAAAGAAGTTTGCTTTCGTTCATGACTAGAAGTTTACCTTAACTGGCTTCTTCTGAATCAACAAATGATGAAACCATATATGATCATCATGTACTGTATTTTTCGGACTGTAAGATGTACTGGAGTATAAGACGCACCAAAATTTTGAAGAGATAAATTTTTTTAAAAAAAGTTTTTGCACTCTGCAGGACTCCCAGGCCCTCTGAACACCTCATTTTTGTGAAAAACAGGGCATGCAGAGAGTTTGAGAGGCCTGCAAAGTGCTCCGGGGGGCAAAAACGAGCAAAAAAGCAACCTGTTTTTCGCATAAATGGGCCCGTTTTTTGCAAAAAAACCCAGCATGCATAGGCTTTGGGAGGCTTGTAGCATGCTCCTGGGGGAGGGGGGAAATGAGCAAAAAAAACCCTCATTTTTTGCTCACTTTTGCCCTCCCCAGCCCCCAGGAGCACTTTGCAGGCCTCTCAAATCCTCCTGTTTTTGTGAAGGGAGCAGGGTTTTTGGGAAGCCAAAAATGCTGCATTGAGTCTTTAAGAACCACCCAACTTTTCAACCTTTTTTTTATAGGGAAAAAGGTGCATCTCATGCTCCGAAAAATACAGAATTTTACTAAGTCAAGCAAAAGCTATTGGTTGCAGTTCCTTGTTCTGCTGTATGATGCAAAGATAAACCTGTAGGTTGATGGCATTTAAAGAGTAGGTGATGATCCTTCTCTTATCTTCTGAAATATAGAAGCTTGGCGCATTGCTCTGTTTCTGGGCGGGTTTTTTGCGGCATGAGGATTATTTTGATTCTCCAGGTCTGTGTTTCTCATCCTTAGTAACTTTTAAGTTCTGTGGAGTTCATGGTGCCTGGGGAATTCTGGGAGTTGAAGTCCACACAGCTTGAAGTTTGCTAAGATTGAGAAATAATGCTCTGCAGACACCGTATCTTAGATTATAGCTCCATACAGGAGAGTCAATGCTTTGTTTTTTTCCTCTACAGGGGTCAAAAGTTAGTTGAGCTCCCCTATACCGTGAAAGGCATGGACGTGTCCTTCTCTGGGATTCTGTCCCACATAGAGGTACGTAGGATTGAAATCCCACAAAGCAGCAGCTGGATAGCAATAGCAATAGCAGTTAGACTTATATACCACTTCATAGGGCTTTCAGCCCTCTCTAAGCGGTTTACAGAGTCAGCATATCGCCCCCACAGTCTGGGTTCTCATTTCACCCACCTCGGAAGGATGGAAGGCTGAGTCAACTCTGAGCCGGTGAGATTTGAACAGCGGAACTGCAGAACTGCAGTCAGCTGAAGTAGCCTGCAGTGCTGCATTTAACCATTGCGCCACCTCGGATACAGAGAATGAGATTAGGAATATATTAGAATGTGCAGAAATGAACAGATTGATTTGGCTATCAAAGAGAAAGAACAAACCGATTATTATACAATCTGGGGAAAAAAATTTTAACCAATGGTTAGAGAATAGACATAAGAATTAATAGTAAAAAAAGTTATCTAAAGTATGCAAAATTTATTAATTTACTTAATACATTAGGAAAGTTGAAATAAGATTATTTCAGCTGCAGTTTCACCTAGTGTCTACTTAATAGCCAAGTTGCTGGTCCTAATCGTGGTTGAATGTCTATGGAGATTCTCAAATCATCCAGGTCATGGTTGTCCCAAAGATGCTTTTGGTTTTTCTTTGAAGACATTTTGCTTCCCATCCAAGAAGCTTCTTCAGCTCTGAAGAAGCTTCTTGGATGAGAAGTGAAATATCTTCAAAAAAAACCCACAGAAAGTCCAGTTGCCTCTTGAAAAAACACCTTTGGGCTAATCATGGTTGCTAAATGAGGACTATCTGAAATAGATTCCAAGGACTCATGCTGTTCTCTTGCAGGATGTGGCTCACAGAATGCTGTCTGCAGGAGAATGCACTCCAGAGGACCTCTGCTTCTCTCTACAGGTAATTCAGATCTGGATCAAAGATTTTGTGGAGCAGAAGTCGCCAACTTTGGCAACTTTAAAGACTTGTGGACTTCAACTCCCAGAATTCCCCAGCCAGCATCCATGCACTATATCGCACAGTGACAGCAATCCTGGTTGCTGTTCTAACCCCAGGACCATGTTAGAGGGAGGATAGAAGGACAGAAGGAAAAGCCAACACCAAGGCAATGATTAGATAAGAGGGGATTGAGCCAGGGCTAAGAAAGTAACTTGAGAAAACAGTTCAGACAAGCCCTTCCTTATTTCGTACAAAATAAGGTGAAAAGAGTCATTCTGTTATTAGCTGTTACCCTGAAAGTTGTACTAGTCTACAAGGCATTTGTTTCCTTATAGGGCTGAAAGATTGGGCCCCAGGATAGGAGGAAGGGACCCATACGTTTCTAGAAAAGATCTACTATTCTAGAAACGTACTTCTTTACCTCAGAATTTACCTCAGAAAAGTATTTCTTTCCCTCAGAAAAGTACTTCTTTCCCTCAGAAAAGTACTTCTTTGCCTCAGAAAAGTACTTTTTACCTCAGAATGTAAAGATCTATTTATATTGCATGCATAGATAAAGGAGGATGGGCACCCATAGTTGAAAACCAAACAAAAAGCTTCTGAACTGATCCCATAATTTCTCCTTCTTCACCAGGAGACCCTCTTTGCAATGCTGGTAGAAATCACTGAACGAGCCATGGCGCACACCAGTTCCAGCGAGGCCTTAATTGTGGGCGGCGTTGGCTGTAGGTGATTTGGATGGATGTTGGGGTGAACTAATGTCCCTGGAGACTAGATGGGGAAGTTGAGAAATACAGAGTCCTCAGTTTATAATCATTTGTTTAAGGACCATTAGTAGTAAACTGGGGAAAAAATGACTTAGGACCGTTTTTCACATAGCCATTGCCACATGGTCATGTGATCAAAATTTGGATGCTTGGCAACTGGATCATATCTATGACAGTTGCAGTGTCCACCAGATTAAAATAGTCAAAATGGAAAAGCAGTCAAGATGGAGAAAACTTATGAAGGATGGTTGCAGGAATTGGGTATGTCTAGTCTAATGAAAAGAAGGACTAGGGGTGACATCATAGCAGCGTTCCAATATTTGAAGGCCTGCCACAAAGATGTACCTAATCTCCAAAGTCAGGACAGAACAGAATAACAGAGTTGGAAGGGACCTTGTAGGTCATCTAGTCCAACCCCCTGCCCAAGAAGGAGACCCTACACCATTTCTGACAAGATGGCACTCAGTCTCTTCTTGAAAGCTTACAGTGATGAAACTCCCACAACCTCTGAAGAACATGAAGCAACAGATATTAAAATAGTCAAGATGGAGAAACATTGGTCTACTAGATGCGGTGCTTGTTGCCTTTCAATTGTTTTTTTCCCCCAGAGAGACTGATCCTTTCTTTGCAGGTAACGAGCGACTTCAAGAGATGATGGGCATCATGTGCAAAGAGAGAGGCGCTAAACTCTTTGCAACTGATGAAAGGTAAGAACCCCTCCCCCTCCATCTTCTTCCAAAGATCCTCCTAGGCTTAGCTTTCAGGCATCTGTTAGAGCACGGGAGTCAAACTTGTTGCACTCATGTGACATATTACGATGGTTTTTCCCTTCGCGAAGCTGGGGTGGGTGTGGCCTGCACGTGATGCATCTGACTACGAGCTGGCCACGAGTTTTCACGCCCCTAGTTAGAGGCTGGGTATCACTATTTGCTTTAGAGCCTTAATGGTGTTTATTAGCAGCAAACACATCTAGACAAAGCTCTGTAAGACCACACTTAGAATACTGCCTTCAGTTTTGGCCACCCTATTATAAACAAGATATTGAGACTCTGGAAAGAGTGGAGAGAAGGGCAACAAAGATGATTAGGGGAATGGAGCCTAAAACATACAAAGAACGGTTGAAGGAATTGGGTATGACTAGTCTGGCGAAAAGGAATAGGTGTGACATGATAGCAGCAAAGGTGGTATTCAATCGGTTCGGACCGGTTCTGAAGAACCGGTAGCAGGAAACTTTGAGTAGTTTGGAGAACCGGCAAATATCACTTCTGGCTGCCCGCACTCACCCCTCCCCTTCCAGTAGTCCCTAGCTTGGCTCCCAGATAAGTGCAGGGAGGCCCACTAGGCCCAAAACAGGTAAAGGGTGTGTTTGGTGCGCCTCCCCCCCCCCCCCGTGCCCCATTTTTGCTCCCTTGGGCTGCAAGGAGGCCCACTAGACCCAAAATTCAGTGTGTGTGTGTGTGTATGGTGTGTCCCCCCCGGGCTATTTTTGGTCTGAGGGGGCTGCAGGGAGGCCCACCAGGCCCAAAACAGGGCATGAGGTGTGTGGCACACATACCCCCAGCCCATTTTTGCTCCCAGGAGGTCTAACCTGTAAGGTTGGGGCACCCAATCTATTTGCTGCCTCCCCTCTTCCCAGCTAATCGGCATGGTCAGTCTGTTGCTGCCTCCCAGCTGATCGGCTGGATCTTCTTTTGTTGCCCTGCACAGGAGAATAGACCTGGAAAGCAGTTAGTAGGATGGGGAGGGAATTGAGATTTTGCAGTATCCTTTCCCTGGAGGGAATGGGGATTTTGCAGTATTGTTCTCCTAGAGTGGGGAGGGAATGGGGATTTTGCAGTATCCTTTTCCCAGGAGTTGGAGGGAATGGGGATTTTGCAGTATCTTTCTCCAGGAAGGGGGGGTGGGTGAGAATGGGGATTTTGCAGTAACCTTCCCCTGGAGTCGGGAGGGAATGGGGATTTTGCAGTATCTTTCCTCAGGAGGGGGGTGAGAATGGGGATTTTGCAGTAACCTTCCCCTGGAGTCGGGAGGGAATGGGGATTTTGCAGTATCTTTCCTCAGGAGGGGGGTGAGAATGGGGATTTTGCAGTATCCTTTCTCTGGAGTTGGGAGGGAATGGGGATTTTGCAGTATCATTCTTCTAGAGTGGGAAGGGAATGGGGATTTTGTAGTCTCCTTTTTCCAGGAGTGGGGAGGGAATGGGGATTTTGCAGTATTTTTCTCCAGGAGGGGGGGGGGGAGAATGGGGATTTTGCAGTAACCTTCCCCTGGAGTCGGGAGGGAATGGAGATTTTGCAGTATCTTTCCTCAGGAGGGGGGTGAGAATGAGGATTTTGCAGTAACCTTCCCCTGGAGTCGGGAGGGAATGGAGATTTTGAGGTATCTTTCCTCAGGAGGGGGGTGAGAATAGGGATTTTGCAGTATCTTTCCTCAGGAAGGGGGTGAGAATGGGGATTTTGCAGTAACCTTCCCCTGGAGTCGGGAGGGAATGGAGATTTTGCAGTATCTTTCCTCAGGAGGCGGGTGGGAATTGGGATTTTTCAGTATCTTTCCCCTGGCGTCGGGAGGGAATGGGGATTTTGCAGTATCTTTCCCCAGGACGTGGGCAAGAATGGGGATTTTGTAGTAACCTTCCCCTGGAGTGGGGAATCACACCATGTTGTTGTGGAACTTCCTTGAGTTTATAGCCATTGCAAGAGACCAAAAGTGAGCCTGAGCTCAGAAAGGCGCTCTCTCTCTTTTTTTAAAAAATTCTGATTTCTCATGACTGTTTTGTACCCAGGTTTTGCATTGACAATGGTGCCATGATCGCACAAGCTGGTTGGGAAATGTTTCAGTCCGGCCAAATCACAGCGCTTGAAGATTCGTGGATTACGCAAAGGTGATTGTCCTTGTTTGCAATACAGGGGGTAGAAAGAATTGTGAAGGTGAAATGGAACACATAAGTACCGAAGCATTTAATTAATTTAGTTCCTTGTGAAATCAGAAACCTTTGAAGCTGTGGCTTTATTTGGTCTTTGTAACTACACCTTTTTAAAACTTCCTGCAATTGTGCACCTCTAAATACAGATAGTCCTTGAGTTACAGCCTCAATTGAACTGACAATTTATGTTATTGAGAAATTTGTTCAGCAAGTTTTGTCCCATTTTACCAACTTTTCTTGCCACATCTCTTAAATGAATCACTGCAATTGTTGAATTAGTAACATGGTTGTTAAGTGAATCCAGTTTCCCCATTGATTTTGCTTCGTCAGAGGTCACAAAACAGGATCACGTGACCCAGGGACTTTGCAACCATTATAAATATGAACCAGCTGTCAAATATCTGAATGTAAATCATGTAACCATAGGGATGCTGCAATGGTCATAAGTGTGGGAAATGGTGGTTGTTTTTTTTCCAGTGCCATAACTTTGAACAGTTACTAAATGAACTGTTACAAGTCAAGAACTATCTGTACAGAACCAGAACAGCTCCCTACATTTAACATTTAATTAACAGCCACCTGAGCGACGTGGTGGCTCAGTGGCTAAGACGCTGAGCTTGTCAATCAGAAAGGTCAGCAGTTCAGTGGTTCAAATCCCTAGCGCCGCGTAACAGAGTGAGCTTCTGCCAACCTAGCAGTTCGAAAGCATGTAAAAATGCAAGTAGAAAATATAGGAACCATCTTTGGTGGGAAGGTAACAGCGTTCCGTGCGCCTTCGGCGTTTAAGTCATGCCAGCCACATGACCATGGAGACGTCTTCGGATAGCGCTGGCTCCTCGGCTTTGAAACGCACATATGTGTGAGGGGAACCTTTACCTTAACCTCACAGCCTGATTATGGGTGCAGCTTTGTACCACTTCCCATCCCCTCAATTTTGAGAGACCTGTTAAAGCTACATTTGATATGTGTTTACTCTGAGGTAAAATTCCGTCTTCAGAGGAATGGATGCCCTCATCAAACGTTTGTTGTGCTGTTTCATTCTTTCCAGGTATCGTACAGATGAAGTGGAGGTAACGTGGCGAGACTAAGGATTTCTCTTTGCCTAAAAATCTTCCCCAGTTTGGAAGCCATGAAGTGAATGCAGCTGGAAGGCTCAGTAGATATGCATTTAAACACACACACACAAACACTTGCCTTTTTGGCCTAAAATAAATGATTTGATTTTGTAGAAAGGGTGTCTGTGCTGGGTCTTTAGGGATGAAAAGTGGGCTTTTGAGAAAAAAACAAAGGGGCCCTTTTGAGCAACGCAGCACATGCAGGAGCTGAGCTAGTTTTGCTTGTGGGTCTTCATAATCTACTGATTTCAATTTTTTTCCCTGCGAAAACCACCTTGTCTTCTTTTTGCTCGTCTGTGTGGACAGAACCTTCCATCTCAGCCATAATTGTGTGGGTCATGGGCTCAACTGACTGCTGATACTGAAATATTTGGGTTTCTTTTAGTTCACCGGGGAGCAAAGGGTTAAGAGGCAAAATGGGTGTCCCTTTTTAGCATGATTTCAATCGATTTTAAGGGGTGCAGTGGATGCCAAAACAGCTGAAAAGCTCTGTCTCTATGGCCCCTCAAAATGATCTGAAACTTGGACCTGTTTGGGAATCTGCAAATGAGCTACATGCTGGCCTTTAAAGTACATGTGGGCAGCCGTGACCCTTTACAAGCTGTGGACTTCAACTCCCAGAATTCCTGAGCCAGCATGGCCCACTTAGAAATGCTGGGAATTGAAGTCCATGGGTCCATGATGGCGAACCTAAGGCACATGTCCCACAGTGGTGGGTTTCAAAATATTTTAGAACCTCTTCTGTAGGTCTGGCCTGCTTTGTGGGAGTGGCTTGCCGGCCATGTGACTGGGTGGGAGTGGCTTGCCAGCTATGTGACTGGGTGGGCATGGCCAACTTGTAAAATGTGGTGAAACTCACTTGACAACGCTCTTGCTTAGCAACCAAAATGTTTGCTCAGAAACTCTGGCATTTGAAGCACGCAAGTCTTAAAGCTGTCAAGTTACAAGACCCTTGCATCCCTAACCCTTTAGAAAAAAAACCACAGGCGTGTTCAAACTTGACAACTTTAAGACTTGTGGACTTCAACTCCCAGAATTCCTCCTCCAGTCATGTTGGCTCAGGAACTCTGGCATTGAAGTGTAAAAGTCTTAAAGCTGCCAAGTTACAAGACCCTTGCACTCTAAACCAGTGTTTTTCAACCACTGTGCCGCAGCACACTAGTGTGCCGTGACATAGTGTAAGGTGTGCCGTGGGAAAAACACTTTATATATAGTCAATATAGGCACAGAGTTAATTTTTTTTAACATTTTCTAATGGTGGTGTGCCTCGTGATTTTTTTCATGAAAAAAGTGTGCCTTTGCACAAAAAAGGTTGAAAAACACTGCTCTAAACCCTTTAGGAAAAAAACCCAGAGGTGTTCAAACTTGACAGCTTTAAGACTTGTGGACTTCAGCTCCCAGAATTCCTCCTCTCACTCTTCATCTTGATGATGTCCCGATGGGCAGGGGGAGGGTGCTGGAACCAGTTCTAAATGGCACTGTAGATTTGCAGAACCTCTTCTATAGAAGAGGTTAGTACTGGCAGGAACCCACCCCTGATGTGCCAGCTGGTCATAGGGTTTCCGAGGCACGCATGCGCACCAGCCAGCTGGCCCATTGGGTTTCTGGTACTCGGGTGCGGGCGTGTATGCATGCACACAGACATGCCTTCCACGTTGGGCACTCTGGGCCTAAAAAGTTCCCCATCACTGCCATACGTTGTAAAGGGGCCATAACTGCCCTCCTGTCAAACCCCATCAGCTTGCCATACCTGGGGAGAAAGGGAAGCACTGGACGGCTGCCTTCTCCTTCTCTTCCAGACCTGCAGTCTGGTTTCTCCACAGCTGATTGGCACTGACAGGAGGCTCTCAGACGGCTGATGTGCACAGGGCCAATTCCCGATGGCTGCCTGGTCCCATTGTGCAATAGTTGACCGGAGCAGCTGCCAATCAGTCAGAGCAGCTGACGGGCACCAGGGAAGGCACCATGGATCGGGGAGCGGTCCGGAAGTAGCACCTGAAGCTGCCGGATGCTGTCTGAGGGGCCAGGGGCGGGGCTATGATTATATTATTGCAATATATTATACCTACTAGGTTCTTGGCCATTAAACCTATATCTGCTTGTTTGTGTTCGTGTGATTTGCAAGCTTGGTTCTGCTTTTCCTTGGCTGGCTTTTGGGTGGGTAAAGCCCTCCCTATCTTAAAGGCCTTGTATTTGTCACTCGAGAGTTGCACCCTAAAGTAGAGCTTTTCTAGAAAAGGAACCCCATCAGCGGAAGTACGACGCCAAGAAGAACAAAGTAGGAGACACACCAGGGTTATTAAATAACAATATTCAAAAAAGTATCACTATTTACAGAGCATGGAGACACAACACATCCACAACACACCCAGAATCGGTCCTTTGCGTTCAAACTCAACAACAAGCAGGGATTTTTTTTAAAAAAAAATCCTCAGCAAAATCCCTTCGTTGTGTATGGATGGTCCCGGCCTCGTGGTGATGCTGACACACTCAGTGACAATGCCCATCTGCTTTCCATGGCGGGGGGGACGGGACTGTCAGACTTTGGAGTCTTCTGTCCCCGTTCCCCCTTGTAATTAGGCTGGCATAATAGATAGCCCCTTATAGCCTATTTGCGCAAGTCTTCTTTGGGATCCTGCTACCCCCTATTGACAGTAGAAGGTGAGTGCATCCTCTTGATTGCCTCGGATGAAGACAATTGGTGGGGGTAAGTCCTTGGAGACTGTCTCAAGCCAGGCCATGTAGAGGGAGCTGGGACAGGCTCCTTTACGCACCACCGGAAGGCTTCTGGAGAATTAAGGGAAAGTAGAGAAGTTAGGGATCTGCTAGTAAGGAACTGAGAGGCCCACATTATAAAATCTATATGTATGTTACAACTAGGATGGGCATTGTGTAAGTAGATATGACTTCCCGAAGAAAACAGAGCAGACAATTTCTGCCATTACCTGATTAACTTGACCTCCTGCATTTTACCATTGTTTGAACAAGCTGTGATATAAGGCCATTTGTTCTAAAAATGATGTTAGCAAGCAAGCAATAATCTCGCAACAAAAATGGTAACTTAGAAAGGATCCTTTCATGTTTTAAGGTTGGACACAGCATCTTCTAAGTATCCGCATTTGTATGGCTCATCGTTGGATCATTGCACAACAACACAATACGTGGCAATACTTTATCCCCGCTCAGAGGAAAAGCCACTAATTCAGACCATTAATTGCTGAAAGTTTATTAACCTGAAGATCATTAATCTCTTTAAATCAATAGCCTTTTTCATTTGGTGGGAAACCAGTCAAGGAGAACTTTTGGGGTGGCCTGTAGGCTATTTTCATTGTAACTACTGAATGCCACGTGGTAATTTGATTGCCTCATCTTAGCCTCAAATAGTCTTTAATAAACTCTTGAGTGGGCTGGTTATTAATAATAGTTTCATCTTGGACTGCTTACTGTTTACAACCTGTTTTACAATCTTATGTTGTTATGAGGAAAATAGGAGGAAGAAGATGGGTTGGATATATTAACTGCCTTTAATTATTTGTAAAAATAATGAAGGCGAGATGCAAAGAATTAAAAATTAAATATTTTGCTTATTTTCCCCCAAAACCTGCTGTCACTTTTTTTGAGGGGGAAGCGGTGATTATTTTTCTAGCAGGTGAGAGTATATGCCCAGAGAGAATTGTTTAATAGGTATACAACTTTTCAAATTAAAATTAAAATAAATTTGGTCTAGTGGTTAAGGTACCAGGCTAGAAAGCCAGGGCCAGTCAGTCTCTCTGTCTCTCTTCTTTCTGTCTGTCTGTCTGTCTGTCTGTCTCTGTCTGTCTGTCTGTCTCTCCCTCCTTCCCTCCCCCCTCTCTTTCTCTCTCTCTCTCTCTCTCTCTCTGCCAACCTCCTCACAGGATTGTTGTGAAGAAAATAGAAGGAAAGTGTATGTTTGCTGCCTTCTATTATTTATTATTTATAGAAATAATAAAGGCGGGATAAAAAAATATTTTTTAAAAGGTGAATCAGGTCTGTTTTCATAGCCAGGCATGTAGTTTATTTTTCCCTGCCTAAAGAGTTTTTAATTGTCTAGCAACACACAAAAAAAAAGAGGATAGGACACTAAGACCTGAAACACTGTACTTTGGAACTTTTAATGACACACAATAAGCTCTGGAGATTTCCTGTTCCCAAGCTTATGGAGGGTGGCCACAGGGATTAAATGTATATCCTCAGAAAGCTGAATTTTCTGAGTCTTGGATTTTCCACCCAATATTCTTGTGTGTAAAACTGGAATGCAGGAGGTTTTGTGGCCAAACATATACACATGTCTCTTGCCTTTACTTCAGGAGCTTATGCTAATGCAACTTGTATTCCTTCCTCAACTTTTCCCCCACCACAACCTTGTAAGGTAGGATGAAAGTTAGGAACTGACCGAAAGCCCCTCAGGACGCTTGTGGGTCTGAAGATAGAGCATAAATCTCTTTGCTCTTAGTCCAGTATCCTTAACACTAAACCACGCTGGCACTCAAATCACACCATGTTATTTGTCAAATGAATAGGGCTTAACAAGGCAAATCTTTCAAAACTGCTGTTTTGTGACCCATCCATTACCACAAACTTAATTCCCAAAGGAAGGGGCTGCATCGTTGCCCCAGGTAAGAACGCTACAACCATTAGGGGTGCTGGCCATTCTGAGAAAGGGGACGCAACTCACATGACAATGAGGGCTGCATTGCGGGAGTGATCTTGTAGAACCTCGTGAAGGCGCAAGTGCTGTTCAGACTAGACGGATGACATCATGGAGGAGGGGGGAAAAAAATAAGTTTTTAGTGGGGACTTCTTTTTCTTCCCTTTCCCAACCCTTTTAATCCCTTTAAAGTATTCATTCAAACATTCTCTTCTCTTGTTTCTTTCGTGGCACGACAAAACTGCGGCCCACTAAAGCGCGCCCGATTAAATTGTGTCGCTGACGTCATCAGCAGCGCGACAACAGCGACCGCGGAGAAAAAAGGGTGCTTTAAAAAGCACTTTCAAAGCAAGCCGATTCACGTTAAGGTAAGGGTTAGGGTTAGGGTTAGGGTTAGGGTTAGGTTAAGGGTAGGATTAGGTTAAGCGTTAGGGTTAGATTTAGGGTTAGGTTAAGGGTTAGCGTTAGGTTTAGTGTTAGGTTAAGGGTTAGGTTTAGGTTTAGCTTTAGGTTTAGGTTTCGGGGGGTTAGGTTTAGGTTTAGAGGTTAATTTTAGCTTTAGCGCTCACAGCGTGCTTTTTTCATCGCGCTGTGATGACATCAGGTACGCGGTTTCGTCGAACGTGCTTTAGTCGACCGCGGTTTTGTGGTGGAACCGTTTCTTTGACCTCAAGGAAAACCAGCCTGGACATTCTCACCTTTTTCTTGTAGATTCTCAGGTCTTCACTGGTGATTTTCCATGGCATCTCCTTCTTCATTGTTTCTATGGTTTCGGGATCTTTTTGGCCCTCATTCAGCCGATATGGAGCTATAAGATCCTCAAATTCCTTGTAACTGTCATGGAGAAGAGGAAAACAAAAAGAGAAGTTGTATGAAAAGCGAGGAAGGGAAAATTTGAATGGACAGGAGCATCACTGTTTAGGGAACACGGGCATCAGACAGCAGAGGACAAACATCACACATCCCTCAAGAAACGATAAAGTTAGTCCTTGGGTTACGACTACAATTGATCCCAAACTTTTCATTGCTAAACAAGATGGTTGTTAAGTGGGTTTTGCCCCATTTTGGGCTGCGGTGGGGCAGTGGTCAGAGTACAGTACTGCAGGCTGCTTCTGGTGATCACCGGCTGCCAGCAGTTTGGCAGATGGAATCTCACCAGGCTCAAGGTTGACTCAGCCTTCCAGCCTTCCAAGGTGGGTAAAATGAGGACCCAGATTGTTGCGGGGCAATAGGCTGACTCTGTAAACTGCTTAGAGAGGGCTGTGAAGCACAATGAAGTGGTATATAACTCTAAGTCAGTGTTTCTCAACCTTAGCAACTTGAAGATGTCTGGACTTCAACTCCCAGAATTCCGCTGGCTGGGGAATTCTGGGAATTGAAGTCCGGACATCTTCAAGTTGCTAAGGTTGAGAAACACTGCTCTAAGTGCTATCACTATTGCTATTTTATTACCTTTCTTGCCACATTTGTCAAATGAAACAGGCAGTTGCTGTTAACAGGGTTGGGAAGTGAATATTGTTTTCCCATGGCATTCGCTTGCCAGAATGCCGTAAAAAAAAAATGTGATCACATGATCCAGGACGCTGCAACCACCGTAAATACATACCAGTTGCCAAGCAGCCAAATTTCGATCATGCGACCCTGGGGAGTCGTAAGTGAGAGGTCGTCACGCAACGGTCGTTAAGTGAAAAACAATCACAAGATACTTTTCCCGGTGCCATAACTTTGAACAGTCAACTAAATGAATGGTTGTAAGTCGAGGATTAACTCTCATTGTCTTTAAAAAAAACATGCCCAGCTGCACCCTTTTTGAAAGAAGAGGATTGTGAAGAGGTTACTACTTTTCAAACATTTTTTTTTTGCACTTCTTTTCTTTTTCTTTTGCACGCAGTCCTGGACTTACGACCATTCATTTAGTGACCGTTCAAAGTTACAGCAGCACTGAAAAAGTGGATTACTATCGTTTTCACAAGACTGTTAACAGTCATGTGATCAAGATCCAGGCATGGTTCACATTTATGACGGTGTCCCAGTCTCACATCATCTCCTTTTGAGTCTTTCTGACAAAAAAAGTCAGTGGGGAATCCCAATTCACTTAACAACCGTGTTACTGGCTTAACAACTGCAGTGATCCAATTAACAACTGGCGGCAGCTGTCATAAAAGGGGGCAAAACTCAGTTGTCTTGCTTAGCGACAGAAATTTGGGTCACAATTGTGGCCGTAGTGTTGAGGACTATCTGTATTGGTTTGAGAAGAGGGAGCTGGATTAGGAAACCAAGGCTCAGGGACAATAATTAGGACAAATCACTGGGTATTTACATGTTCTCTTCAGGTTTCCATATAATTTCAGGCAGCACCACAACCTCACTGAAGCCGAGGCGGAATTTGTCCAACAGAGACCGGATCCTGTAGAACAGAAAGAGTTATTAGACAAGAAAAATCTTTTAATTTCATGATTATATTGTTGACACACCAGATGCTTTGCTTTGTATATCTACTCAAGTGAGACATTTTATAGTTCTTTGGTGTTTTAATGGTTTTTATTGTTTTGGAATGGGATGGAATGGGATGGAATGGGACAGGACAGGACAGGGTAGAGTAGAGTAGAATAGAATAGAAAAGGAATTCGTCTCTGTTGCATAAGCTCTCAGTGTATATACAAAAGTACAAACAGCAGACTCAATAATTCCTCTGTAGAGCTGTAGCAGCAGGTATTGGGCAGTCTGAGCTTTCTGAATTGATGCAGGAAGAGCATTCTTCATTGTGTGTGGTTTTTTTTTTTTGAAGGGACCTTGGAGGTCTTCTAGTCCAAACCCACCGCTCAGGCAGGAAACCATATACCATTTCAGACAAATGATCGTCCAATCTTTTCTTTAAAAAATTAAAAACTTCCAGTGGTGGGGCATTCACAACTTCTGCAGGCAAGTTGTTCCACTGATTAATTGTTCTAAGTGTCATGGAATTTCTCCTCAGTTCCAAGTTGCTTCTCTCCTTGATTAGTTTCCACCCATTGCTTCTTGTCCTACCCTCAGGTTCTTTGGAGAATATGCTTGACTCCCTCTTCTTTGTGGCAACCTCTGAGATATTGGAATACTGTTATCATGTCACTCTTAGTCCTTCTTTTCATTAAACTAGACATACCCAATTCCAGCAACCTTTATATGTTTTAAACCTCCAGTTCCCTAATTATTTTTGTTGCTCTTCTCTGCACCCTTTCTAGAGTCTGTCTGTCTGTCTGTCTGTCTGTCTGTCTGTCTGTCTGTCTGTCTGTCTGTCTGTCTGTCTGTCTATCTATCTATCTATCTATCTATCTATCTATCTATCTATCTATCTATCTATCTATCTACCTACTATATATAATAAAATAGCACTTAGCAATAGCACTTAGACTTATATATACCTCTTCACAGTGCTTTTACAGCCTTCTCGAAGTGGTTCACAGAGTCAGCATATTGCCCCCAACAGTCTGCGTCCCCCCAATTTACCAACCCCGGAAGGGTGGAAGGCTGAGTCAACCTTGAGCCAGTGGGAACTGAACTGCTGAACTGCTTGCAGTGAGCAGTCAGCAGAATTAGCCTGCAGTATTGCATTCCAATTCTGCGCCACCATGGCTTAAATGTCTTTAAGATTTCAATTGTAATAATACGTTATTGAATTGTGAGCTGCCCAAAGTTGGGCGGCTACAGAAATCAAATTAAATCAAATCAATTGATCAATAAAATACAGGCTCTTCCTGGCACATCCATGATGAAGAGGCCATAAACAAAGAGAATAGGACAAGTTTTTCAAAGCAATGTCAACACTTCACCGCAAACTTTGGGGGCAATCTAAAGACAAAGTGTAACTTTCAGAACAGAGTGTCTCTCTCGCATTTACAATCTCCCTGAGCAAACTCTGGTTAGCTGGAAACATCACCAGCCCTTTCCTGGAACTGCTTAGCTTTGGATTTTAATCTCCCCAACATCCCTGCCCTTTCTCCCTTACTCTTCTCTGTGTTCCTCGGCATTAGAGATCTGCCCACTGATGAAGACTCGGACTTTGCACTGGCTCCAACGTTTCCGGCGAGTCAGAAGATAGGGGATGAGGAGGGTCAGCCCTGCGGAGCAAGGAGGGGGAAAAAAAAGTCCAGAGACCAGCTGCATAACATGGTGGCACAACCACACTGCCAAAAATAACATCCTGTCTTGAAAGCAGAGCCTTAGCTGCACTGGGAAGCAGTGGTGAGAGTCAAATCATTTAACAACCGCACTGGGAAGCAGTGGTGAGAGTCAAATCATTTAACAACCAATTCGCTCAGGTTGGCTGTCGTGGGAAGTGTGGCCCATCCCCAACTTCTGGTTTCGCCGCACATATGGGACAAACCTCCCATGACAGCCAACCTGGCCCTGGGCTGGTTGTTAAATCCCCCCCCCGCTCCCCCAGCTATCAAAGTGGATCTTGAGTGCTGTGCTGCAATGGAGAAATCAGAATTGGAGTGGCTGGCACAATGGAAGAAGGAAAGGGGCCTTCTCTTTTCCACACACCAGCCACTCCGTTGCCCGCTTCTCCATTGCAGCGCAGCACCCAGGATCTACTTTGAGAGTGGGGCAGGGATAATTTAACAACCGGTTCGCTTAAACCAGGGTGAATCGACCAAATCCCACCACTGCTGGGAAGGCATCTCTCCCATCCAGTTGAAGTTCCAATTCAATAGGGCAAACAGGCGCCGTTATCATCTGGTGTCAGCCTTCCATTGCTAAACCAGATATGAAATGTGGCTAGATGAGGTAATTCTACTTTATTGTAAGGCTATGCTGCTAGAATCTTACAAGTTTGAAGGTACAAATTTCCTACCATTGGTTTAACCATCTGGTTAATTAGGAAGGGGTGCTTCTAAGTTTCTTGTGGCTTTCTTTGGGGCACCTACACCTGTTGTCTAATTTTAGTTTCCTGCTATCCCTCATCCCTCAAGGCCATTCACACATTCCATTACACCCGAAAATAGCCTTTTTACATCGATGGAGGGTTTGCCCATGAGAACCAATGACGAGATGGAAGGAAAAGATTATTTCCAATTTCTCACAGTTGTTAAGAAACAGATCCCAGATATATCATTCATGATATATATCTGTATATAATAAACATGTTATATAAAATAATGATTGCGTTTATGTCCAGTATACATATATGTATACCAGGGTGGGTTCCTGCCAGTTCTAACCTCTTCTATAGAAGAGATTCCACAAATCTACAGTGCCATTTAGAACCGGTTCCAGTTCCTTCCCCCCCCCCCCCCGCTGTCCGTACATCATCAAGATGAAGAGCGAGAGGAGGAATTCTGGGGGTTGAAGTCCACAAATCTTAAAGCTGTCAAATTTGAACACCCCTGGGGGTTTTTTTCTGAAGGGTTAGGGGTCTTGTAACCTGACAGCTTTAAGACTTGCAGACTTCAATGCCAGAGTTTCTGAGCCAACATGACTGGAGAAGGAATTCTGGGAGTTGAAGTCCACAAGTCTTAAAGCTGTCAAGTTTGAACACCCCTGGTTTTTTTTTCTAAAGGGTTAGGGGTGCAAGGGTCTTGTAACCTGACAGCTTGAAGACTTGAGTGCTTCAAATGCCAGAGTTTCTGAGCCAACATTTTGGTTGCAAAGCAAGAGCGTTGTTAAGTGAGTTTCACCACATTTTAGAAGTTGGCCATGCCCACCCAGTCACATGGCCAGCAAGCCACCCCCACAAAGCAGGCCACACCTACAGAAGAGGTTCTAAAAATGTTTGAAACCCACCACTGATGTATACACACAAACACACATACATACATACACACACGAATTCCTTGATGCACAATAGTTCATTTAGCAACAATTCAAAGTTACAATGGCACTGAAAGAAGAGATTTATGTCATTTTTCACACTTATGACTGTTACAGGTCAGGTGATTTACGTTCAGATGCTTGACAACTGACCCACATTTATGACAGTTGCAGCGTCCCGGAGTTATGTGATCCCCCTTTGTGACTTTGATCTTCTCACAAGTAAAGTCAATGGGGAAAACAGGTTCACTTACTAATTTAAGAACTGAAGTGATTCCCTTATCAAATGCGGTGAGAAAAGTCGTAAAATGGGCCAAAACTCACTGAACAAATTTCTCACTTAGCAACATAATTTTGGGCTCAATTTGGGCAGAAGTTAAGGACTACTTGTATACACACATACACACACACACACACACACATATATACACATACATATATACATATATATACATATGTGGGAGCATACATTTAATTTTAATTACATAATATCTGCAGGTGCGCGAAGCTAGACACACAGAGATATAGATGCAGACACACATATCTGTATACAGGTAGTCCTTGACTTACAACCGTTCATTTAGTGACCATTCAAAGACCATTCAAATAGTGAAAAAAGTGACTTATGACCATTTTTCACACTTACGACCATTGCTACATCCCCCATGGTCACGTGATCAAAATTTTGATGCTTTTCAGCTGGTTCAAATTTACGACGATTGCAGTGATTGAAGGGATCATGTAATCAGCTTTTGAGACCTTCTGATGAGCAAAGTCAATGGGGGAAGCCAAATTCCCTTAACAACTCCAGTGATTCACTTAGCTGTGGCAAGCAAGGTTGTTAAATGGGGCAAAATGCACTTAAGAAATGTCTCGCTTAGTAACATAAATTCTGAGTTCAATTGTGGTGATAAGTCAAGAATTACCTCTTTCATTCATTTATCTGTGGAAGATCTATCTGTGATAGCTGGCTTAACACCAACTTGATGGCACATTATCTATCATTTATGAAATTATATATAGTTAAATATTGCATATGCTATATATCTATTGCTGTTAATAATTTATGTAATAAAAGCCATAAAGAGCCATGAAAAAAACCCCTCCCTTTATGGCTTTCCCATCTGTATCTGAATTTTGCCCTATTCATAATCACACACCTGCTTCAAATGTGTCCTTCCAGTTTTGCAAGGAAAAAAGAAGGTCGCCATTTTATCACAGTATCATGGCACCAATTGTATTTGTAGGCTGTTAGATACTGCTTTTTTGGCCATAAACAATAGCGATTAAAAACAAGAATTATTATTTCCAGGGAAATCCACGTACCGCCATCATCGAACAACCAATAGATATCGATATTTTTCTTCTTCTGGTTCCTCTGGAACACGGTCTCCAATGCAGCATCGGCACCAACTTTATACATGGCACCTATAGTGAAATATAAAGATAAAGAGATGTTCCACATGGCTCAGTGCCTTAACGGCTAGACCAAACCGGCTTTAGGAGCAGCTACGGAATATATCTTTCATCCAATTCTCTCCAAACTCCATAGTTTTCCCAGTGTTAGCAGAAGTGGGCTGTTGGGGGTTTGCAGGGGTTCGGGAGAACCTCTGTAGCTAAGATTCTGTGCAGTTTGGAGAACCCCCAAATCGCACTACCGGCTCCCCCAACCCCACCCCGCCCCTCCCAGGAGTCCTCACGCAGCCCATTTTGGATGTGCAGGGCACATGCGGAGACTCAGGGAGGGTGAAAAATGTGCCAACCGGAAGTTCAGGGGCTCTGTTTCCAGCCTCCAGATGGCCTTCAGAGCCTGGGGAGACCGTTTTTGCCCTCCCGGAGGCTCGATGAAAGCCTCTGGAACCCGGGGAAGGCAAAAGCACCCACTGGCGCCGTGGTGCAGGCCAACTAGGCCACACCCACCATGTCCACGCCCACCTAACAACCGGGCAGAGAACCCCTTGTTAAACTTTTTGAAGCCCACCCCTGATTAAGTGATACCTGGGGCTTAGTATTAAAGCACCAGGCTCGAAACCAGGACACGGTGAGTTCTAGTCCTGCCTTAGGCATGCAGGATAGCTGGGTGACTTCAAGCCAGTCACAAGTAGCTCACGATATCAAACAATAAATCCACTAGCCAATTCTTGTTGCAACCAAAGGATCAACACTTGGTTGACCTGAGGAAAGCAGACCCTACCATTTGTGGGAAAACGTTAGATTAAGATTTTAAAAAATTCCCATAGCACATTCAAGCTTCCAGTCCTCTTTTTTTTTGAATTTTTTTTTATATGAAGTTTGAAAGGTCTGAAAATAGGCTAATCCCAACAGATCCCATTTCTTATTATAGACCAACTTACGTTTCTGTTTTTCCTTCCCCAAGGCAGCTTCTGTGTCTTCAAAACCCAGGTTCACTGTCCCAGGAAACGAGGAAAAATAACCATTAATCAAAGCTGTGTTTATTTATTTATTAAGTTTTTATATTCTGCCTTTATTACTTTACAGTCTTCCTCCCCTCCTTTATTATTGATTTATTTAGAAATAAATCAACCAATAAGCTATGTATTATCCTGCCTTCCACCTAATTCTGTCGCACAGGTAGCAGGGAGAAATTAAAATATAAACAGCAACATTAAACGCTGTTCCAAAATGTGTACAGGCAGTCCTCGACTTATAACAGTTCATTTAATGACCGTCCGACGCTACAATGGACTTACGGCCGCTTTTCACCCTTACAAACATTGCAGCATCTCCAGGGTTGCATGATCCAAATTAAAATGCTTGGCAACCAATTCATATTTTGTGACGGTCCCAGTGCCCCCAGGATCACGTGATCCTCTTTTGCAATAGAAACCTGCTTCCCCCATCCCCCCAACTAAAGTAAGGTAGATTGTTGATTCAAAACTCATTTTTTTGGATTCACTCACCTTGGGCTTTGATCACCCGTGACACGTCCAGCCCATGTCTCATCCGAAACAGGCAGACTGCAGTGCCGAGGTCGAAAGTGTCACTGCAAGAGAGTGGAGGTGGAAGAGAAAATTTGGAATAATTATCAACTAACTTTTATGCATTGTCCCTATCATCTGCTTTTTTAAAAAAAAACCAGAATAAGCTAAGAGAAGTCTACCGTGTTTCCCCGAAAAAAAAGACAGGGTCCTATTTTCTTTTGATCCCTGAAATAAGCATAATTGGCCTTATTTTCGGGGAGATGTTATTATTTTTGAGGTTCAGGAGGCAGTGAGTATGATCACCTCATGGCTGCTGCTGAGTTGCAATATTTTCGGGGAGGGCTTATTTTAGTGCATGTGCTCAAAAGCCCGACTGGGCTTATTATCTGGGGAGGTCTTATTTTCGGGAAAACAGGGTGTTCATTTATGTATTATTTGTAGTTTTTCCATTCACTGTGTCTAACTCCTTGCAACCTCATGGACACCAGGCTAACCTGGCTTCCACTGTCTCTTGGAGTTTGCCCAAATATGTCTTTGTATCCCTCTTTTATTAATCTTCACAGATAACTCAAGGCCACGAACCTATCCTTTTGTCCTCCAATTTTCCCCATAACAACCCTATGCGGTGGGTTGGGCTGAGAGAGAAGGACTGGGTTTTCATTGACAAGGCAGGACTTGAACTCACAATCTCCTGCTTTCTAGCCTGGTGACTTAACCTCTACACCAAATGAACAGCTGTGGAATATCCTCTCAATTCCTGGGAAAGAGATGGGGAAGAAATGGAGGTAGTGACAGATTTTATTTTCCTGGGCTCCAAGATCATCGCAGATGGGGATTGCAGCCAAGAAATTAAAAGACGCTTGCTACTGGGGAGGAAAACTATGGCAAATCTAGACAGCATCCTAAAAAAAGGCAGAGACATCAAAATGCTAACAAAAGTGCATATACTGGAGGCTATGGTTATCCCAGTTGCAATCTATGGCTGTGAAAGTTGGACCATAAGGAAGGCTGAGCGCCAAAGAATGGAGGCCTTTGAACTATGACGCTGGAGAAGACTCCTGCGAGTCCCTTGGACTGCAAGACGATCCAACCGGTCAGTCCTAGAGGAGATCAACCCTGACTGCTCTTTAGAAGACCAGATCCTGAAGAAATTCAAATACTTTGGCCACCTAATGAGAAGGAAGGACTCACTGGAGAAGAGCTTAATGCTGGGAAAAATTGAGGGCGAAAGAAGAATGGGACGACAGAGAATGAGGTTGCTAGATGGAGTCACCGAAGCAGTAGGCCTGAACTTAAATGGACTCCAGAGGATGGTAGAGGACAGGAAGGCATGGAGGAACATTGTCTATGGGGTCACTAACAACAACAACAACAACAACAACAACAACAACATGGAATATCTTTCATCTAATTCTCTCCAAATGCCAAACGTTTTCTTGATATTAAGTGACACCTGGCTTATCAAACTCAAAAAACAATATATTTGTATGGCTTTCATTGATAATCCTCTGGAACTGATTTTACATACTAAAAGAATATATAAAGTGTAAAGGGCAAAGATTCTTCTACAAACTCTCTACCTTAGGAGAGATCCAAACCCATCCTTTCATAAACTCGCTGTATCTCTATCCATTCCCTTTTTTCTTCATTCCTAACCCCACCCCTTTTCCCATTTATTCTTCTTGAGAACATGATGTCCTTACTGTATTATGCCCACATAATTCTCCAGGTTTTGGGGAGAGTCGGTCTGCCAATCACTTTTATAACCGAGAACTATGGTGTTGGGCTTTAGACGTCCTAGACCTGAGACCTGCAAGGAGAAAGTATGGTGAATTTTTTTTATCCTGTCCACATTTACATACTGTGCTAAACATGGTTTATTTTAACCACAGTCTGTTGAACAATTATGGTGGCCTGGTTTATATAAATTGACCATAAACTAATACCTAGAAATCATCGTGGTTAGGTTAATCCAGCATACTCAAAATTTCAGCCTAGGGGTATGTGTGCCTTGTAATGTTTTAAATGCTAAAGGTAAAGGTTCTCTTCGCACATATATACTAGTCGTTCCTGACTCCAGGGGGTGGTGCGTTTCAAAACTGAAGAGCCAGTGCTGTCCAAAAATGCCTCCGTGGTCATGTGGCCAGTATGACTAAACACCAAAGGCACAAGGAATACTGTTACCTTCCCACCAAAGGTGGTCCCTATATTTTCTACTTGCACTTTTACATGCTTTCGAACTGCTAGGGTGGCAGAACCTGGGACAAGTAACGGGAGCTCACTCTGTTATGCGGCCGTAGGGATTCGAACCACTGAACTGCCAACTTTTCTGATCAGCAAGCTCAGTGTCTTAATTACTGAGCCACCGTGTCTTGATAACCATGTCTGTTGGCCTATCATTTGGTCCGTCCATCCATCCATTCCACCCATCTATCCATCCAGGTGGACTTAGAACTTAACTTGAGCCAAAAATTTACTTTCAACTTGTTCTAATTGTCAACACATTCAGTGATAAGGCTATATAAATATAATAAATCAATCGATTACCGTAAGTGTAAAGATTATTTAGAGAATTATAGGTAATCCTCAACTCACAACCATTCATTTAGTGACTGAAGTTGCAACAGCACTGAAAAACGTGACTTATGACCAATTTTTATACTTATGACCGTTGCAGCATCAAGATTCATCAAAAATTCATGTTTATGATGGTTGCAATGTCCTGTGATTGCTTTTTTTAATTATTATTATATTATTGTTTTTAATCAATGTGTTTGGAATCAGGCATGTTATAGAAATTGTAAAGGGTATACCCACTTTTTAATGTTGGTTTTCTACCACTAAGCTACAACCCCTTTCCAAAGAAATATAGAAGATTTTGTCCTCATTATCTTGGCTAACAGAATCGGATCTCCAGGCCACCAAGGGGAGATTTCCAAGCAGTCTTGAAGCGGCTGATACAGAACACCAATATTACAGAGTAGCTTGGAATCTCTGCTATCCTCTTCGTGGTCCTTGGTGCTCTCCAAACTGGGTGGTTTTCTTGCAGACATTTCATTACCAAATAAGGTAACATCATCAGTACATCACCTAGTTTGGTAATGAATCATCTACAAAAAAACCACCCAGCTGTGAAAGCACCAAGAACCCCAATAATTCAACCATGAGCTACAAATATTCTTTACTGTTGCTATCGTCCTTGTTTGGCCAAACCCATCATCTTTGACTGAGTAAGCACCACCAGAACAAAACTGAGAGTTATTCTCTCCGTTTCAACGCGCAAATGGCCCGGTTAGCTCCAATAAAGGTAAGGAACGAGGGTGGGCGGGTGGGCCCACCAAAGCACCGTTCCGGTACAGTGGCTGCTGCTCCCAGCAACCGCCGGTACTGCCATTCCAGGGCATACTGGCTGGAACCCACCACTGCTTCACTCCCCAAACCTCGGTCAACTTTACAAATGTGATACCTGCATAAGGGTTCTAGCTCCTGAACGTAAGTCTCCGATGGTGATGAAGTTGTAGAATGCTTGGATTTTCCGCTCACCGAGCCACTGGAGTTGCTCATCGTAATCCTCAAAGCAGGAGGAATCCTGTGGGTGATGGTAAAAATACCAGAGGGTTTGGGCTTAAAAGGGGCAGCAGACCTTGCCCAACCAATTTATTCTTGCCCCACGGCTGCTGCCAACTTGCCATGGCCAAATTGCCGTAGGAAAATTATAAGTGGGATAACTCAATGTTACCCACTATTATTTCTACGACGTTATTTTGTGGAATTGGACAAACATGAAAATAATGTAGAAGAAACAATGGCAGATAACATTTATCGTGTTTGAGTTACCCCGTGTGGAATTGTCCTGTGGCAAATTGTCCCGCAGCAAGTTGGCCCTGGCAAGATGGCCCGCAATGAGTTGTCCTAGACACCCCACCCCCCCAAAGAGCTGATCCCCCAATAAGATTCACAAACCTCGGTCACGTTTCCGCATATCATGAGGCTGACATTTTTAGTGAAGGCGCCAACAAAATCCACCAGGTCTGGTCGGAAATTGGGAGGACCTGACAGGACCAAACACTGAGGTCTGCAGATGGGAAAGGTAGAAACCGCAAGATGGTTAGTAAATATGTATCGCACCATAACGTGTGTTCTCTGTTTCCCTAGAAGATCTGCATGAAACCAGAGGCAATCGCCTGAAGAGCTGAATTGTGCATCTGTTCTGAACGAGGCTTTTCAGCGTGAAGCTGAGTCCTTGTCCCAATAAGCCTCTTTTATTTAATTTACAATGAATTCCTCTCCAGCAAAGTCTTTCCCCTCCCACAGTTTTTCAAGATTGTTCACAATTACCGCCTTTTATCAGGCTTGAAGTGGCCAGACCGATATCTTTCAGATGCCCCAATTGGCAAGAATGCAGAAATGAACTGTATCCTGCAAACTCCACTCCCCTTTCGCTGCTCTTTTATTCCCTATGGGAGGGGCCATTCACCATCCACCTGTGGCCTTACTCCCAAGTCGACCCTTGTTCCTTAGCTGTTCCCCTCGTCTGACAATTCTATGCATGCACACACTGGGAACAGGCTCCAGTTGTTCTTCTGCCTCATTTATGTCTGACTCCAAAGGCAGCTGATAACTGTCAGATGGCATGGCCACATCTCTGCCTCTGACACAGAGCCCTCATCAGAGCCTTCCCCAGACCCCAGAGCTGGCCCATCTTCCTCCCCAACCTCCTCACTGTCGGAATCTGCTGCCACCTGGCGGGCCACAAGAACATCCTGTTAGGAAGCTACTGCTTTACTCCCATAGAGATTTTACTTATTACATGGATGGTGTATATAGGTTTACTTCTCCTCCGTCATGTTCTCATCATATATTAAATGGTAATAAATAACCACAAGATGAACTTGGCATTCAGGGATGGACAAGCTCCCTTTAACTCGGTTCAGCTGCAGATGTGCTACATGTTCTTCATGCAGGCGCATTAAGGAATGTAATTCAATTAGGCAGGTAGCACGGGGGGAGCAACTGGCATAACTAGGATGTTCCTCAAAACATTAGTCCTCGACTTAAGACCACAATTGAACCCAACATTTCTGTTGCCAAGTGAGCCATTTGTTAAATGAGTTTTGCACCGTTTTACTATTTTTCTTGCCACAGTAGTTCCTGTAAATCAGGGGTGTCAAACTCAAAAGCCTGCAGGTGAGATTCAGCCCCCAGGGTACTTAGATCTGGGCTGCCCTGAAAACAATGAAGGACCGGCCCACGGTGTCTCTGCTAACGAAAACAGAGGTCCCCCCACCCCCTGAGCTGACAGAGGGCAGCAGGAAGTTGTCATAGCCTAAAACGTAGCTCAGTAGCCAGTTTTCATTGGCAGAGTGCTCAGGACGCCACAGGCACTCCCGACAGGAGTGACGTCCAGCTGACCACGCCTACCAAGGCCACACCCACCCTGGTCCCCCAAGGTCAAACAGAACCGTGATGTAGCCCTCAATGAAATCAAGTTTGACACCCCTGCTGTAAGGGAATCACCACTTTTGCTACTTCAGCAGTAGGGTTGTTAAGCAAAATGGGTTTCCCTATTGGCTTTGTTTGCAGAAGGTGATTACGTGAAACCCCCCCCCCCAAGGAGACTGCAACTGTCATAAAAAAACAAGTCATTTGCCAAACATCTGAGTTTTGATCACTGGACCGTGGGGATGCTGCTATGGTTGTATGGTCATATGAAATTCAGCAGGCTCTGACAGGTTCTGGAGAACTGGTACTGGAAATTTTGAGTAGTTCGGAGAACCAGCAAATGCCACTTCTGGCTGGCCTCAGAGTGGGGAGGGAATGGAGATTTTGCAGTATCTTTCCCCTGCAGTGGGATGGGAATGGAGATTTTACAGCATCCTTCCCCTGCAGTGGGGTGGAGGTTTTGCAGTATCCTTCCCCCAGAGTTGGGAGGGAATGGAGATTTTGCAGTATCCTTCCCCTGCAGTGGGATGGGAATGGAGATTTTACAGCATCCTTCCCCTGCAATGGGATGGGAATGGAGATTTTACAGCATCCTTCCCCTGCAGTGGGGTGGGAATGGAGATTTTGTAGTATCCTTCTCCTGGAGTGGGGTGTGAATAGAGATTTTGCAATATTCTTCCCCTGCAGTGGGGTGGGAATGGAGATTTTGCAGTATCCTTCCCCTGGAGTGGGGTGTGAATAGAGATTTTGCAATATTCTTCCCCTGCAGTGGGGTGGGAATGGAGATTTTGCAGTATCCTTCCCCCAGAGTGGGGAGGGAATGGAGATTTTGCAGTATCCTTCCCCTGCCATGCCCACCAAGCCACTCCCACAGAACCAGTAGTAAAAAATATTGAATTTCACTACTGGTCATAACTCATTTTTTCCCAGTGCTGTTGTCCTGGTGAGTTGAAGAAGCTTCTTGGATGAGAAGCGACACGTCTTCGAAGAAAAACCAGGAAGTTCAGTTGCCTCTTGAGAAAAGCACCTTTGGGACAACCACAATTCAAAGCACCTTTGCAGCCCTTACTCCCTCTATGGGATGAACCCAAGAGCCAAGGACACATTCTTCCACTTCGACACTTACCGGAAATTCTTGACATGGTCTTCCACATTGTTCAGGTTCATGGCATTTGAAAGAGCCATGTTGTAGGTCCCGGCTTGCACTGAGGAGCCCCAGTTTACCTCTGTGAAGAAAAAGGATTGAGAAGAGAAAAATGAGATATTCTGTCAGTCATTTCCTACTAGAAACAGAAATAGAATAACAGAATGGAAAGGGCCTTGGAGGTCTTCTAGTCCAACCCTCTGCTTAGGCAGGAAACCCTACACCACTTTAGACAAATCATTGTCCAATCTCTTCTTAAAGACTTCCAGTGTTGGGGCATTCACAACTTCTGGAGGCAAGTTGTCCCATTGATTAATTATTCCGACTGTCAGGAAATTTTTTAGTTCTAGGTTGCTTCTCTCCTTGATTAGTTTCCATATATTGCTTCTTGTCCTACCCTCGGGTGCTTTGGAGAATAGCTTGACTCCCTCTTCTTTGTGGCAACCCCTGAGATATTGGAACACTGCTATCATATCTCCCCTAGTCTTTCTTTTCATTAAATTAGAAATTCCCAATGAACAAGGCCCTCTTTTGAGAAACCAATATGATATCAAATAAATTTGAAAGCAGATAAGAGGGTCAGTTAAACTGGCCTCTACTGCAATGAGTTGAAGCCTCCAATCTGTAATTGCAAAAAAAAGGGGGGGATTTTTAAACCTCTGAAATAGCTTTTTGCAAGATGAGAAAATCAAAAATTAAACTGAAATAAATGTAAATCATGCACAGTTCTTTGTGGCAACCCCTGAGATATTGGAA